>NC_086318.1:301198991-301508991 GCF_036172605.1 Pelobates fuscus
ACACACACACACACACAGACTGCTGAGTCCATACACACAGTCAGACACACACAGACTGCTGAGTCCATACACATACACACAGACTGCTGAGTCCATACACACACACACACACACACAAGCTTCCTCACTAGCAGACACACTAGCAGACAAACACACACACACACACACACACACCAAGCCAACCTGTCCCTGGAGGCAGTTTCTGGGGGTCAGACAGCCATCTTCCATCCTTTCCAGCAGCAGCAAGGTCTGCTGCTTAATGGCAGGGGCGGGGCTTATGTATGGGAGCTGGGGCTTCATTTGGGGGTGGGGCCTGTGCTGGGGAGCCTGTCAGTGCTCCCTCTGGCCCCAGCACCGTTCCAGCTGCTCTGTCATGCATTCCCTCGGGCTGTCCCAGACTGTTACAGTCCGAGGGAATATTATTTAACCCCTTAAAGACCAAACTTTTGGAATAAAAGGGAATCATGACATGTCACACATGTCATGTGTCCTTAAGGGGTTCATGGCCAGCAAGTTGCCGGCATTTGGGGGGGGGCACAGCATGATGTGAAAGCATTGTGATTGGCTTAAAACACAACTTCTGATAGTTACATAGTTACATAGCTGAAAAGAGACTTGCGTCCATCAAGTTCAGCCTTCCTCACATATGTTTTTTGCTGTTGATCCAAAAGAAGGCAAAAAACCCAGTTTGAAGCACTTCCAATTTTGCAACAAGCTAGGAAAAAATTCCTTCTTGACCCCAGAATGGCAGTCAGATTTATCCTTGGATCAAGCAGTTATTACCCTACATTGAAAGATTATCTCCTTGAATATTCTGTTTTTGCAAGTATGCATCTAGTAGCTGTTTGAACATCTGTATGGACTCTGATAGAACCACTTCTTCAGGCAGATAATTCCACATCCTGATTGTTCTTACAGTAAAAAAACCTTTCCTTTGCCTTAGACGAAATCTTCTCTCTTCTAGTCTAAACGCATGACCTCGTGTCCTATGTAAAGTCCGGTTTGTGAATAGATTTCCACACAATGGTTTGTATTGGCCTCGAATATATTTGTATAGTGTTATCATATCCCCTCTCAGGCGACGTTTTTCTAAACTAAATAGGTTTAAATTTGTTAACCTTTCTTCATAGCTGATCTGTTCCATTCCTTTTATTAATTTTGTAGCCCGCCTCTGCACTTTTTCTAGTGCCATAATATCCTTCTTTAGAACAGGTGCCCAAAATTGCACAGCATATTCAATGTGTGGTCTTACCAGTGATTTATAAAGAGGCAAAATGATATTCTCGTCCCGAGAATGCCCTTTTTCATGCATGACAATACCCTACTGGCCTTGGCCACTGCTGATTGACATTGCACATTGTTGCATAGTTTATTGTCTATAACAATTCCCAAGTCCTTTTCGTGTGTTGTTATCCCTAATTCGCTTCCATTAAGGGTATACGTTGCTTGTGTATTCTTTACGCCGAAGTGCATAACTTTGCATTTTTCAACATTAAATTTCATCTGCCATTTGAGTGCCCAGTCCTCCAGTCTATCTAAATCCCTCTGCAGCAAAGTAATTTCTTGCTCACATTGTATTATTTTACAAAGTTTTGTGTCATCTGCAAACACTGAAACATGACTTTCAATGCTGTCTTCAAGATCATTTATAAACATGTTAAATATAAGGGGTCCCAGAACAGACCTCCGAGGGACACCACTTGCCACCTCTGTCCAGCTTGAAAATTTACCATTAACGACAACTCTTTGTACTCTGTTTTTAATCCAATGTTCTACCCAAGAACAAGCATTTTCATCTAGACCGATTGATGATGTCAGCCAAGCAGGCAGATCAAGGGCAGATTTTGCATTATTTAGGGTGATGGAGGGGGGAGATGGGGCAGATGATGTTTTTAACACTATAGAGTAAGGAATACATGTTTGTGTTCCTGACCCTATAGTGTTCCTTTATTAATCATTAATCAGGAACTGCATGGTGATTCCTGCTGTTATATGTTGTATCTCTTTAGCCAGAATACAATCTGCATTTCCATATCTTTATGCATCTCTTGTCAGAGTTATAATTGGTTTTTATATAGCAACAACTTTTTCCACAGCGCTTAACAATATTAAAAAGGAGAAAATGAGACAATTAAACAATGTTACAAGAACAATAAGTTTATGAGGACCCCGCCCAAACGAGCTTACAATCTAGAGGAGGTGGGGTATATAAAAAAAATGGTAGGGGTATTGAAGGGGATAGCTACCAAACAACAAGGGGGAGCAAATGACATGTTTGTGCAATAGAAGTTACTCTGGGAAGCTATAAGAGAAGAGATTGGTTTTAAGGGACATCACAAATTATTGAACACTAGGGGAGAGTCTAACGGGAGACTCTTCTAGGAGATTATGAGGCTGTTCCAAAGAAACAGCAGTAAGGGTGTGAGCAGCAGTAAGATAAGCTACAGTGGGGAAAGTCCAAGAAGGGGTGTACCTATGAGTTAGTGAAAAAATGTAATAAGGGCTAGAGTTGTTTAAAGCTTTATAGGGAAGGGTTAGTATTTTGAATTGAATGCTATGGGGTAGAGGAAACCAATGTAAAGATTAACAAAGTGTTTGAGGTGTGAAAGGAACAACATGATAGAAAAGGAGTTGTCCTGGACTCCCAAATATAAAAAAGAAACCAAGAGGGCTGCACTCACCTGAACATGCATAAATTATAGGGTGCTGCTGGGGCCCAAATATACAAAATACACAATCCAGCTCACTCGCTTATTCACTAAAAAATGATTTAAAATCTTAGAGATTGTAATAGTTTTATTTAAAAACACCTCACCTAGGCAAAGAATAATGGGGGTTTAGTTACATTATATAATCATATATTGCATAAGCCTGCCACAACGTCAATGTACCCCATTCTTGTCAATCACACAAACCTACACCACCTTGCTACTACTTATACTTTTCTTCAAACAGAGCTCCAAGAAGAGGTACCCAGTATCCTGCATTTTGGTAACATTTTACGTTTTCCCTTGAGGCCTCATTCAGTCTCCACGGCCTCATACAACCCCCCACCTCCCAAAGTGGGCTCTGCACTTCAAAACGTACCTGGGCTAAGATTCCTCACAAAATGTCAACAACAATATCATAATCATAATCCACCATATTACTACTATATTTAACGGTACATGTTTTGTCATTTATTTCTACATATCATTACTTAAGTCCTACGCCATCAACAACCTACAATCTACCTGGTTCCCTGCATTGCAGTATCAGGTATTGGTAACTTACTCACTACGATTACTTTTCTCCTAAAGGCCTCACTTTGCCTTCGTATCATTCATAAAATTCACTTTTATGGGAACCCAGGGGCTTGTCTCTAATTTACGGACCAACGTTCAGGTCCCTCAGCTTACCCACGTTCGTACATTACAGTATCTCTGATACACACCTTCTCATACGTTCAACATTTTTACACTCATTATATTAGTGGCACACCTCAGGCCCACTAGCATCTTTTTCCCACTAAGGTTGCCCAGACCAAGCCCGTTCCCTGCAGAAGCAAGAATATATTGTAATCTTCTGGCGCGTTGCCCAAATAAAGAGGACAAACACTCAAGGTTAAGTTTCTACATACGTTATATCACACCATTCCCACCTCAACACGGAGGTTCAGCCCCACGACCAAATCATAGTTAGCCACCTCGCTCGCCCTTCTTTAGGGCTACAGATAGGGCTTCCCATGTCACGGCCACACGTTTTGAATCTCTTACGGTCACCGAGAGGCCGACATCCTGCCACCACGTTCAAGTGGCCACAAAATCCCCTCGGCCCAAATCGTAGGTAGAGCGTCTCTCCGCCACTTGGCACTAGCAGGGCCTCACCTGTCACTTGGTACTAGGTAAATTCTTCGCTTCGGCACTAGCTAGCAGGCCAGTTCTCCAAAGGTCTCATCCATACCCCTACATTACTTATCCAAATCATTATTTCTTTTTCAGAATGTCACAAGTATCCATCCCGATAATCGGTCTGCTGTTGGACGAAATACCCAGCACGCCAGTCTGGCAGGGTCTCCATAGGAATCCCTCACCCCTTCTACCCTCAGTTACCTGGGATTCTGGTACATTCTAAAAAATATCAGCAGAGCTCTGACACAGGGGTATCCTCTCCCCAGCCACTGCCAGTAAGAACTACACTGGCTCACAACGGCTCAGTCTAATGTTCCCAGGCCCGGCTCTAGTTCACAAGGGCCGTCAGCTTACTCCTCAGATTCCAATCAGGAGACCCCAGTCGCTATCCTGGCCAGCCTCCAAATGATTAACAGGCTGATAAATGGAATCGGCTATAGCCACACCAGGTGTATCGTTAAGCCCGGCAGGCGCTCACCTGGCGATCTCGGTCATACAGTCTGGCTTACCCCTCATTTCCCTCCCCGTCCCCCACCACCCACTATCACTACTCCATACGTCTCACCGGCCCACCGTTCCAATTTCCATGGAGAGAGTAATTCTCGATGGAAAGGACGTTAAACTAACATCACTACTTAACTTCACAAGACTCCCTACAGTACAAAGGTTATATTCTTGGCGACATTTCAGTACTCCAAAGAGTGACACCCACGACTTAACAAAGCTTTCCATTCCTCTGTTTATCATTGCCTCTCGCATAGAGACAGCTACTTCCACTTCTCACCACCCCTTCACCCCACGCACTAGTCAGGGAGGCAGCCAGAGGGACAGCTGGGCTGACCATTTCATTTCTGGGGAAGGCTCGGGTGCACTATGACTTTAATCCTGGGGTATGCTATTTCACTACATGCAGGGTTTTGCACGGCTGCTCCAGAACCTACACCTAGTCCACATACGCAGCCCATCTGTCACCCAACTAAGGTTAACATTGTTATCCTAATATACTATCTGCATTTACACCCAGCTAGGCATCTGGTAGATTCTGGTGCCGGGTTTCTCACAGGGGTTCACACGGGCCTTATCGCCATTCCCACAGGTACACTTGTAGGCCCTAACCTATTATCTGCACCCATTGACCCTCTTACGGTGGACCACCTTCTGTCCACAGCAGTCATACGCTGGGTTCACGATCGCCTCCTTACGGTCTTCACACTTCTCATCTTGGCGTACCATTCCCATCGATGTAGAAATTCACTATACCCTATAATACATCTGATCATAGACCTCTTCTGCACCGCACTCTACATCCATTCCCAGCATCAAACTCCCTCATTCCCGCTATGGAGTTCTCACTGCACTACGCAAATCGATCATGCCATACAAGCTATCACTTAACAAGTAGTAAGGCTTGGTTGAGCAAGATAGACTTATCCAACGCCTTTAATCTAATATCTATTCACCCTTCACCATGGCACCTGGCCTACGTTCGGGCGGCCATCCTCGCTAACCATTTTGTGGCTATTTTCATAGGCTGACTTGGCTGGCAGCAACCTATCAGCTCTTATTAGTCCGCTTTTACATTCCTGGTGTCCACAACACAGCCGCTGAAGCTCTTACACGCTCAGTTTAAGGTCTCCCTACGACCTACTACATACCATCCAGGATACAACCTTTTCATGAGATAATCTTGGACTAAGCACACAGTTACACCTCATACAGATACACATGCTTCACACAGTTTCACGACTACTATCACTCATGCCAGGGCTTTGTATATTGTTCCATGTCACAAGTAGAGTTTGCTTGATTCAAGACTTTTTTAAACTATTGTACTTTTTGCCTTTTCCTCTAAACCTACATATCAAGCATCTTATTTATACCTCCTATGCTGTCACTCCGTTTTACGTATCCAAGGTCAGCCACACACTATCAGTACTAATCCATTACTTCACGTCTAAACATTCCATTAAGGTAAGCTACATCATGGCTTCCTTCGCTGGTCTCTCTTTTTCGCAGAAGCGCTGCATCAGCGGTTCCAAGCTCTTACACCCCAGTCCACATCACTAGGTGATGGGGCCACAGGTAATCCTCAGCTTAGTTACATATATACCTCAATCAGAGTAAAAGCTCCTTACTAGCTTTCAGTACACAAGCTGTATAAACTTGCAATAAAGTGTGTTTTCTTTGAATCCTCTTTTTGCCCTCTTTTACAGGCCTACTCGTACGTTGGTTTCGGCACACCTCAACCAACTTTGCTTCTCCTTCTACATTCCATTACATATTAGATAAATTCTGAGCACAAGTTGGAAGGCCATTTGGCCTGAATTTGTGGAAGGAGTTATGATCCTATATAAACCCTACGCCCCCTACTTACCTTTGTTTTGCAAGCTGTTTGTCCCCACCCACCTACACCCATCTATATTAACAATTTACCTTTGTGGGCCCTCTTTTACAGGCCTACTCGTACGTTGGTTTCGGCACACCTCAACCAACTTTGCTTCTCCTTCTACATTCCATTACGTATTAGATAAATTCCGAGCACAAATATGCATATATATATATTTATATCAAAATATACTTAGAGGGCCATATGATCACGATGATCACATTGCCGCAATAGGACTCTTGGAGCTGCCAGCAGGGGGACTGCCTGAGCTGTCAGGCAGTCCCCCAGGCTGTTAAAAAGTAAAAAAGGGGCGGAGCCTGCGCCTGAACCGGAGCGGGCGCAAGTCACATCAGCTCCGATGTAATAATCGGAAAATACCCCAAAATACCCCCCAAAACAACCCACTCACGCAGGTGGACCACCTAAAAGCACCGAGGGCGCAACCCCGACACGCCACATGCCGTTTTTCCAAGCGGCCAAGGCGCCAAGGAAGAAACGAAAAACTGGGGCCTACCACACCACCCAAGGCCTGGACCTGGCAGCACTGTTCGGTGCCTGCTCACCGCCGGGTGCGTTAGGAGACAGGCCGACACCTCAGGTCGCAACAGCCGCCGAGATGGGAGGCAGGTCCCAAAAATCGCCCCCACACACACCATCAGGGGCGCAGAACATCGGAAATATGCTCCACAGGCAGCCTCTACTAAAAATGGCGCCGTCTGGGAACAACAGGGCCGTGGAAGCACAGGAGAACCCTCCACTGAGCGAGACCAACACACAGCCTGCCCAGTCACACACAGGGCTTACCACACAGGCTACAGAAGAGGGATCAGCCCCAGTCACCCAGAGGGATTTTCAAAACTTGGTGGGAGAAATTAAAACCCTACTGGCGGCTAATGTGGCAGTCATAAAGGCAGACCTGCAGAAGGTCAATGACAGAGTGAGAACAGCAGAGGGAGACATTGCAGACCTCAAACAAGGTATGAACACAGTACAGGAAGCCATCCAACACCTACAAACCACGCAACAATCACTCTCAATACACCAAGCCACACTGGATGACAGATCAAGGAGAAACCATCTTAAGATAAGGGGCATCCAAGACACGGTAACCCCAGAGGAACTTCCACACTATGTGAGGCGATTGGTGGCTACCATCCTGCCAGCTGCACAAGCCAAAAAAGTCTCCCTGGACGGGACCTACCGCCTGCCTAAGTCCAGCAAGGCCCCAGCAACGGCCGTACAGGATGCCATAGTGAGATGCTCACACTCCCACGACAAAATCTCCATCTGGTCGGCGGTGCGGGGTAAGACGCCGCTCATCTTCGAAGGCGCTAGCCTCACCTTCTATCAGGACCTCACGAGGTCCACCCTGCAGTGGCGGATATCTCTACAACCACTCACAAGCCAGCTAAGAGCAGCCGGTATCAAATATCACTGGATGTCCCCAAGACTACTAGTGTTGAACCATGAAAGAACTATACACAAATTTTCATCGCTGGCAGAAGCCTCGACCCTCCTCACGGCACTGGGAATACCATCTCAGACGATAACCGACGACAGACGGACAAACCCTCAAAAGCGATCAACGTTTCAGCCAACATCCGTGGCTTTCATCAGGACCAATACGGACGTTGGCTGAAACGTTGATCGCTTTTTAACATGGAAAAAAAAATAAAGAAATATTTTACAAGGATGCGACCATGATAGCCTTTCACTATCTATGTTGTAATTTATGGCAATGGCTGGAAATTGCACCCGGAATTTTGAGAATTTATAGTGTGTGTGCAAGGACAAAGAAATACATTTATATATATATATATATATATATATATATATATATATATATTTATCTATTGTTCCAGGCGCCAACCCGGCCACTCACCCAGGGACTTGAACCCCTAAGAGACTACACTTGCTTGCAAAGTGTTATGCTAGAGCCTGTTATAAGTAGTTTGTAGATAGTTATTGAATATGTGTTAAAGCTCTACACACACGACAGCCCCCTCAAGGAGTACTACCTATGGCGGGCCAGTTCACCCACCTTCATTAAACACACAACATGCCATGATACGATAGCTCCAAACCGAACAGCCCGACCCGACACATCCATACCACCAATCCAGACAAATCACCGCACAATCTCACAATACACACTTGCAACCACTTCTATAACCCATCCCAGTTACACCACAACATTCACAATCAAACAATTAAAACGTGCAAAACAATTATCGGAATGACCGTTTTTAACCATACAAATGCTTTATGTTGTTCAAACCCCGCTGCAGCTGTTGGGGCACAGCGGAGACACATGTTGGATGTTACCTTTAATGTGCACAAGAAAAATAAAGAATAAAAAAGTAAAAAAAAAAATATATATATATATATATATATATATAGATTATATATGTATAATATATTATAAAATAATTAAAACATTTTATAATATATTATTCATATATATACACATATATCTCAAAAGTGCACTTATAATGAAATCATATATATGCATTATATATGTATAATTGTTATGAAATGCTTTAATTATAATATATTATACATATATAGGATATAAAAGTGTGGGTGGGTGGGTGGGTGGGTGTGTATATATATATATATATATATATATATATATAAATGTATTTCTTTGTCTTTGGACACACACTATAAATTCTCAAAATTCCGGGTGCAATTTCCAGTCATTGCCATAAATTACAACATAGATAGTGAAAGGCTATCATGGTCGCATCCTTGTAAAATATTTCTTTATTTTTTTTTCCATGTTAAAAAGCGATCAACCAACATCCGTATTGGTCCTGATGAAAGCCACGGATGTTGGCTGAAACGTTGATCGCTTTTTAACATTTAAAATTACAGCTAACACAAACACCACAGAAATGTAAAAAGAGCCCTGGTCTTTAAAGGGAAACTCCAGTGCCAGGAAAACAATCCGTTTTCCTGTCACTGCAGGTCCCCTCTCCCTCTCACCCCCCCAATCCCCGGTTGCTGAAGGGGTGAAAAAAAAAATTAGAAAATTCGACATGTATAACAAACACAAATATAAATACAATGTTAGATTCGAAATTAAGAAATCAAAATTTAAATTTAAATTTTTCTCTTTTTTTTTCCTTTTGGCCCGTGGAGAGAGGGGAGAACAGTCCAGAGATATAGTTATATCATACTTGAGTATTTGGAAGTCCAGAGGGACCAAACTTTTTCATTTTCCCTAGGTTGCGAGTTAAAAACATAGCTCGTCTCCATTTTATGCTGGAATTCAATTTGAGCCATAATTTCTATCCAGTCAGGAGGTATAGGAGATTTCCAACATCTAGCGATGTTAATTTTGACTGCAGAGAAAACATGGGTCAAAAGTCTACTTAGATTGTTATCCTGTGTAGGGAGGCCAATATTAAATAGAAACATTTGTGGACTCATTTCCTTTATGTCATGGTATAAGGATTTTACCAACTCGAACATCTGTGTTTTTAAATTGTTTAATCTAGGGCAATCCTACCATATATGATATATTGTACCATCTTCCAGTCCACATCTCCAACAAGTTTTACTATGAATAGGGTTGATCTTATGCATTCTAACTGGGACAAAATACCATCTATAAATTAATTTAAAGTGAGTTTCTAATAGTGATACATTGAAGAATGGACTAGAGGTATTCAACTAGTAAAACAATCTATTCATAAACGGTATAGATTTGCCAATATCGATTTCCCATTTATTAAAGGAAGGGATTTGAAGGTCCTGGTCCATTAGATCGAATAATCTAGAAAATCTAGCAATACTCCCTTTTTTTTGACTATTAGCAATTTGGACAGTTATATAATGTTCTTTACATATTAATTTAGACATTAAAACATTATTTAGTCTTAGATATTTAAATATATCACTTGTGGGTATGTTATATTTTAATTGTAGTTGGTTAAGTGTAGTCAATTTATATCCTTCACAAAAGTCTGAAATCTTACTTATCCCTAGTTGGAGCCAGGGTTTGATATCTAAAAATTTCAATATATAATGTAAAACTTCTATTGGGGTATCATAGAATATTCTATCTTTCAAATTAAGTTTCTTCATAAGTATTTTAGAAGTTATAACTATATCGTTTAGAATATTATTGGAAAAAAAAAAATCTCCAATACAGCTAAATCTAGTAGGCCTATCAACACCAAAATAGGTAATTTATACTTGGGACTACTTTCTTGTTCTATACTAATCCAAGGTGAGATATCTTGATCCGTATTCATCCACAATAATAGCTGAGATACTTTACAGGCTTCATAGGTCCTATATACATCCGGAAAAGCTATGCCCCCTTTCGGGTAGCTTCTACGCAATATTTCAAAAGCAATCTTAGGGGGTTTATTAGCCCATATGTAGTTGGAGAATAGATTTTGAAACCGGTTAAGCGTGACAAAAACCTTGGTCATTAAGGAAATAAATGCAATAAATTGTTTTTTGTTTTGCATTCTGTATAACTATATATACTATACAATACAGAGTTTGGAGGAAAACAAAATTTAGTTCTATAAAGCCACACTTGAATGAAACTTGATATTCATGTTTGTTATATCCCATGACAATTCGTAATGAAGGTTAATCATTTTCTGTCTTAGAATGAGAGCAATTTGGTGCCCAAACTGTGACATATTTCTACTTTATATTGTCAGCTTCCTTTTAACGGATACTTCTGCATCCTGTGGATTACTTTCTTAAAAAAAAAAAAAAAGACCTCCTCAATCAATTGGCAGCTTAGCATGATGTTTTATCACAGTTTTCAGTTACTATTTTCCAAAGAGTGCCTTAATAGCAGTAAATGGCTATTTATAGGGAATTAACATTTACAACAGCATTCACATTTATCAAGCATTTAAAGCCACTTTACACTGAATGCTGTTTTACCAATACTTAAAGTTACACTGTCACCTAAAATTGTCTTTAACATGTGCTGATTTTGTTTTCAATCTGTTTAGTGATTTATTTATTTTTAATAAAATGTGAATAAATAATTATTAACAAAGCTTTTTCATATTGTCATCAGATAGTTAAAAGAAAGATTTCCCTGTTTTTCGTGCAGTTTTTCTTGTTTTCCGTGCATTTGAGAATTATTTTGTGCTGTTAGTTTCATTTGAAACTGTATCTTAAAGTATTCTTCAAAAAATAGTCCTCGGGCCACATAAAGTGAAGGTTAGGTGAGTGAAAGAAAAAACAGAAATTTATAGGCGCTCGCTATAATGTGATAAATCAGTGAGGGCTGCTGTATACAATACAAAGATTCCCAAACCTTGTGTATTGGTGAGACAGAAAATAGAATATGGCGTATACTGCGCCCAAAAATAATGCGTACATACACCTCAGGGAGGGAGAGTTGGTAAATACCTCAAAGTAAAAAAACAGAAAAAACAAAAATAGTGCAATACAGTATTATAAAGTGCAAAGTCTTAGCTAAATAGCTGTAAGAAAACCACTCACATAGGGTAGAGCTATATAAGAGCTTTGCTTTATTCCGCGTGGACGGTACAATCCCCGTCTAAGGATACAGGATAATAAAGGTGGTACTGATCCTCCAGATGCGAGTGTAAATATAAAAATGAGAAAGAAAAACACTCTGATAGTGTAGTAAGTACTATAAGCTAGGATGATTAAAGAAAGTATTGTACTTACAATTGTAGAGCAAGACCTGCTCTAGTAATCACAGCATAGGAGGTACTATCCCCACCTAAGGATATGGTGGCACCAGGTAGCAAACAGGATGTAGAGTGTAGGGTAAAATAATAAAAAATATATATAAATAGATTAAAATTGACTATTTATTATAAAAAATATAGCATATAAATATATGTAGGTACAAATGTCCAAATATGTCCCACTTAACGCGTTTCGCCTCTCCATAGGCTTTATCAAAAGTGTGGGGTGGTCTCCTCAGTGTCCTGTATAAATATAAGAAAGTTGATAGCAGAACGCTACCTGGTGGATGATCCTTCCGGTTCCGTAACGAATACCGGAAATGATGCAGCAAAACTGACGGTCGGCAAGTTCCGGCCGCGATCTGTGTTCCACCGTGGGCCGCACGCGTCATACCCGGAAGTGACGCGGCATGGCCCGGATCTCGGCGGTCATGTGTGTTCTGCTTGGAACGCACGCATCGTCAATAATGGCGTGCGTTGCGTTCCAAGCATTAATGATCTATGTACATCATAAAAAAGGCAAAGGGAATGGCAAAGAGAGGGCAAAAGAAATATGGATATACATATTATACATAATCAATAGATACTGATTATAAAAAACATCTAAAATTAAATACAATTAACATAAAAACATGGCTAGAACACCACTAGTGAGAATATAAGAATTATAAATGAAGTTATTTATAAAATATTAGCATAAAATGTAGTAATCAGTAAATATCAAGGCATTTAAAATAATATGGGTAATATATGGATTAAAAAACGTAATAATTGTAATTTATGGCAATAATGCTTGTACCAGCATAATAACATAACATAATGGGGGAGAAAAGGCATAATAACAGGTAAAGGGTACAGATAAATACAATATGGTGGAGGGAGGGGAGATTGTGAATACATATTATGCAAAGAGGGAGAGACTGCCCATAAATATGAAAAAAGGGATAAAAAATTATGGGTAAAAATATAAATAAAATTAGAATATCAATATGAGAGATGAATAAAAGGTCTAGGACTAAAGTATATAAAAAAATATAAAAAATTATATAAATCAAATTTAATATTTAGGCCTTTAGGGTGGAGGGTATCTAGATAATATACCCATTTCATCTCAGTCTTCCCAATCTGTTTAATTATATCACCACCTCTCCAGTGCTTATTAACAATTGCAATACCCATGAACGTGAGCAATTTAGGGTTATTTGCATGTATACAAAAGTGAGAAGAAACAGCGAAACAGATTAGCAAAAAGGGCCTCCACCCTAAAGGCCTAGATATTGAATTTGATTTTATTGATGATGCGTGCGTTCCAAGCAGAACACACATGACCGCCGAGATCCGGGCCATGCCGCGTCACTTCCGGGTATGACGCGTGCGGCCCACGGTGGAACACAGATCGCGGCCGGAACTTGTAGACCGTCAGTTTTGCTGCATCATTTCCGGTATGCGTTACGGAACCGGAAGGATCATCCACCAGGTAGCATTCTGCAATCAACTTTCTCATATTTATACAGGACACTGAGGAGACCACCCCACACTTTTGATAAAGCCTATGGAGAGGCGAAACGCGTTAAGTGGGACATATTTGGACATTTGTACCTACATATATTTATATGCTATATTTGTTATAATAAATAGTCAATTTTATTCTATTTATTGATATTTTTTTATTATTTTACCCTACACTCTACAACCTGTTTGCTACCTGGTGCCATCATATCCTTAGGTGGGGATAGTACCACCCATGCTGTGATTATTAGAGCAGGTCTTGCTCTACAATTGTAAGTACAATACTTTCTTTAATCATCCTAGCTTACAGTACTTACTACACTATTAGAGTGTTTTTCTTTCTCATTTTTATATTTACACTCGCATCTGGAGGATCAGTACCACCTTTATTATCCTGTATCCTTAGACGGGGATTGTACCGTCCATGCAGAGTAAAGCAGAGCTCTTATATAGCTCTACCCTATGTGAGTGGTTTTCTTACAGCTATTTAGCTAAGACTTTGCACTTTATAATACTGTATTGCACTATTATTGTTTTTTCTGTTTTTTTACTTTGAGGTATTTACCAACTCTCCCTCCCTGAGGTGTATGTACGTATTATTTTTGGGCGCAGTATACGCCATATTCAATTTTAAGGTTAGGTGAGTGGTTCAGAGGTTGATCATTGAATAGCTTAAGGCTTGGGGTAGGGCTGAAGAATTAGGCACTTCTTAGCATGCTAAAATAAACTATATACTGTAGTATAAAGGTCACAGTTTCAGTAAACTAACAATACAGACAGAACACAAAAGATAGGCACATTTTTCCTCTTAATACTATCCTTTTTTTGTATTTTTAATGTATAACATAGTTTTAAAAGGAATTCTAAAAGCTGCCACCATGTGACATCTACTATGCGCTCCATTGTAAAGAGTCACAAATTCCTGACATTTGCTTCTTTTTTTTAATTTTTTTTTTTTTTTTTTTAAATAGAATGTCCAAATCTGCCTTTTTTCTTCAGGACTAAAGACCTTTTTTTTGCAAAGTTATAGATAAGACCCTACAGACTGACAAAGGTTGAAAAAGTGTGCTTGTCCTTGGCTTTGTCCAGCTTGTCCTTGGACCTAGAAAGAAGACACGGAGGGACTGGACAACTGTTTAAAACGAAAAGTTATGCCAGTCCCAGAGTCCGAAAATGTTGGGGGAATGAGTTGGCGGTACAAATGTATGGAAATGTATGAAGCTACCGCCGTCTAGATGTATCAATCCCCCCAGCCATCACCAGTAATAGCCTCGCTGGATCCTTAATAGACCTCAATGCATGCACAAGAGTACAGCAGTGACAGGGCCGTTTTTAAGGAGGGGCAAAAGGGGCAGCTGCCCTGGGCCCAGTTACTCCTGGGGGCCCTAAGGCAGCTGCCCCATGGGCCCCCTGCAGCACCTGAGGTAATCAGGGGCCCCGGCCCTTTAATACTGCTCTGGACCTGGCCCCTGTAATATGTGGGTTGGCTGAATACATACTCACAGCTAGCCCCCTGCACACACTGCCCTGTGATCCCTTTTCTTCTCGTGGCATGCTGGGAGGAAGTGAGGTCAGATCGCCTCCTCCTCAGTGCCGCTGGGGAGGAGGCACACACCACATGGAGGCATTGTGGGGGAGAGGGACTGAGAAAGCTGATGGCAGACTCCCATCAGCCTTGGCCAGCAAGCTCCCACTGGACCCCAGGGAAGCCACCCCTCTGTACCCAAAAGGTAAGGAGACAGGAGGGTGGCTAAATATTGTTTGTTTTTTGTTTTGCTTATTTCTGATATCACTTTTATTCATGTGTTGGTGTTTGTAATGTAACACACAGGGAATAAGTACATGTTCAAAATCCTAGAAGAACCTGGCAGTTCCCTATTAAATATAAATGTAAAAAGTATGTATTTTAACATATTATTGCATCAAGTGTTATCAAAGGCTGTACACCATTTCCAAATGTCACTTTTGCCAAATTCTGGACCAGGGTATGTAAGAACAGAGTTGAGACATTATATTGGCCAAGGTTGCTGGGAGTTGCTGTCCAAGAGCTGCTAGAAGGCAGATATTAAAATATGTAAATGTACACACATGTGTGTGTGTGTGTGTGTGTGTGTATCTGGCTGTGTTTGTGTCAGTGTGTGTATCTGGCTATGTCCTTGTGTCCTTGTGTGTATCTGGCTGTGTTTGTGTCAGTGTGTGTATCTGGCTGTGTTTGTCTGTGTGTCAGTGTTTCTGTGTGTATGTATACCTGTGTATGTGTACTTGTGTGTCAGTGTGTATGTGTGTCTGTGTGTGTGTGTGTGTGTATGCATGTGTCGGTGTGTGTAAGTGTGCATCTGAGTGTGTGGTAATGCATACATCCCAGCATTATAATGCCAACACAAATACACTCCTATATTCCATCTCTAGCACTGTATACATATACACCCCTGCATTTATACCTTTATGTATGTGTGTATCTGAGTGTGTGTGTACATACCTGTGTGTGTGTGTGTGTGTGTGTATCTCTGTGTGTGGATGTGCCAGTGTGTGTGTGTATCAAAGTGCTTGTATCTGTTTGTCAAAGGGTGTGTATCTGAGTGTGTGTGTATGTATGTGCCAGTATGTGTCAAGGTGTGAGCATGTGTCAGTGTGCTTATGTGTGTTTCTGCGTGTTAATGTGTGTATGTATATGTGTTATAGAAATCACACAACATGCAAACAGACCCCTGCAAACACAAACATTACATACAAGCACACCAGTTTGCTGAAACACCAATACTACACACAAATGTACATATGCATTTAAAACACACTACATCCAAACACCACCCTGCATGTAAATACAAACATTACATGCAAACACATTCCTGTATTAAAACGATAAATGTATATACAAAAACCAACTCTACACACAAAAGTACACCTGCATTTAAAAGCCAACACTACAGACAATCACACATCCCTGCATTCAAACGCAAACACTACACACAAGTACACCACTGCATTCCAATGGTAACAGTACATACAAATACACCCCTACATGCACACATGCACTCTATACAATAACATGCTGACATTCAATTGCACAAACACTGCTCAAAAATACAACCCTGCAAGGATGGTAGATACCCAGCTGGCATAGCATCGCAGGAGTTGTATGACAGATGGGGATCTATCTTTTCTTTACTCTTGTGCTACAGGGCAGGCCTGAATTTTTTTTTTTTGCACCAAGGCACTCTCTACATTAGTTTCGCCTCTAGGTTGGGGTGGAGGGAGTGATTGCATGCCCAGGGGGCCCAAGCAGATGCTTGCCCATGGTCCAATCAATATTAAAGACGGCCCTGAGCAGTGATGTCAGGTTCTGAAGAGATCCCACCGGAAGAAGATTCCTGCCCCTGCAAGGAGCTGAACTCAACTTTACCTGCCCCTTTGGCCACCATACCCCCAGAGGCGGTCTTTGAAAATTCTGCCCAGACAGTGACATTGCTGCTTTAAGAAATACTCAGTGGTAGATACAAATATGTCTGAAGTCTGATAAACACTCAGTTGTCAGCACTAATATGAAAGAATATGCATTCAACTAAAGCAACATGTGATTTACACTTTTATTACTTATCTACCAATACCTAGGCATAGCCTGAGTAGGATTTTCCAATGGCAGCCGGCACAATGCTTTTCTTCTGCAAATGAACTTACTTATAAGGGTTATAGTGCAATTGTTGTCATAACCATACAATGAAAGCATTGAGGCAATTAAATATAAACACAGGAGGAAATCTAAACAGAGTAACTGATTCTCGAAATATAAAAAGGTTAAAAAACAAGAATATTTATATGGTGCAATAGTTGAAATGTAATAATCACCAAAATACATATAAGAGCTACTATAATGTATTCTAAGTATAAGAATCAAAAGAAATTATAATCAAACTAAGACTACAAATCTCTCAAAGAATAAAGCAGTTTTATTTAAAATGTTTTCAAATACCTAAATAGATTCTAAAACAGTTGTAACAGTTGTAAAATGAAAGACATTTTACAGCCTTCTTAAGGATTAACAGTAACATTGCTGTGTAACAGTATTAACCAGCACTTATCTTGGCAGGAGGATGCTACTTAGAAAGAGAGTATAGAACTGAATGGCATTTAATCTCATCAAGATAGCTCAGAACTTTCTTCGGCTGCATGCGAGGACCAGAATTATTGCAGAGTGGGAATGAAAAACTGTATTTTTAACTGCTGTTCCAACATGCAAAATAAATAAAATGTATGAAAGAAGAGGAACTGGAATAGAGCCAATGCCAGGTACACTAAAAGACGAGGGTAACCTAAAATAGGAACCTAATAAGCAAGGAAAAGTGTACCGGTAGGGAATGGGATAAATTAGTGTACTCAGATAAGAGTACCAGCTAACTACAGCATAAAACCATGAAGTAGCTACCAGACTAGGAACTTAGGAAGAGAAAAAGTAATAGAAGAGAAAATTAATTTAAAAAAAATGAATATAATAAAATAAAACTATGTGCTCGTGTACAAAAGGTGGACAAACTAATATGTGTTGGATGAAACTCAACCAGTTTGATGTAATGTGAAATAATACTATTGCTGGAGAATAAATCTTGAAATGTCAACTAGCCTATATTACTATAATGGGCTGCCTCATATGATTATATAAGTAATAGCAATAGATTAATACTCAATTGTAGACTGGTTAAGAGTTAAGTAACAGCACAACCTGTTTCTGGATCATAGTGAGCTATGGAGCAAAACCTGTTATAGGTATTACCATGCACATGTCTGTGCCCAGGTATGTTACTCAGTCTGATGCGGTAAGCAGGAAAATAGCATAGCAGTAAGAATAATGGGGGGGGGAAGGAAGGGAGGGAAGGTGTCACGTTCACATAGAGTTTGATGGAGCTCAACTGCAGATTTCTGATTAATTAGATGTGAATGTGAGAAGTTGAGGAAATAAAGAGATGACAGTTCACCAGGGAGTTTACTGATACTGTGTCTTTAATATATTTGATTGAAGAAACATAGGTACTGTATCTTTAAATATTTCAGGATTGCTGAGTGGATTCTTAGACTATCTTATACAATTGAATTGCAGCAATAAAATGAAGGAAGGTAATGCAGATTAACTTGCAGAGATTTGATTTAGCTTAATTGATAGAAAACATCTCATATGGAGGCAGGCTGAAGCTTGAGAGCTCAGTAGTCAGGGGGAAAAGTTCGTATAACACAGTGAGGTAACTTGGCTTCCAGAGGATTGAAGTTGGTCCCACAGTGCCCTCCGGGGAGGTTCCGTGGAGAGAGGTCGAGAGGAGTCAAAGTGCTAGCCGTGGTCGAGGAAGGAGAAGGAGGTTAGTCGATTACGAGTCCGGTTCGGTACACAGGTAAGTTGTAGAGAAGAGTTGCAGCCGGTTTAATTCCGCGGTACGCTGTTCATTAATCCAGCGTCTGTTGCCTGGCGCGGTCGCATTATGTAGCGCAATGAGACCGCGTCAGAGAGGGGGTGTGGCTACAGTCCGTCAACCCGGAAGAGACAGGAATTACAGGTAACGGCCATGACAGAAGGAGGAAGGGAATGAAAAGAATAGAAGAAAAATATGAGAGACAAAATAATAAGGGGCCAAACCCCAATGAGACTCAACTAGTATATCTCAATCTAAACCTGTAATCTTATTATGCCTACAGGATAACAGGGTACTATGAAAAAAAATAAATAAAATAATCCGGTGTTGAATTATATCGGGAGCATATAGTTTAGGAAAAATGCCCATAATGGTTAAATTATACAAATATTTTGTGTTGCATATGGTATGTATGAGTCCTAAAAGACCCAATACATCCTGCTAAATAATCAGCACACATATATATAGGTTAATATACATTAATGTGTAAAATAAATGAAAAATAAATAATAAATATAATTAATATATACTGTTGTAACGTGTTTCTATGTTTCTATAAATGGAGTAAACGTAAAGCCCTCATTCCACTCAGATAGCACATTTCCCACCTTTACCCATTGGCATAATAAGATTACAGGTTTAGATTGAAATATACTAGTTGACCTCATTGGGGTTTGGCCCCTAAGTATTTTTTATATTTGTATAATCGAACCATTATGGGCATTTTTCCTAAACTATATGATCCGGATATAATTCAACACCGGATTATTTTATTTATTTTTCTTCATAGTACCCTGTTATCCTCTAGGCACCATCACTGTTCTGGCATTATATAACCTTTCACATACTTAATGAATATGTACATAGAGATACCCAGCAGCATCTTTTTTATATACATATGATAGGGATCAAGCAGTAGATATAGGTGAGAAACTGTTGTTTTCATCTATTAGGTATAAGGTTCCAATGGAAATCACCAAGGATCCCCCCTTTTTATATATTTTGTATATTCTATGATACCCTTCTGGGGTATAATGAAAGGTATCTAATCTTCGTTCATCTGATAAAAGGAAAGGTCCTAAACAAGATCTTGGTATATATAATCAGTTCCACATCCATGAAATCGTACTTTTTTAACCCCTTAAGGACACATGACATGTGTGACATGTCATGATTCCCTTTTATTCCAGAAGTTTGGTTCTTAAGGGGTTAAAAGTAAGATGATAAATATAATTACCAGTTATACACAACAGTATGACACTGTGTTGCCACGGTAACAGGGCACACAAATACGAACTGAAAATATTGGAGATAAGCCCAGCCCACCAACACGCCTGATTGGCATGAATATACACCGTGGGAGGGCATTCACGTCACTCCGGTCTTTTTTGTTTTGGAGTGGAAAATGTAACATGCCCCCATTTTTGATTGGCCCAGAACAGCTCAACAGATTATACAAATGACCGCCGAGGTCAGTACATTTGATTACTGCCTTTGACAAAGGCGCTTGGATATCCCCCCACACCCCCTCATTATTCTTACTGCTATGCCATTTCCCCCTTACCGCATCAGACCAAGTACTGTGTTGCCACGGTAACAGGGCACACAACAGACGTGTGCATGGTAATACCTATATCAGGTTTTGCACCATAGCTCACCATGATCCCGAAATAGGTTGTGCTGTTACTTAACTCTTAACCAGTCTACAATGGAGTATAAATCTATTTCTATTACTTATATAATCATATGAGGCAGCCCATTATAGTAATATAGACTAGTTGAGATTTCGAGATTTATTCTGCAGTAATAGCAGCATTTCATTTAACATCAAACTGGTTGAGTTTCATCAAACACCTGTCAGTTTGTTCACCTTTTGTACACGAGCACCCAGTTTTTATTATATTATATTCAATAAAATGTATCTATTTTCTCTTTTATTACTTTTTCTCTTCCTAAGTTCCTAGTCTTGTAGCTACTTCAAGGTTTTATCCTGTAGCTAGCTGATACTCTTATCAGAGTACACTAATGCCTCATTTCCACTGAGCGGATCGGTTCGGGTTGGTACAGTTTGGAAGGGTTAGAATGGTCCAGCCTATTCAGGTGACCGGCAGACACACAGACAGACACACATACATACACAGACAGGCACACACACACACACATACATACAAACAGGCAGACACACATGCACACACACAGACAGACACACATACATACAGACAGACAGGCACACACATACATACAGACAGACACACATGCATAGAAACACGCATACAAAATGTTTATGTCACCCTCTGGTTTCCTACCTTTTAGGTGCAGGAGGGTGACTTTCACTGGGGTCCAGTGGTGGCTCAGGTGGATGGGAGTCCATGCAGTAATAATAATAATAATAATAGTGTGGTAGGATGAGGTTGGGGGTCTCTCCAGTAATAATAATAATAGTGTGGTGGGATAATATTGGCGGTCAATGCGGTTGCAATAATAATAAGATGGTGGGTCCCTGCAGTAATATTATTAATAATACTGGGATGGGGGCGTGGCCAGCGACCGCATGGAGTAGTCGCACGGGAAGAGAGCTCCGCAACCACCGAGCATATAGCAACACAAATTGAGCCGCAAACGCAAAAAAAGCATACCTGTCAGGATCGGGACAGGGATCCAACACGCAGAGTACAAAGAGTGGAAAGGTACGTATACCGGGCCTTAGAATGGCCGGACTAACGTACCGAGAGTAATAGAGAATAGTCAGAGACAAGCCGAGGTCGAGGGAACGGGAAGACAGATAAGCGAGAGACAAGCCGGGTCAAGGGAGAACAGAGAAGCAGGGTAGTACAACAAGCCGAGTCAAAACCAAATAGAGTAAACTAGAATACCAGAGCACTGAGTGACTAGACAAGCTAGAACCACGACAGGGCAATGAGCTGAAGAGAGAAGTAAGCTTAAATACCCTGACTCTGGATGGTAATCACGCCTCTGACAAGTACCGATTGGATATCGGACACTTGAGTGACAGGTCGCTCGTGATAGCGTCATGACGTCACGTATTGAGCGTCCCGCTAGAAAAGGACGTGGATTCCTCGCGGCCGGTGTTTAAGTGACTGGATGAACCGCGAGGAACGAAGGAAACAGCTCGCCTGGACGGGCAAACCACCAAATCTCTACCTCCCTTAGAGGTAGAGGCCTCAGGTACCCTGACAGTACCCCCCCTCTCAGATACGCCCACCGGGCGGAAGGAACCGGGGCGAGATGGGAAGCGGAGGTGAAATGCTCTGCGAAGGCGAGACGCATGAACGTCCTCCTGAGGTACCCAACTCCTCTCCTCAGGACCATATCCCCTCCAGTTGACCAGATATTGCAATTTTCCCCTTGAAATTCTGGAATCAATGATGGAGCTGACCTCGTACTCTTCCCGACCCTCCACCTGAACAGGACGAGGGGAGGAAACCTTAGAGGAGAATTTGTTGCAAATAAGAGGTTTCAACAAGGAGACATGAAAAGAGTTAGGAATGCGTAAGGCAGGTGGCAGAGCAAGGCGATACGCAACCGGGTTGATACGAGTGAGAATCCTGTAAGGACCTATGTAGCGAGGAGCAAACTTCATAGATGGGACTTTTAGGCGAATATTCTTAGTACTCAACCATACCCTATCCCCAGGAACAAAAACAGGAGCCGCTCTTCTATGCTTGTCAGCGTGTTTCTTGAACAACGAAGAACTATGTAATAGAATTTGCCGAGTCTGATCCCATAATCTCTTCAGGTTGGCGACATGATCATCAACCGACGGTATCCCCTGAGAAGAGGAAACCGAAGGAAAAATCGAAGGATGAAAGCCATAGTTCATGAAGAAAGGGCTAGAGCGAGTTGAATCACAAACAAGGTTATTGTGTGCGAACTCCGCCCAAGGAATCAGACCGACCCAATCGTCCTGGTGTTCGGAAACAAAGCAACGTAGATACTGTTCGATCTTTTGATTAGTACGTTCAGCAGCTCCGTTAGACTGAGGGTGATAGGCAGAGGAGAAGTTCAATTTGATACCCATTTGAGAACAAAAGGATCTCCAGAAACGTGAGACAAATTGAGAACCTCTATCAGAAACAATCTCCGAAGGAATCCCATGTAGGCGAAAAACCTCTCTCGCAAAAATCTCCGCCAATTCAGGAGAAGTCGGAAGTTTAGGTAATGGTACGAAATGAGCCATCTTAGTAAATCTATCCACCACCGTGAGAAAACAGTTTGTCTCTTGGAAGCAGGTAAATCAACGATAAAGTCTATGGACAAACAGGACCAAGGTTTCTCAGGAACGTCCAAGGGGTGTAACAGGCCACATGGAGAAGCATGAGGTAGTTTAGTCTTGGCACAAGTCTCACAAGCTGCGATGAACTCCTCAATATCTTTTCGAAGTGAAGGCCACCAGAAATCCTTGGATATCAGAGAGTATGTCTTGCGAATACCAGGATGACCAGCTATCTTACTTTCGTGAAAACATTGTAAGAGCTCCAGTTGAAGTTCAGGAGGAACAAAGTTTCTTCCCTCAGGAGTGTTTCCGGGAGCTAGATGTTGTGACTTCAAGATCTGGTCAAGTAGCGGAGAATGAATTTTAAGACTGGTATTAGCAATAATATTGCATTTGGGTACAATGGAGGACACAAGTGGTTCAACTGAAGCAGAAGGCTCAAATTGGCGAGATAGCGCATCGGCTTTAGAATTCTTTGAACCAGGTCTGTAAGTCAGAACGTAATTGAAATGGGTAAGAAACAATGACCAACGAGCCTGCCTGGAGGACAAACGCTTGGCCTCTCCGATATAAGACAAATTTTTGTGGTCTGTTAGAATGGTAACAGGATGTAAAGTACCTTCCAATAAATGTCTCCACTCTTTCAAAGCTTTGATAACCGCTAGTAATTCTCTGTCACCAATGTCATATCTGCTCTCAGTACCGGACAATTTTTTAGAGAAAAATCCACATGGATGTAATGGTTTATCAACACCCAACCTTTGAGATAGGACAGCACCTAAACCAGTCTCTGATGCGTCTACCTCAAGCAGAAAAGGCAGGGAAGTGTCGGGGTGAACTAAAATTGGAGCGGAAGCGAAAAGCTCCTTGAGAGTTTTGAACGCAAGAAGAGCTTCAGTAGTCCAATTCTTAGTATCAGCCCCCTGTTTGGTCATATTAGTGATAGGTGCGATAATTGAAGAATAGCCCTTAATAAAGCGCCTATAATAATTGGAAAAACCAATAAATCTCTGTACGGCTTTAAGACCTTTGGGTAAAGGCCACTCTAGAATGGACTGGAGTTTATCCGGATCCATCTTAAATCCCTCCCCAGAGATCACATAGCCGAGAAAGGTTACCTGGGTTTGATCAAAGCTACATTTCTCCAACTTGCAGTACAAACCATGCTGAAGAAGCTTGTGCAAAACCCTCCTGACTTGCTTGTGATGAGTCTCAATCTCACTAGAATGTATAAGTATATCATCTAGGTATACAATGACGCACTCTTGCTGAAATTCCCTAAGAACCTCATTTATCAGATCTTGGAATACCGCTGGTGCATTGCATAACCCAAAAGGCATAACCGTATATTCATAGTGACCATAGCGAGTATTGAATGCCGTCATCCACTCATGTCCCTGCTGGATTCTCACCAAGTTATATGCCCCTCTGAGGTCTAACTTGGTGAAAATTGTAGAGCCCTTCAAACGATCGAAGAGTTCGGTGATCAAGGGAATCGGGTAGGCATTTTTAATGGTTATCTTATTCAAGCCTCGATAATCAATACAAGGTCTCAAAGAACCATCTTTCTTTTTAACAAAAAAAAATCCAGCCCCGGCAGGGGAGGAGGACCTCCTGATGAATCCCTTGTCTAAATTCTCGTGAATATACTCCTCTAGAACTGAGTTCTCTTTCGTAGATAATGGGTATACATGACCTCTGGGAGGCATGGTACCAGGGAGTAGGTTAATTTTGCAATCAAAGGACCTGTGTGGGGGTAAGGTATCGGCTTTCTTTTTGTCAAATACTGCCTTTAAATCTAGATACTGAGGCGGAATTTGTGTCTCTGTAGGATTGTCAGAGGTAGTCGATGTGTTAGTTAATCCGAGAGGTAAGACCTTCCGCAAGCATTTTTCTTGACAATTCTTTCCCCACGAAACTATCTCCCCTGACTCCCAATTAATAATAGGGTTGTGTCTCCTCAACCAGGAGTACCCCAGGACTATGGGAATAGACGGAGAAGAAATGAGCATTAAGGATATATCCTCTTTATGTAGGATGCCAACAGTTAAGTTAATCGGTATGGTCTCATGGAAAATAACAGGCTCAAGTAACGGTCTACCATCGATGGCCTCAACAGCCAGTGGTGTCTCTTTTAACTGGGATGGGATAGCATGCTTGGCAACAAAACCTTGATCTATAAAGCTCTCAGCAGCTCCAGAATCGATTAGTGCCATAGTCTTTACTACTCCCTTCTCCCACCTCAAAGAAACGGGTAACAGAAGCCTGAACTCTTTGTAGTTGTGAATAGAGGACAAAGTAGAAACACCCAAGGCCTGTCCTCTAGAGAAACTTAGGTGCGAGCGTTTCCCGAACGATTAGGACAATTTAGGCGTAAATGTCCTCTGACTCCACAATACATACATAAACCCTCCCTTCTTCTGTACTGTCTCTCTCTCTCTGTGAGATGAGTACTGCCTATCTGCATAGGTTCAGAAATACGTAAGTCCTCGAACTCAGAATTTTGAAAGGTAGGCGCTAGTTTAAAGGAGGGTCTACGGGTCCTATCTCGAGTGTTCTGCCTCTCTCTTATGCGTTCATCAATACGAGATATAAAAGAAATTAAATCCTCCAAATTCTCAGGGAGTTCTCTAGTAGCGACCTCGTCAAGAATTACATCTGATAACCCATTCAGAAACACATCTATATAAGCCTGTTCGTTCCACTTAACTTCTGCCGCCAAGGACCTGAACTCGAGTGCATAGTCCACAAGTGTTCGATTGTCCTGTCTAAGGCGCAACAGTAATCTAGCTGCATTGACCTTTCTACCAGGAGGGTCAAAAGTTCTTCTAAACGCAGCTACAAAGGCATTATAATTATAGACTAGTGGATTATCATTCTCCCATAAAGGATTGGCCCATCTCAGAGCTTTCTCAATGAGTAAAGTAATAACAAATCCAACCTTCGCTCTATCTGTAGGATAAGAGCGGGGTTGTAATTTGAAATGGATGCTGATCTGGTTCAGAAAACCACGGCACTTCTCCGGTGACCCGCCATAACGTACTGGTGGGGTAATACGGGAAGAAGCACCTACAGTGGCTACCTCTAGACCTGAGACTGCAGGAGAAATAGAAGGAGTACGTGTCTCCTCAGGTGGGTTACTAGCACGAGACAAAAGTGCCTGTAGTGCTAGAGCCATCTGATCCATCCTATGCTCCATGGCGTCAAACCTGGGATCAGAAGAACCAAGCTGACTGTTTGTACCTGCAGGATCCATTGGCCCTGTCGTAATGTCAGGATCGGGACAGGGATCCAACACGCAGAGTACAAAGAGTGGAAAGGTACGTATACCGGGCCTTAGAATGGCCGGACTAACGTACCGAGAGTAATAGAGAATAGTCAGAGACAAGCCGAGGTCGAGGGAACGGGAAGACAGATAAGCGAGAGACAAGCCGGGTCAAGGGAGAACAGAGAAGCAGGGTAGTACAACAAGCCGAGTCAAAACCAAATAGAGTAAACTAGAATACCAGAGCACTGAGTGACTAGACAAGCTAGAACCACGACAGGGCAATGAGCTGAAGAGAGAAGTAAGCTTAAATACCCTGACTCTGGATGGTAATCACGCCTCTGACAAGTACCGATTGGATATCGGACACTTGAGTGACAGGTCGCTCGTGATAGCGTCATGACGTCACGTATTGAGCGTCCCGCTAGAAAAGGACGTGGATTCCTCGCGGCCGGTGTTTAAGTGACTGGATGAACCGCGAGGAACGAAGGAAACAGCTCGCCTGGACGGGCAAACCACCAAATCTCTACCTCCCTTAGAGGTAGAGGCCTCAGGTACCCTGACAATACCTACCGGGAGCTGCAACCTCTCTGACACTCATGGCACCGTCAAAACAACTAAAAATAACGGACTTGATTCGTCTCAACAAAAAAGAGCGCCCGTGGCAAAAACAAGATGGCGCCGAACCGGACGCACACTCGCCAGACACAGAAAATATAACGGACGAGGAAACTACTCAAATGCCCCAAGGAGAAGCCCCAGGTCAACAACCACAGCCTGCATGTTATGCTACAAGCACTAAAGAAATCTTTGAGAACGGATTTCAGACAAATCACCAAGGAAATCCGAGATTTACAAGAATTAGGAGACTGCACGAACCGATTGGAAAACAAAATGGAGGAACTCTGGTCAGCCTATAATGACGTAGTAGATCAGCTGCAAAAAATAGAAGAAGAACAAACATGAAACTAAAAGTAGCTGATATGGAAGACAGGGCACGGAGAAACAATCTCCGATTCAGGGGCATACCGGACGTGATATCTATGGAAGCACTCCCACAATACCTACGGTCCATGTGCACCACTTTAGCACCACAGCTTGAGGCCGCAGCCTGGACCCTGGATAGAGTGCATAGGCTCCCCAGACCCACCAGATTTTTGGCAGAGACGCAGAAAGACGTGATTGCACGCTTTCACTACTACAAATCAAAAGAGACAATTCTAACCTCAACAAGGAAAATGGACCAACTACCAGACACGTATCAGGGAATTAGCATATACGCCGATTTATCAGCAACAACCATGGCAAAAAGGAGAACGTTTATTAACGTCACTAAGACTATACGAAACCACCAAGTACCATACAGATGGGGATATCCAACAAAACTGCTGATATGGTACAGAGGCAGAACTGAAGCGATCCTGGAACCAGAAGCCGGCATGGCGAAACTTAAGGAGTGGGGACTACACCACAACATGGGCCACAACTCCCCCCAGAAAACACAGCCGAAAAAGATGAGAGCCGAATGGCTCCCCGTCGAAGCCAAACACGAACACCGAGGACTGAATGCATAGGTCTAACACAGCTTTCCAGAACCACTAAAATTATCACCCATAAATGTTGAATTATGTTACATTTAGCTTTACAATGTGAGTTAGAGACAGTAGTATAAATTGACACTGGCAATAAGGGCAAATAGCAAATAATTGTTAAAATGTTTTAAATGCCAAAAAAGTTGCATGCGATGCGCGTAACCACATGAGAACACAAAGCCAAACACAGATTAACCGCCTGACACTAGCAAGATGGGCAAATAGCAAATAATTGTTTAAATGTTTTAAATACCATAAAGGATGCATATGATGCACACAACCGCATGAGGACACAAAAGCTAACCATAAATTAGACACTTGATACCACCAGCTAACACTCACGCGTTACATAGAGTTATTGTAAAAGATATATCCAGCAATATGTAATTGTTTGTAAAATGGCACACTCTCACATGATACCCAAGTTAGGTTTTTGAAATATCTTTATAGCACTAGTACTATCGCCAAAAAAAGGATAGGTATCCAAAGCATACAATATGACGCGCACTACCACAGGTTTGCGTAAATGCTACAGGAAGACAACAGAGTGACATAGTCACATAACAATAACGTTCAATACCGGGACAATGACATAAACACCCAGCGGCACTCGGCCACTACGTGAAGGTTCTGTGGGCTGTGAACGGGCTGACAAAATAACCCAATAGGAAGGCACAATAGAGCAACTCTTTAACAAAATGTTAATATCGGTGATTACTGTCACCCCACCCCCCACTGCCCGAACTATGAGAGAGCAAGTCTCCCATCTGAGGCAGACTTCACCCCTGCACTATATGCAGGATTGTTTAAATCCCCCCCCCCACCCCCAAGTTTAACCCCTACGTTAAATTATGTGTTAATAAGTTCAACGATACTCTTAAATGTCAGGAACAACATTATGTCACAATTCCATAAACTATGTGACACACGAGTCCGCAGGGTATTATCCCATACCAGTCACCCGCAAAGTAACAGTACCAATCTGTTAGGGAAGCAGAAACCCTCAATAAGATACACACATTCTGCCAAGAGGATGCATAAAACCATGACCTTGATATGGAAAATGTGGTTGCCGGTATGCTCATAGACAAATCACTAAACACATCCACTATGACGGGAGCAACATTTAAAATATATTCCCAAATGTAAAGGGGCTGAATAGTCCACACAAGAGGCACCTAGCAGTCTAGCAAAGGCTGCTATCATATGTCTCCAGGAAACTCATTTCTGTGTCCACAAGCCCCCTCCCAAATCCGCTTAAATCAATACCCCCAGGCATTCCATGCATACTCATCTCACAAGTGCAGGGAAGTTGCCATCTTTTTTCACAGGGATTGGGTGTTCCAGGAGACTTGGAGACATACGGACACAAAAGGATGAGTTCTAGTCTTACTTGGAAGCCTCAACGGCATGCTGGTTACAATTGTATCACTTTATGCACCAAACAAAGCCCAAATCCCTTTCATTCGCAAAGCCATAAACAAATAGACACCATAAAACAGGGTCATACAATAATATGCAGGGACTTTAATTGCACACTAGATCCAGACTAGATATTAAAAGGGAACACAAGAAACCGCCTACATCACACGCTATTTCAAACTGCACTGAATTCAGCAAAATCCTATTTACTACCAATCTTTATGACACCTGGAGATCCATATATCCAAAAGAGAAAGATTATACATACCTATCGCAGGTGCACAGAACTTACACTAGGATTGATCTATGCCTGGTGGATAAAGCAACACTGGCCAATATTGATGAGGTACAGATAGGACAGAGAACATGGTCAGACCATGCCCCATTGACTATCACCTTTCAAGCTCTCTATCAGGCAAGGGGCAGAGGCAAATGGAGGCTCAATGAGGGCCTACTTGACAACACACAGGTACTAGACATAATTCTAATGGAAGCATCCGAATATTTTACGAACAACATGACAGACTCCATCCCAATCCAAACCATATGGACAGCACATAAAGCAGTCATGCGCGGAGTATTCATTAGAGAAGGGTCAAAACTAAAAAAGCACACAAATGAAACCTATAGAACATTACAGCAAGAATTACAATCTCTAGAGACGCTAAATAAAACCAACCCGACCAAAACAATAACCACACAAATCAATGAGGTTCAGAAGAAAATACGAGCACTAGACCTGGTAACCACTGAGAGATGGATAAGAACTCTTAAAATTAGACACTACACGCATGGCAATAAAGCAGGCAAAGTATTAGCCAATAGACTCAAAACTAAACAGTTACAATCCAAAATTCCGTACATAGACTCCCCATACGAAGGGCAAACTATACAATCCCTTAGATATTGTCAATGAGTTATCACTATACTACAATAAGCTGTACAATCTGAAAAATTATCCCAACCTATCATAACCAAACACTACAGATATTGAGGCCTTTTTAAAAGATCTACTCCTGCCCCAACTAACACCACAAGCGAGCGAACAATTAGATGACCCATTTACAGAAGAAGAAATTCGCAAGACCATAATGTCCCTGCCCAAACATAAAGCACCTGGCCCAGACGGGCTATCTAATTACTATTACTACAAATTAAAAGCATTACTAACACCCCATCTCACCGCACTATTCAACGCAATAAAACAATCAGGGGACCTCCCAATGGAGATGCTAGAGGCCCACATAGTTACATTACCCAAACCGGGAAAACCGCCCACACAATGTGAACATCTCCGATCCATCTCCCTACTTAATGCAGACATAAAACTTTATGCTAAACTCTGGGCAACAAGGCTGAAATTTAATTTGACAGAACTGGTTTCAGAAGAACAGGCGGGGTTTGTCCCGGGAAGACAAGCTGGAGATAACACCAGACACTTCATAAATCTAATCAATTGGGCCAAAACAAGCCACCAAACAGGCATAGTTCTGGCGATCGACGCCGATAAGGCATTCGACCGCCTGAGCTGGGAGTATATGGGAACAACACTGCTCAGAATGGGTTTCACACGACATACCCTAAGGGGAATAATGTACATACAATCATACAAATCCCCATCAGTGAGAGTTTTCAACTCCTATCAGACAAATTCCTAATCAGCAATGGAACTCGCCAAGGATGCCCACTTGTATTTATAATGTGCTTAGAACCACTCATCCTACATATTAAAAGCCACCAAGGAATAGAGGGCATCGCCACCCCAGCAGGAGTTCAAAAACTAGCGCTCTTCACTGATGACCTGTTCATCACAAACCCCACACAATCTATCCCAAATCTGATGAACCTACTCCTATTATACGGACACAATTCATACTATATAATAACCTCAAAAAAACACATGCATTACCGGTAGGCGTACCTGCACATTTGCTCCAGCTACTCAAATCACAACACCCCTTTGACTGGAGGAAAACCGCCTTAAAATATTTAGGAATTAACCTGACCAAATCAACCTCCCACCCCACTTACATATAAATTACAGACACAATTGGATGTATGGCAAAACCTGGAGATCTTGTGGTTGGGAAGAGTGAATACCATTAAGATGATGGCACTTCCCCACGTCCTATACTTGTTCCGCACCAAACCCATAGCACTAGGAGACAAACTATTAAATAAGCTTCAAAACCTTTTAAATGCATACATTTGGAAGAAAAAACCTCCAAGAATAGTCAGACGTCTAACATGGTTATCACCAATTAAAGGGGGGCTGGGGGTTCCAAACATCAGAGCATATTATAGAGCAGCTGCCATGGCTCAAGGTCTGGAAATACTCTCTCGCACCATACCACCAATATGGGCCCATTTAGAAAATGCATGCATACGACCATACACATTAGACTCCTTGCTGAGGTCATTTACAATATGGGACAACACCAACAATAAGCCCATGGAGAGCACAAATTTATAATAAATAGCTGGAGGAAATGGGCAAGAACCCTTATAGGAGTAAATAACATCCTGTATTTTGCCCCGATACAAACAATCTCGGAGTTCTCTGAAAATATCAATATGGAAACGTGGCACCAAAAAGGCATTACATCGATAACACAGCTATATAAAGAAAAGGGCATGAAATCCTTCCCGGACCTTCAGCAGGAATTTACACTATCCTGCAGAGACATATTCACATACATTAGACTTAAACATATCCTTCACACGTTACAAGTCAGACAATGTGAAGACTCCCAACTTTCACACTTTGGTTTATGCTGCATAGGCAAACGGCCGCATACAAAACCTCTATCCCTCTGCTATAGAGAACTAAATGATAAAGACCAACTAAGCAAACACAAATACATAGTACAATGGGAGGCTGATCTCAACATCAATATTCCCACTCCACATTGGCTACAAGCTATGCAGACAACAAAAAAGGTATCCCACAGCCTATCCCATTGGGAAGCATATAATAAGATACTAATGAGATGGTACCTAGTACTGACCAGACTAGCAACCATGTACCCATCAAACTCACAAACCTGCTGGAGATGTGAGCTTCACAAAGGTAACATACAACATATATTTTGGTAATGCCCGCTACTGGAGAGATTCTGGCAGACAATAAGTAAAGCCATAAGACTAGTGTCAACCCACAAGATACCATTCACACCAGAATGCTACTTGCTCCATCTGTCACCTGAGTTACTCTCAGACAGGAATAACCACGTCATTGTAAACATACTAACAGCGGCAAAAACTAGCATAGCCACCCACTGGAGAAGCAAACAAAATGGACAAACCGACACATGCACCAAAAGGTGGGCGAGTTGGCAAACCCACAACACAGAAGTGAAAAATTTTACACGAACACTCTAGGTAAAGACAGGCCCCCTTGCACACAGCTAGACACGCAGATAAATTGAAAATGCTAGGGATAAATTAACTTGGGACACGCGTACCCTCTATACTAGATTCACCCTCTCGGCCATCGAATATCACGAACAACCTGACGGATCATAAACATGTTTTCCCCTACCTACCCAGTTCTAAGCCCATACACCACAAGCTGAACATGAGAAAAAACAGGTACACACCATGTATCAGCAATAAGACAGAAATAGATGAAAGGAGACACACTGTGCCAATATGATCTATATAATGATGTCAAATCCATCGCTTTATGTGCATAACTAACCGCATGTAATACCTGCTTATGTTGCCTGTACACTGAAATTGCAACGTTTTGGAAGATGCATGTACTTGTTCCCCTCCCTCTTTCATTCTGTATCCCTATTGTCTTTACTTACTACATGAAACAAATAAAAACTAAACATGAAAAAAAAATAATACTGGGATGAGGTTGGGGGTCTCTGCAATAATAATAACAATAATAATAATAATAAAAATAATAATAATAATGTGGTGGGTCCCTGCAGTAAAATAATTTGTTCTATTAATACTGAAATGAGGCTGGTGGTCCCTGCAATAATAATAATTAGTGTCCATGCAGTAATAATATTAATGTGGTAGTTCTCTGAAGTAGTAATATTATTATTAATAATAGTGGGATGAGGCTGGCGGTCTCTGCACTAATAATAATAATAATAGTGTGGTAGGTGAGTGTCCCTATAATAAAAATATTGATGAGGCTGGGGGGTCCCTGTAGTAATAACAATAACAGTGTGGTATGGGGGTGTCCCAATAACAATGATAATAGTAAAAGTGGGGTAGCGGGTGTCCCAATAATAATATAATAACAGTGTGGTAAGAGGGAGTCCCTATAATAATATAATAATAACAGTGTAGTAGTAGAGGTTGTCCCTATAATAAGTATATAATAATAATCACAGTGCCCCTGTTCTCCCTATCACCCAGTTCTCCCCAGGCCAGGCTAGGAGGGGGATGGGACAATGGCTGGACCTGGGCCTGGTGTCTCACCACAGGGTGGGCCCCACGCAGGATCTGTCGGTGCTCTCGATCTCCTGCAGGATCCGCTCGTGCTTGGTGATGCTCTCCAGGTTCTCGCAATCCGCCATCTTGCAGGATGAAGTGCCCGGGTGCCACAGGTGACAGGCGCGGGAGCTGCTCTGAAGGTAGAGCGATGCCAGCAGTGGCTCCTAGAGGGAGCCGTCGAGACGCTGTCAGCATAGAGAACAGTGCGACTACAGCAGGTGTTAGGGATTTAAGGGGAGCCATCAATATCAGGGTCTGCTTAGGGGGAACCCTAATATCAGGGTCTGCAGCGCGGAACCCCAATATTAGGATCTGCATAAGGGGAGCCTCAATATCGGGGTCTGCCAGGTGGACCACCATATCACAGTCTACTGAGGAGCCTTTACATTTATAAGCTGCAGAGCAAAGGACTACTAACGGGAACGGCGTTCCTGCTGTTGAAAAAAATGCAGGAATGCCATTTCCATGCGTTCCTGCAGGACTCAAGCCCTGTGTCCAGTGTGCTCACATCCCTGGGACTACTGGATAGTGTGCTGAGCTGGGTCTGGAGGGGCACACAAGTTAGTGATTATAGTCTTTTAGGAGATGGTAGTTGTTGGGAGCTCTGTACAGGACTGAAGTGACCAGGATTTCTGTCACGCTCCCCCTTTGTGTCCTTCTCTGGCAGACACGACTTGACCCTTTCAGATAAACTTTGGGATGTCTGGAATAAAGTCATTAAGAAACTAGCTCAATCTGCCGGGACAACCTGTTGGCATTCCCATTTTGCTTAATGGGTAGTTAGTGAATGCTAAAGGCATAAGATTCCAGGGTCAGGCTCCACAATAGCATCCGTGCATTCTCCCCTGCGACTCGGTTCATCCAAACCAAGAGGTTATGGTCTGTGATGAGAGAAAAGGCATGACCGTACAAGTAGAGTGTAAGCTCTTTCAGAGATCAGACCAGGGCCAAACACACTTTCTCCACTGCAACACAACTCAATTCCTGTGGTAAGAGCTTCCAGCTGATGTAGGCAACACGGTGTTCTCCTCCATGTTCCTCGACCTAGCACAAAACTGTTCCCAGTCTAAACATCTAGGCATCTGTACGTACGATAAAGCACTTGTTAGTATCTTGACAGTGAGGATGGGGGAAATATTCAGAGCTTGTTTCAGAGTCTGGAAAGCTGTTTTACATTCAGGAGACAACAGGACCTACCTAGGTTTTTTTTCTTCTTGTAAAGTCCGTTAGGGGTTGAAAGATAGTGAAAAATCCTAACTTGTCTTCATATGGGGTGTGGGCCAATGGGCCACAGGCTCGATCTTGGCTGGGTCCATGCATTGCTTCCCACACCCCACTCAGTGTCCCAGATACTGTACTTCAGACATAGCAATATGACACATCTCTGCCTTCAACTGCCATCCGTGATCCTGTCCAGGACTGTCCCTACATGCTCTAATTGATCATCCCAGGTATAATATAAACGTCCCCTGGAAATGTGGTCTAGTATTTCATTTACCTGGTGCATCAGTTACAGTTTTGTCATATAGTAGCCTGCAGTCGACAAAGAAGTGGGTTGTCCTGTCCCACTTCAGTACCAAGACTATTTCCTGAATTTATTTTTGCATCCCTTCCCGGACTGTCTCAGGGATGCGATACGAGGGTTGCCTCAGGGGTGTCTGCCAAGAGGTCTCTACCTTGTGTACTGCAGGGCTGGCACTTTCATTAGGCTAATTAGGGTGTGGCCTAGGGTGTTCTGTAAGAAGGGGCACTCGCAGGGGCTGTAATAATCATCTGACTCGATGTCTTTTTCCACTTCTTTAGTTCAGGGCCGAACTGGCCCACCGGGGTACCGTGAAATTTCTCAGTTGGCCACGGCTTCTGGGGCCAGGCAGACAGCCCTAATTATCATGCTCCTGTAATTTAATTATTTTCCCCTCGAACTGTGCCAGCCTGTGGGAGGAGCTGGGGGCTGGTGTGGCCGCGATTAGGCTACCCGTTGTCAGTCTCCCTTCAAAATGTACATCAAATCTGGCCGCATGTCCCACCTCTGCACACAAGATCCACCTCCTGAATGGAAGCCCCACCTCCCTGTGCAAGCTGTGCCCCCACACACGTTGCTGACCCTGCTGGAAGAAAGAGGCCACAAAATGGCAACTTACCAGTGCCAGTTAAGCTTCAGCAATGGCAGTTACTGTGTGTCTGCTAGTGAGTGAGCTTGTGTGTGTGTGTGTGTGTGTGTGTATGTGTGTCTGCTAGTGAGTGAGCTTGTGTGTGTGTGTGTGCCTGCTAGTGAGTGAGCTTGTGTGTGTGTGTGTGTGTGTGCCTGCTAGTGAGTGAGCTTGTATGTATGTGTGTGTGTGTGCTCCTGCTTGTGAGTGAGCTTGTGTGTGCTAGTGAGTGAGCTTGTGTGTGTGTGTGTGCGCGCCTGCTAGTGAGTGAGCTTATGTGTGTGTTTGCCTTCTAGTGAGTGAGCTTGTGTGTGTCTATTCCGGTCCCCAGCGAGTACAGATGTCGGCTGCTGCGGTTCCGTTTTTAATAGGAAACGTATCTCCGCCCACATCACAGATGGCGCCAACATGCATGCAATGTCACGTAATAGACGCGCTCGCACATTTTGGGGTCAGAGATAGCCAATATTACAGCCTAAGGAGGGTTATTTAAACACAAATTACCTTGCTGTCAGTGTCCGGTCGTGGTTTCCCTTAGATGGTTATCCGAGAGTGTGTTCCTGATCGAGTTTTTCTATTTTTTGACTTTGGCTTTGTTTTGACTTCCCTGATTTCTGGTACCCTTGACTTTTGGCTTTTCCTTATCACTGTGTCTCGTTCTGTGTTCCTGACCTCGCCTAGTTTTCTGACTATTCTGGGGTATGTTAAGTCCAGCCACTCTAAGGTCCGGTAAGACGTTACCCTTACTTCTAGGGTGTGATACTATTCTGCGTGCTGGATCAATATAATCCTGACAGTGTGTGCCTGCTAGTGAGTGAGCTTCTGTTTGTGTGCCTGCTAGTACGTGAGCTTATGTGTGTGTGTGGCTGCTAATGAGTGAACTTGTATGTGTGTGTGTGTGAGAGCTTGTATGTGTATGTCAGTGAGCTTTTCTGCAGTGAGCATGTGTGTGTCAGTGGGCTTTTATGTAGTAAGTGTGTGTGTGTCAGTGAGCTTGTCTGTTGAAAGAATGTGTGTGTTAGTCAGCTTTTCTGTGGGGAACATATGTGTGTCAATGAGCTTTTCTTTAGTGAGCATGTTTGTGTCAGTGAGCTTTTCTGTAGGGAGTATGCGTGTGTCAACAAGCTTTTCTGTAGGGAGCATGTGTGTGTCAGTGAACTTGTCTGTAGTGAGTTTGTGTATGTCAGTGAGCTTTTATGTAGTGAACATGTAGTGGGCATGTGTGTGTGAGCTTGTCTGTAGTAAGCTTTTGCATGTCAGAGTTTGTCTGTATAGTACTACATTTGTGTGTGTATACCTATAAGCTTGACTGTGCGTGTCAGTGAGATTGTCTGCCAGTGAGCCTATTTGTGTGCATCTGTGAGCTTGTGTTTTTATGTCAATGAGTGTATGTATATTAGTGAGATTTTTTTGTCTATGAGGCTGTGTATCAATGAGCTTATGTGTGTCAGTGAGATTGTCTGTGTCTGTATGTGAGTCTGCTTACTGTATAAGGAAAGGTTTCACTCTGAAAGGACTAATATTTTATATTAGAAAAAGAAATATATTAACCAATAATATGTAAGGCTATGTCTTGCCACACCAGATGATTGAGTAATACACACACATTATATATGCTGCTTCCATCTCAAAAACATAGCCTGCATCCTCCCCTATTTAACACCAGACGCGGCTATGGTGCTGGTCAATGCCATTGTTCTTTCTTGTCTTGACTAGTGCAATCCCCTTCTCAGTGGTCTAAGTGTTCCCAGATTGCACCGCTGCAATCTACTAGAACACGGCGGCAAGGCTCATTTTCCTGTCCGCCCGCACCTCCCACGCCTCCCCCCTCTGTCACTCCCTACATTGGCTTCCAGTAAGATATAGGGCTCAATTTAGGATTCTGGTGCTTGCTTACAAGTCCCTACATAATGCTGCTTCAACCTACCTATCCTCCCTAATTCACAAGTATTTTCCGTCGAGGCCCCTGCACTCTGCCGAAGACCTATGTCTATCCTCTGTCTGTGCTTTCACATCTGATGCTCGCCTCCAAGACTTCTCCAGGGCTGCACCTTTTCTGTGGAACTCCCTTCCCTTCTCCGTTAGACTTTCACCCAGTCTCCACACCTTCAAAAAATCTTTGAAAACACACTTCTTCAGGAATGCATATCATTTAAACTGTTAGCAGATATTCATCCCCCACCCCCCATGACTCCTCTCCTTCAATTGTCAAAAATAATCTACTAAGTTTCCAGTGAATACTTTTCTAGCAACCTATTTCATTACCCCTACTTATACCCTTTGTGTCAATATACCCCACTCCCTCTATCATGTCAGCTCATTAAGCAGGGCCCTCAACCCCTCTGTTCCTAAGTTTCTAAGCACCTCATTATTTTAATAATAATCAGAGAACTGTAATAACAAAATGTTACAATATATGTATATAGATACTATGTTAATATACAAATACATGCAAATAATAATGGCTATTTCATTTTAATATTTTGATAAGATTGTTATGGTTATTCATTAAAGTTAGAATTTCAAGTGTATTTTAAATTTTTGCTTTTTCTGGTATTATTTTTTATTTTTTATTTGCATTACTTCATTCGAATTTTTAGTTCCTTGCCTGGTGTCCTGAGTCCCAGAGGGGTAAGTGGGGATTTTTTTCTTTGCCTAATTTTTCTTTGACCTTCAAATTCATTTGTACTTCACAACACAGTGCTTTTTTAAACTTAAAGTTGAAATTCACATTGAATTCACCTTGAATTCTGACTTTAGTGAATAACCCTGTATATATAGTATATATATATACTGAGCTAAGGATATTTTTTTTATCAAACTCCAAAAGCAGATAATCACAGCATATCCACATTTCACATATAGTCGTTTGGTATCTCTGTCACATGTACACATATGCACATACAAATTGATTAGCCGGGGGCGGGGCCTGACAGCCGATCAGGACGGTCGCATGGTGCCGGAGCTCCTCAATAAATTAACCTACTCAGCGCTAAAACCGACGAAAACTACACTACAAAGGGGGGAAATCCTGCAGGTAATCTTGAGGAGTCCCCCTAGAGCCTCTCCGCGACTACTTTACCTGTAACAGGCGATTTTGTGCCCATGCTCGACTCTCCTGCGGCCTACAATCACACAAGAGGTGAGGGAGATGGCAGATCCCCAGCCTTGAATTGACACCGCTTGCTCAGGGTCCTGTTCCCCTCCCTTTGGACCGGTGGGGGTTAACCCGGTCCCTACTGGCGCTGGGATTACGCTACCACACAGCTTGCAGCTGAACCAGAGGGTTGAGATCTATCTCCCAAGATGGCTACCAAGATGAGCCCTATAGCCGGAGACACGTTCCCGCGGTCACCTTCACCGACGGACTCTCTTCTCCTAAATTTCGACCGCATCTGTGCTGCCTTCTGGGCTAAACTTGCCGAAAGGGAACTTACCCACAAGCTTACAAGCCAACCTGATGCACATCGGGTCCACTGTGCTGGGCCGCGCCGCCGGAGTAGGCCTCCCCACGTGCTCAAGGAGTAGGCCTCCCCACGTGCTTCCACGGAGAGGAGGACGCAGGAGACAGCCTCGTTTGGGGTCCGCACTTCGCCTCCGGCCCTACACTCGCACCTCCACAATCCGATGTCGGGCATACAAGCATGCACTCCCACAACGCATCCTGCCTTTCCTATACCCGCTATACCAGCTTCACAAGATCCGCCGAAAGCAAGCTACCGCTTGGTGTCCTGCAGTCGCCCAGTGGGTAATGGCACTATACTGCACACAAGCTTGTACTGACTGGGGGGCCCCAAAAGAGATAGCTGATGGCAGCGGAAAAAGTGACTTACAGCCCCTAGGCATAGGCTGACTGGACAGTATAGCTTGCAGTAACATAGCAATGATATACTTGCCTGCCTGACAACTTACATGTTTAAATCTTACATCTGTTTTCTCTTCTCCTCTCATATATGCATAATCTGTGATGCCCACAGACTAGTTTAAACACTGTTCTAGCCTAATTAACATGTAACACTACTCTCACAAACTGAAAGTATAAGCTAACAAATAATATAAAAATGTGCCTTGTAATTAAATGTCCCACATGTTTTGCGTGAAAAAGCTTGAGGACTGCTCTCGGGGCACCTCATGCCTGCTTGTAACGTTTTCTGTGCACTGCAAAAAAAAAAAAAAAAAAAATTGATTAGCCACAACATTAATATTAATTAATATTAATATGGAGTAGGTCCCTGGTCCTATGATGTAGGTCCTAATATGGTGAAAGTGTCCCTAGTGCTGTCAAAACGCGTTGAGTATCTAGCACCAAGACATTAGCAGCAGATTGTTTAAGTCCTGCAAGTTGCAAGGTGAGGCCTCCATGAATCAGATTTGTTGTTTTAGCACATCCCACAGATGCTCAATCGGATTGAGATCTGTGGAAATTTAGAGGCAAAATCAAGACCTTGAACTCTTTGTCATGTCCCTGAGACCATTACATGTACCACACTACGGAATTTGCTGTCGCTATAAAAATAATAAAATAATAATAAGCTACTGCCATTAGAGAACACCATTGCTATGAAATGGTATATGTGGTCTGCAGAAATCTCTAGGAAGGTGGTACATGTCAAACAAGCATCCACATGAATGCCAGGACCCAAGGTTTGGAAGCAAAACATTGGCCAGAGGATAACACTGCCTCGTCTGGCCTGCCATCTTCCCTGCTTCCACCTTACTATAATGGCCAGCATTAAGTTTTTCAGTAATTTAAACTACAGTAGCTCTTCTGTGTGAATGGACCAGACAGATTAGTCTTCCCTCCCCATGTGCATCAATGAGCCTTGGGCACAAATGACTTTGATGCCTGCTCACTGGCTGTCCTTCCTTGCACTTTTGATAAGTAATGCCTACTGCATACTGGGAACACCCCACATGGCATGCCATTTTAGAGATGCTCTGACCCAGTCATCTAGCCATCACTACTTGCCCCTCATTACAGTCACTCAGATCTTCCAACATATGAAATTCAAGAACTGACTATTTTCCACCCCTTGACAGCTGCCATTGAAACAATAAAACAACTGACAGTTAAAGTAAATAACATTGATTATATACAAAGTCGTGATGCTTGCACTCCTGGATTAGGGTTTCAGTGCCCGGTGCTGGTCAAGCATAAAATATAGAAAAATTGAAAATGACCGCACTCCAAGGACTTAGTATAGGTTATGATAAAATATAACTTAATTTATGTCATTAAAAAATATATCGACGTTTCAGCCCAAATACATGGGCTTTCATCAGAATGGCCATAAAACACTCAAGTTCACATATAACATACTTCTATAGCTAAACATAAAAAAGTACTCACTGATTTCATGTGTCGGAGACCCGCAGTCGGCGTTCAAGGTGCAAATACAATAGGAGGGCCATTGTACACTCCAGATTCACTTAATGTAGTGCGCATAGCTTCAACACCGTCTTTATGTGGTATTATGGTGTAAAGACTTTTAACATCACAAGTGGATAAGGTTATCGCGCCATCTGATAAAGTGATTTGGTCCAGTTATCTCAGGAGATCTGATGTGTGTGGAATGTGGGGATGTATTTGATGGTGCTTTTAAATAAGAAATCAATCCATTTGGCAATGGGTTCGATCCACGCCTATTGCTGACAATTTAGGTCTTCCTGGGGGGTGGGTGGAGTCCTTGTGGATCTTAGGTATAGTTTATACTACCGGCGTCCTCTGAGCTTTTTGAGTCAGGTATTTGAAAAGATCTGAATTAATGTAGTTAGTCTCCAACCCATGTTTTAGAATCGTTGCCACTTTCTACATAATAGTAGCGGTCGGTCCGATGGTAGTCTCGCATAGGTGTTGACGTCTCCCAGGAGAGTATTTCTCCTCTATAGTATGTATAATCCAGCAATACAATGCCACCTCCCTTGTCTGCAGGTTTGATAACAAGTGTTTTAAAGTGATGGTATGATGTCCTTTTCGTGATGTTGGACTGATGTCTTTGTCTCATATTGGCTGCTTTGTTCATTTCATATTGTTCATTCCTCAAGAAAGGTTTGATGGAAGCATGGGATGTTATAGGGTCGAATGTCCTCTTAGCTCTGAATTGATGTGTATTGGGATCAGTGAGTTGTGCTGTGCCTTTAAAAAATTCTTCCAATCGTAAATTTCTCCCAAATTTATACAGTTCAATTTCACTATCAAATGCATTGGGTGGGTTGGTTGGTACAAAAGAAAGTCCTTTCATGAGGAGTTGTTCCTCATTCCTGCTTAGAGTTCTCGATGAGAGATTAAAAATTGGTATCATTTTGGTTGTCTGGGAGGTTTGTACCTTGTTCCTATGGGTTCTACCCTTTTGCCCACGCCTGGTGCTGTGTCTTCGACCTCTAGTCATGTGGTTAGTCTTGTGTGGACCCTGGTAGACGATCCTGGGTCTGACTCTAAAAAAGCTCCTTTTCTGGTGCTTTCGTGGTTGTACAGTGTGTGTCTGATTCTGTGGATGAATTACCTGAAGTTTGATCAACTGTATACTGTCTTGGTTTCCTTATTGGTTTACTGCGTCTATACGGATATGTTCTCTCAGTATGTCCTGCAAGCCATTTGTAGACTCTGTGATCTTTATAATCACCCTCAACTTTAGTTTGTTTGTCTCTTTTAAACCGGATTAGGTCTGTTTTATAAACTTTATAAAACTGTGTAAATAAATGTCAGCAAGGGACTAAACAGGATCCTTTAATGGCAATGAGGCATAAGCTATAATGGTTTTCAAAGACTGTTTAAAAGTGAACGCTTGTTTGGGCCAGTAAAAGATGCATAAAAAAAGAATCATGCGTATTTCTATAACTTATTCAGTTCTGGAACATTAAGACAAAGTGAGCCAGGATGACACTTATGATTAAAACAATGTCATGTTAACAGTAGGAGTCATTACCCTGCACAGATTTTTATTTTTGTGTTTTACAAATATAAAGCGTTCATTCCCTTCTACTGAAATATTTGCAAGATATTACACAATAGACCACAGAGCCTTTAGGAGATTAAAACAATGCCATGTTAACAGTAGGAGTCATTACCCTGCACAGATTGTTATTTTTGTGTTTGTACAAAGATAAAGCATTCATTCCCTTCTACTGAAATGCAAGATATTACACAATAGACCACAGAGCCTTTAGGAGCTTGCAAGCAATGCCCAAACAAATAAATCAAAATTAGTGTGGGAAATATATAATTGTTGTTATTGTGGCGTGATACTAGCTCCTGAGCTACTGAGCACTATGACATATGTAGCCTCATTATTTAAGTAATAATCAGAGAACCTTAATCAAAAAATGTTTACAAAATCTTTATATAGATACTATCTTGATATACAAATACCTGCAAATAATCATGGTAGAAACATAGAGGCATAGAATGTGACAGCAGATAAGAACCATCTAGTCTGCACAAGTTTTCTCAATACTTGCATTAGTTATGGTTATTTAATTTGATTATTTGTATAATATTACCAGGGTTATTCACTAAAGTTAGAATTCTAAGTGAATTCAAAGTGAATTTAAAATTTAAGACCAGAGTAGCCTTCTATCTGAATTGAAGTGTCAGAGTACCGATGAAGGACATCTTTGATCACCCCACCAGCCCTCATGGCACACTGCAGGGCTGGCTCTTGTATAGTGCTGGCCCTGTATGGTCTGGCAGAGAAGATCTTATGATCTCCCCTGTCAGCCTTGGCCCGGTGGCCACTCCGGGCTTGGTGATGAAACTAACTAGTAAAATTAAGAGATATGCAGACATCCCGCAATCAATATGGATAACACGATGATGAACAGTGTACATCTTCAATAGAGGACAGTGTTAAATTACCTACTAATAGGGTAACCTTGACAATGGATATAGGATGGTGATGGTGTGTGTGTGTGTGAGTGTGTGTTTTTTTGTTTTGTTATGCAAAGCCCAGCATATGGCAAGATGACATGAATAGTGAGAACATGCATAGAGTGACTGGTGTTATCTAGTAAAACATATACAGAGAGTGACATATATATATAAGGCCAAACCTGACTGACTGAAATATAGTGAACCATGCATAGCATAGAATATATAACATTGTATCTTTCTGCCAACAATCAGGCTAGTACCTAGTGATCCTTATGGTCTGCGAATCATAGCTACCAACTTTTTATATGGACAAAGAATTTTAGAGGTGTGAGTGGGGATGTGGCCAGGGGTGGGACTGTCCAGAGTAATTTTATGGCTTATTAAAATCACTTTTTGCAACTAAAATGTAATTTACAACAAGAACAATGTATGTTTTTTACAAGAATTTATTTCTAAACACATTTATTGTAGTTTAAAGACACATTACTGTGCATATTATTGCTGTGGAGCACTGTTATACACTCAAACACACAAACAAAATGGAGCTCCAAGAAAAGAGGGACATTTGGATAAAAAATGGACAGATAGATTTAGATCCAAAATAGGTACACTTGGGAGGTATGCACTACTATATATGAATATATCTTGCTATATATAGCAAGAGATGACTACATGGTGGGAAATGTGTGATGAAGTCAAGCCATAATTACAAGGTCAAAAGAAGATAATTTCCTAATTAGCTACTTTGGTGTGTGGGTTTGTTTCTCTTGATCATTAGGAACTAAGCATATGTCCTTAAACATCAAAAGGTTTATTAACAAAATTCCAAACTGTAGGAAATTGAAATGCTTATGGCAAAATTTGGGCAAAAATGGCAGATCTTGATTTAGACCTCCATACTTACTGTAGGCAGATTCATACTTATTTTGCCATTCCACCAATCATATTACTGTGACTGGTCCACCGTGTTCCCCAGTCTGGTGGGACAGACAGGCTCCCTGATGTGGGCCGTTGCATCCCACCCCCTTTTAAAGCATAGCACTCATGCGCTGATGTCATGATATCATAGACGCAGAAGTGCGTCTAATTTAATGCCCTCTTACATTTAGGGGGTGTGCTTACTGTTAACACGCTCCTAACAAATAAATATGAGTGTTGTATTGCCCACTGTGTCCTGGTGTGTTCCTAGTGTCTCAATAGCGAGTTTGAAAGAATACTTTTCTAGTTTATTTACTCTGCTATTACTGACTATCCTGATATCTGGCACACCTGACCTGGCTTTCCCCCTCAAGTATCTAAATTTCTGGATTCCCTTTGAACTCCCTGTTAGTTACCCTACCTATTCTTGGTGTTTTGACTCCCTCAATTTGTCTTTTACTTCCATACAGATTCATTTCAAACTTCCCGTTCTCTCAGTCTCCCAGTTTAGTATTCACTCTCTATACCTTCCATAACCGTACAATTCCTTCATGTTCTTGTAGTTGTAACTTTTAACACATCAGGCCCCTTTTACCCCACCACATCAGTTTATTCTAAATTGTCTATTGTTTTAGAGTAAAGCACATGCTTATCTCACTATTCCATATCAGTATGTCTTTTATAATGAACTTTTTCTTCTCCAATTAATATCTTCTCTCCATTTCTGATATACCTTCCTATCCCACATGTGTTTCTTTTTCTGTCTACTCCTGTACCTGTAAATATGTATGGTTATCAGCACTAGCAACAGGTTCTTTGGTTACATAGTTACATAGGCTGAAAAGAGACATGTGTTCATCAAGTTCAACCTTCCTCACATTTGTATTTTGTTGTTGATTCAAAAGAAGGCAAAAAAAAAAACAGTTTGAAGCACTTCCAATTTTGCAACAAACTAGGGAAAAAAAATCCCTCTTGACCCCAGAATGGCAGTCAGCTTTATCCTTGGATCAAGCAGCTATTACCCTACAGTCGAAAAATTATATCCTTGAATATTGTGTTTTTGCAAGTATGCATCTAGTTGCTGTTTAAACATCTGCATGGAGTCTGATAAAATCACTTCCTTAGGCAGCGTATTCCACATCCTGATTGTTCTTATGGTAAAAAAAAAACTTTCCTTTGCCTTAGACCACACTTCTGTCTTCCAGTCTAATCTATGTATAGTCATGTTTGTGAATAGATTTCCACACAATGGTTTGTATTGGTCCCAATTATATTTGTGTAATGTTATCATATCCCCTTTGAGGCGACGCTTTTCTAAACTAAAGAGGTTTACATTTGTTAACCTGTTTTCATAGCTGATATGTTCCATTCCTTTTATTAATTTTGTAGCCCACCTCTGCACTTTTTCTAGTGCCATAATATCCTTCTTTAGTACAGGTGCCCAAAATTGCACAGCATATTCAAGATGTGGTCTTACCAGTGATTTATAAAGAGGCAAAATGATATTCTCATCCCAAGAATGAATGCCCTTTTTCGTGCATGACAATACCTTACTAGCCACTGCTGATTGGCATTGCACATTGTTGCATAGTTTGTGGTCTATAACAATTCCCAAATCCTTCTCTTGTGTTAGGCTTTATTTCCTTCCATTAAGGGTATACGTTGCTTGTGTATTCTTTAATCCGAAGTGCATAACTTTGCCTTTTTCTACATTACATTTTATCTGCCATTTGAGTGCCCAGTCCCCCAGTCTATTTAAAACCCTCTGCAGCAAAGCAATATCTTGCTCACACTGTATTATTTTACAGAGTTTTGTGTCATCTACAAACACTGAAACATGAATTTCAATACTTATTTTAAGATCCTTTATAAACACGTTAAATAGAAGGTGTCCCAGAACAGAACAGAAAATTTACCATTAATGACAACTCCCTGTACTCTATTTTAAGATGATGATGGTGACTTTGACACCCTTGTTAGGACACCTGTCAGATCTTTACTCACCAGTAATTCCAGTCATTCCTGGCCCACACTGACGTTCAGCAATGTTTATGGTAGACACAGTTTCTATTAACCCCTTCAGGACGGAGTCAATAGTGCACGTTGTGATCAAAACAAAACGTAAACAAAAACTGGAATTTGTGCTATATGTCTGTTCAACCGTAATTCACCGCTGTCACATTAAGTGCACCCACACTTATTATATATCATTTTGTTCAGGAGAAACAGGGCTTTAATTTATCATTAACTATTCATATATGGAACATAATTTATTATGAATAAAAGTTAAAAAAATGGGAGAAAATAAGATTTTTTTTAAAATTTGTATTTCCGTCTGACATTTTAGCTGTGAATGTCATAATACTGTTATGATATAATATGGTTATAATACGGTTTTACTGCAAAAAAATGCACATATTTGTAATCAGTGATGTCTCACGAGTACAACAGTACCCCCCATTAACAGGTTTTATGGTGTTTTGGAAAGTTACAGGGTCAAATATAGAACGTTCCATTTTTAAAATGAAATTTGCCAGATTAGTAATGTTACCTTTGAGACGGTGTGGTAGCCCAGGAATGAGAATTACCCCCGTAATGGCATACCATTTGAAAAAGTAGACAACCCACGGTATTGAAAGTGGGGTATATTTAGTCCTTTTTAGTAGCCACTTAGTCACAAACACTGGCCAAAGTTAGCGTTCACATTTGTTTTTGTGTGAAAAAAGCAAAAAACTAATATTTGCTCAGTGTTTGTGACTAAGTGGCTACCTAGAAAGACTGGACATACCCCACTTGCAATACCTTGGGCTGTCTACTTTTGCAAATAGTATGCCATCATGGGGGTAATTCTCATTCCTGGGCTACCATACGCTCTCAAAGGCAACATAACCAATCTGGCAAATTTCAATGTCAAAAAAATGAAATGCAAGCCTTATATGTGACTCTCTAACTTTCCAAAACACCATAAAACCTGTACATGAGGGGTACTGTTATTCTCGGGAGACTTCACTGAACACAAATATTAGTGTTTTAAAACAGTAAAACATATTACAACAATAATATCGTCCATAAAAGTGCCGTTTGTTTGTTAAAAATGCACAAAACGTCACTTTTACTTAAAATATCATCGTTGTAATACAATTTACCAGTTTGAAACATTAATATTTAAGTTCAGCGAAGTCTCCCGAGTAAAACAGTACCCCCTATGTACAGGTTTTATGGTGTCTTGGAGAGGTACAGGGTCAAATATAGTGCTTGCAAATTAAATTCGCTGCACTTTCTCCCTGTGTTGTCAGGCACGTCAATCAAATTTTAATTAATCAAATCACATAATTATGTTAAAAGATTACTTAAATATACATGTAGAATTTTAATATATATGCATTTCTAGGTATTTAAATTCTACATGTGTACTAATGTAATCTTTTATGTAAATATATATATATATATGTATATATATACATCGTAGTAGCTTGCACTCCAAGAAGACTTTTGTAGTGGTAAAAAAAACAAAGGTAGATATGGGTGTGGCAAAGGTAGATATGGGTGTAGAAACAATCGCACTCCTGGGACTTGGTTGAAGTAGTAAAATTTAGCTTTTATTTATTCCATATAAAATATCAACGTTTCAGCTCCAACATGGAGCTTTCATCAGGACAGGTCCATGTTACCTGTCCTGATGAAAGCTCCATGTTGGAGCTGAAACGTTGATATTTTATATGGAATAAATAAAAGCTAAATTTTACTACTTCAACCAAGTCCCAGGAGTGCGATTGTTTCTACACCCATATATGTATATATATATATATATATATATGCGGTTATTTGTATTTTATATATAGATAGATATATATGGAATGTCATTCTAAGTGTATTTTGTTACCAATATATATATATATATTAATAACAAAATACAGTTAGAATGAAATTACATATGAATATATAATTTATATTAAATGTTGTTTCAATATTTTATTTATTTTATTTATTTATCATTGTAATTATACGTATATATATATATATATATATATATATATATAACGTCATTCTAAGTGTATTTTAATACTAATATATGTACTTATATTAATATTAAAATACACTTTGTATGATGTTACATATATATAATATGTATATATATTATATATACATATATATAAATACATTTCTATTTTATTTTAAAACATGTTTTAGAATTTTTTTTTGTTCTTCCCACCAGCAGGGGGACTGTCTGACATTTCAGACAGTCCCCCTGCTGGCAGATCCACAGCCAGCTATAGGGGGCCATATGATTATTCTTTGAGAGCGATCACATGGCCCCCAGGGTCTTCTTTTGCCGTGGGAGGGCTGCCTGGGCTGTCAGGCAGCCCTCCAGAAGAGGATCGCGGCAGGGGTGAGTATCCCGGGCGCTCGGGGGGCTGCAGCCGTTACGGCGTTCTATGCCGCCGCAACGGCTTTAAAGCCCATTTAAATGGGGATGGCAAAGAACGCCGTAGCAGCGTTAAGGGGTTAAGTGTCAACGTATGACTCTTGCATCCAGCTTTATTTTACAGCCAAGTAATCATGCGAAAGAAAAGGTCAATTCAACTTGCACAAACTGGAATGGGGAATTTCACACCGCAATTAAGCATTTTTCACTTTGTTTTTGTATACAGTTAAATTTTGTCTTGTTTCTCTATGGATGGAACTAATTGTGGTAAAAAAAAAAAAAAAGACTAGAATAAATTGGATAAAGTCAAATGGTTAGTACAGGCAAGAAACAGAGAATAATCTATGATCAAGCCAAGGTCTGGACTATCAGAATAGGCATTGTGAAACATTTGATATAATAGATACTAATGTCCCAGCACACCATCTTTGTCTAGGGCTTAGTATGCCAATTGAAGTTTATACAAATAATAGACTAAGCTTTTCTGCGTAGATGGTGGGGTTATTTATTTAGAGTCAGGCACGCTCTGAATGCTACATACAAAAGGTAATGATGTCCACACAGTCTTACAACCCTCCCCCCAACATGTCTACTTCCCCCCTGCCATAACTCCCCCCTCCCCACACACACACACATGCAGACAAACAGATACACATGCAGACACACACACAGACATACACAAACACACACAGAGACACATACATACAGACAGATACACATGCAAAATGTTTAAGTCACCCTCCTATTTCCTACCTTTTAGGTACAGGAGGGTGACTTTCCCTGGGGTGCAGTGGCTCAGGCTGATGGGAGTCAGAGTTCCCACTCTGCTTCCCACCTCTCCTTCCCCCTCCCGCGCGGCTCTCTATAATCGCTGGGAGGAAGTGGCTGTGGCAGTCACCTCCTCCCAGCGTCTGACATCAAAGCGTGCCCGGTTGAGCTGTTAAAGCGCCACAGCGCTGACCGGGACACATGAAAATTAATTTCCATCGGGTGGCCCTAACCGCATGGGCCACCCGATGGGCCTCTGAACGCGCTGCCCTGGCGGTTATACCCTGCAGGCTGGGCCCGCGTTACATAGCTGGCGGACACCCAGTTGCAGGGGACCACAGGGTGGCCGGGCCCCCTGGATTGACAGGCCCAGTCGCAGCTGTGACCCCAACGTCCGTGGTAGTTCCGCCACTGACCATGATTACAGGTTCATTCTGTACTGAAATATGTTTACAGGGATCTCTTAAAGGATTTTAGAGTGGAGATTGTATTTGCTAGATTGTAAGCTCACAGGCAGGGTCTTTTTTTCTTTTGTATCGGTATTGGGTATTTGTCTTAATTCCCTCTATTATACAGTGCTGTGAAATATGTTGGCTCTATGTAATACCAAATAAGACTAATAACCTTTAATTTAAATTGTTTGGTATTTTATCTATTTCAATTAACCTCCAACAACCCCTTTGATTCCATTATAATTCAAATTTATTATTAGAAGCATCTACAACTACACTAATATACTCTAATACACACCTTTGCTCTGTGCACCACAAGGGCAATAACAGAATTATTTACTAAAGTGAGAATTGTGAAGAATTCAAAGGGGATTTTAAATTTAAAGCAACTTAACTGGAAGCTGCCTTAGAGAATATTTCCAGTTCAGCTAGTTTGGCCTTAAATTTGAAATTCCATTTGAATTCTCCAGAATTCTCACTTTAGTAAATAAGCAAGTAATAGTAGGAAAAGTCTAACAATGTATAAATAAATGGCAGCTAGGGACTAAACAGGATCCTTTAATGGCAATGAGGCATAAGCTATAATGGTTTCCAAAGACTGTTTAAAAGTGAACGCTTGTTTGGGCCAGTAGAAAATGTAGAAAAAAAGAATCATGCATATTTCTATAACTTATTCAGTTCTGGAACATTAAGATATAACATACAAAGTGAGCCAGGATGACACTTATGATTAAAACAATGTCATGTTAACAGTAGGAGTCATTACCCTGCACAGATTGTTATTTTTGTGTTTGTACAAATATAAAGCGTTCATTCCCTTCTACTGAAATATTTGCAAGATATTACACAATAGACCACAGAACCTTTAGGAGCTTGCAAGCAATGCCCAAACAAATAAAGCAAAATTAGTGTGGGAAATATGCTACTTAATATCACAAATTAGAATAATTGTTGTTATTGTAGCGTGATTCTAGCTCCTAAGCTACAGAGCACTATGACGTATGTAGCCTAATTATTAAAAGGACCACTATAGTGCCAGGAAAACAAAATCGTTTTCCTGGCACTATAGGGTCTTTGGGTCCCCCCTCCCTCAGGGTCCCACTCTCGCCTTTCACTTACCCACTTACCTTTCTCAAGGGCCGGGCTCCCTCGGCGCTGGGGAACTCTCCTCCCTCTTCCGACGTCAGCGCTGAATGCGCGCGCATTCAATCAGTCCATAGGAAAGCATTTCTCAATGCTTTCCTATGGACGTCAGTGTCTCCTCACTGTGATTTTCAATGAGAAAGTCACTAGAGGCTGGATTAACCCTAATGTAAACATAGCAGTTTCTCTGAAACTGCTATGTTTACAGCTGCAGGGTTAACCCTAGATGGACCTGGCACCCAGACCACTTCATTGAGCTCCTTTAAATAATAAACAGAGAACCTTAATTAAAAAAAAATTTTTTACAATATCTTTAAATAGATACTATGTTGATATACAAATACATGCAAATAATCATGGTAGAAACATAGATACATAGAATGTGACAGCAGATAAGAACCTTTTGGCCCATCTAGTCTGCCCAGTTTTTCTAAATAATTTCAATTTCAGCTACAATTTCAGATCACAAATTGGAATAATTGTTGTTATTGTGGTGTGATTCTAGCTCCTACGTTACTTAACACAATGATGTAATATAAATGCGAGGGACACTTTAGTCACCAAAACAACTTTAGCTTAATTAAGCAGTTTTGATGTATAGATCATATCCCTGCAGTCTCACTGCTCAATTATCTGCCATTTAGAAGTTTAATCACTTTGTTAATGCAGACCTGGTCATACCTCCTTGCAAGTAACTGCGCAGCCTTCCTAAACACTCCTGTAATGTGTACACTTCCTTTACTGCAAATTCTGTCAAACTTGGAATTTCCTGTATCCAGCATTGTTACTAGCTTGATAGACACTGCAGGATCCTGCTGTGTGTGATTAAGTTCCATTTACAGAGCATGAGATAAAAACTTCTATAGTTAGTTAACATCTGATTGAAAATGAAATCATTGGGGTTTTTTGCAGGCTGTGAGTCACAGCCGGGGAAGGTGTGGATAGGACTACATGGACTGAAACAAAAGTGATATAACTCCTAAATGATAGAGAATTGAGCAATGAGACATCATAGGCATTATCTCTACACAGAAACTGCTTCATTAAAGATAAAATTGTTTTGGTGACTATAGTGTCCCTTGCATTTATATTACATCATTGTGTTAAGTAACATAGGAGCTAGAATCACACCACAATGTTTTCTTTTAGCATTTGACTATTTGACGAGTTTGTTATACCTAATAGTGTCTATGGACTACTTACTATGGGTTTTGTAGGTCCAACTGTAAAATACCAAGGTACTGGTAGGCATATGTTATGCTAAGCAGAAGGACAATTAAGATAGGATTGGTAACTTGGAAGCCTTACTAGTTGCCAAGCGGCAATGAGAGGTGCTACCTATGAGGTTAATAGGCCACCGAATTTTGTGGTAGGGTTATTGTTCTTTCTGTGACATTAACCCCTTAAGGACCGCGGATGTATCAGGTATGTCCAACAAAAAACGTTCCTTAAAGACTGTGGACGTAACTGATACGTCCGCGGTAAAATTGAGCGCTGGAAGCATTTGTGATCGCTTCCAGCCACTCTTATGGTATTACACGATGCCTCAATATTGAAGGATAGTGTAATGCCCCCCTACACTGCTGGGGACATGAGTGATCGCAATCCTCCCCCCCCCCCACCACCCCCGGAGCAATAACTTCCGGGTTTGCCGCACGTGGGGCCAGAGGGGTCGAGGCACTCAGTAATTGTTAAAAAAAAAAAAATGAAGAAATAAAATAAATAAATAAATAAATAATAAAAAAATAAACCCCCCTTCCCTCCCTCCCCATGTACTTACCGATTGCCGCCGTTCCCCCACCGGTGATCGGTCTTATTCTGAGCCCAGAGAGTCCCCCCTCTCCAATTTAGGACCCCCAGGGGCCATGTGACCGCTCTAAAAGTGCAGTCATATGGCACCCATAGGTGTCCATTGTGCTGCCAGCAGGGGGACTGCAGGCAGTTCCCGAGCTGGATAAAAAGTAAAAAAAAAAAATTAAATAAAAGTTAAAAAAATTAAAATAAAGTTAATAAATTTAAAAAATATATATATATAAAAATGTATATATGAGATATAGTTATACATATATCATAATAAGAGTATTTTTTATTAATATATAGATATATTAATATAAAATACAATTTAGAGTAAAATTACACATGTATATATATAATATATATAATTAATATATATAATGTGTATATATATATTATAACAAATAAATTATAATTAAAAATAAACTGTAAAAATCACTTAAAAAATTACAAAATTATATATAAAAAATTCTCTCACTGTATTTTGATATAAATATATATATATATATATATATATATACAGATATATATATATATATATATATATATATATATATATATATCAAAATACACTTAGAATTAAATTATATATCTTTGTATGATTTCCCCTTAACGACCGAGGATGAACTAGGTACGTCTGACAAAAAATGGTAGTTAAGGACGTCCGCGACAAATAGGAGCCCTGGACCGACGATCCGCGTCGATCACGGTCGGGGAGGACTACCAAAGACCTCAGCAGTCCCACTACAGCAGCTCCGGCCACCCCGGCCCTCCAGGGCCATGTGATCACCATGATCACATCACCGCAATAGGACTCTAGGAGCTGCCAGTAGGGGGACTGTCTGAGCTGTCAGGCAGTCCCCCAGGCTGCTAAAAAAATAAATATATTATACATAAGCAGTCATATATTATACATAAACCTCATTTAGCGACCTACCTGTTTTACCACGGCTCGCACTTACCACCAGGCGTGAGTGCGAGCCGTCATGGGGATTCCCTGCTCTGGTGCTTCCCCGAACATAGACGAACGCACCTGAGCAGGTGGTTACCTTCAGTTACCGACTGATTTGTTGTACGACCAGGTCATAGGAAGGGAACCCGGTCAGTAAGTGAGGAGTGTCTGTATTATATATGTATACTATATTATAAAATAATTAAATAATTTTATAATATGTTATGCATATATAATGCATCTATATGATTTCATTAGAAGTGTACTTTGATATATATACACATATCTCAAAATACACTTATGATGAAATCATATATATGCATTATATATGTATAATATATTATAAAATTATTTAATTATATTATACATATATAGGAAATAAAAGTGTGTGTGTACATATATATATACACACACACGCGTGCGCATTATATGTATATGTGTGCGCGTGTATATGTGTACAGGGAGTGCAGAATTATTAGGCAAATGAGTATTTTGACCACATCATCCTCTTTATGCATGTTGTCTTACTCCAAGCTGTATAGGCTCGAAAGCCTACTACCAATTAAGCATATTAGATGATGTGCATCTCTGTAATGAGAAGGGGTGTGGTCTAATGACATCAACACCCTATATCAGGTGTGCATAATTATTAGGCAACTTCCTTTCCTTTGGCAAAATGGGTCAAAAGAAGGACTTGACAGGCTCAGAAAAGTCAAAAATAGTGAGATATCTTGCAGAGGGATGCAGCACTCTTAAAATTGCAAAGCTTCGGAAGCGTGATCATCGAACAATCAAGCGTTTCATTCAAAATAGTCAACAGGGTCGCAAGAAGCGTGTGGAAAAACCAAAGTGCAAAATAACTGCCCATGAACTGAGAAAAGTCAAGCGTGCAGCTGCCAAGATGCCACTTGCCACCAGTTTGGCCATATTTCAGAGCTGCAACATCACTGGAGTGCCCAAAAGCACAAGGTGTGCAATACTCAAAGACATGGCCAAGGTAAGAAAGGCTGAAAGACGACCACCACTGAACAAGACACACAAGCTGAAACGTCAAGACTGGGCCAAGAAATATCTCAAGACTGATTTTTCTAAGGTTTTATGGACTGATGAAATGAGAGTGAGTCTTGATGGGCCAGAAGGATGGGCCCGTGGCTGGATTGATAAAGGGCAGAGAGCTCCAGTCCGACTCAGACTCCAGCAAGGTGGAGGTGGAGTACTGGTTTGGGCTGGTATCATCAAAGATGAGCTTGTGGGGCCTTTTCGGGTTGAGGATGGAGTCAAGCTCAACTCCCAGTCCTACTGCCAGTTTCTGGAAGACACCTTCTTCAAGCAGTGGTACAGGAAGAAGTCTGCATCCTTCAAGAAAAACATGATTTTCATGCAGGACAATGCTCCATCACACGCGTCCAAGTACTCCACAGCGTGGCTGGCAAGAAAGGGTATAAAAGAAGAAAATCTAATGACATGGCCTCCTTGTTCACCTGATCTGAACCCCATTGAGAACCTGTGGTCCATCATCAAATGTGAGATTTACAAGGAGGGAAAACAGTACACCTCTCTGAACAGTGTCTGGGAGGCTGTGGTTGCTTCTGCACGCAATGTTGATGGTGAACAGATCAAAACACTGACAGAATCCATGGATGGCAGGCTTTTGAGTGTCCTTGCAAAGAAAGGTGGCTATATTGGTCACTGATTTGTTTTTGTTTTGTTTTTGAATGTCAGAAATGTATATTTGTGAATGTTGAGATGTTATATTGGTTTCACTGGTAAAAATAAATAATTGAAATGGGTATATATTTGTTTTTTGTTAAGTTGCCTAATAATTATGCACAGTAATAGTCACCTGCACACACAGATATCCCCCTAAAATAGCTAAAACTAAAAACAAACTAAAAACTACTTCCAAAAATATTCAGCTTTGATATTAACCCCTTAACGCCGTTACGACGTGCTATGCCGTCACGGATTAAGTGGGCTTTAAAGCCGTTGTGACGGCATAGCACGCCGTAACGGCTGAAGCCCCTGGAGCGCCCGGTATACTCACCTTACCGGCGCTCCGCTTCGGGAGGACTGCCTCACAGCCCAGGCAGCCCTCCCACGGCAAATCAGGCCCCCAGGGGCCATGTGATCGCTCTCAAAGAGCGATCACATGGCCCCTATAGCTGGCTGTGGATCTGCCAGCAGGGGGACTGTCTAAAATATTAGACAGTCCCCCTGCTGGTAGGAGGTGTAAAAAAAAAAAATATTAGACAGGTTATAAAATAAATTAAATGCATTTTTATATATATAATATATGTATATATATTATTTATATAATATATATGTATATTATATATATTTAACGTCATACATAGTGTATTTTAATACTAATATAAGTACATATATTAATATTAAAATACACTTAGAATGACGTTACATATATATAATATACATATATTATATATATAATAGATATATACACATTCTATATATATCTATCTATATATAAAATGCAAATAACCGCAAATATAAATATATAGATAAATACATATAATTACATAAAAGATTACATTAGTATACACGTAGAATTTAAATACCTATAAATGCATATATATTAAAATTCTACGTGTATATTTAAGTAATCTTTTAACATAATTAGGTGATTTGATTAATTAAAATTTGATTGACATACCTGACAACACAGGGAGAAAGTGCTGAGAATTTAATTCGCAAGCACTATATTTGACCCTGTAACTCTCCAAGACAACATAAAACCTGTACATGGGGGGTACTGTTTTACTCGGGAGACTTCGCTGAACTCAACTATTAGTGTTTCAAATTGGTAAATTGTATTACAACGATGATATTTTAAGTAAAAGTGACATTTTTTGCATTTTTTTACAAACGAACTGCACTTTTATGGACTATATTATTGTTGTAATATGTTTTACTGTTTTAAAACACTAATATTTGTGTTTAGTGAAGTCTCCCGAGAATAACAGTACCCCCCATGTACAGGTTTCATGGTGTTTTGGAAAGTTAGAGAGTCACATATAAGGCTTGCATTTCATTTTTTTGACATTGAAATTTGCCAGATTGGTTATGTTGCCTTTGAGAGCGTATGGTAGCCCAGGAATGAGAATTACCCCCATGATGGCATACCATTTGCAAAAGTAGACAACCCAAGGTATTGCAAGTGGGGTATGTCCAGTCTTTCTTAGTAGCCACTTAGTCACAAACACTGGCCAAATATTCGTGTTTTGCGTTTTTAACACAAAAACAAATATGAACGCTAACTTTGGCCAGTGTTTGTGACTAAGTGGCTACTAAAAAAGACTAAACATACCCCACTTTCAATACCGTGGGTTGTCTACTTTTTCAAATGGTATGCCTTTATGGGGGTAATTCTCATTGCTGGGCTACCACACCGTCTCAAAGGTAACATTACCAATCTGGCAAATTTCTATTTGAAAATGGAACGTTCTATATTTGACCCTGTAACTTTCCAAAACACCATAAAACCTGTTAATGGGGGATACTGTTGTACTCGTGAGACATCGCTGATTACAAATATGTGCATTTTTGTGCAGTAAAACCTAACAGTATTATGACATTCACAGCTAAAATGTCAGACGGAAATACAAATTTAAAAAAAAAATCTTATTTTCTCAAATTTTTTTTACATTTTATTCATAATGAATTATGTTCCATATATGAATAGTTAATGATAAATTAAAGCCCTGTTTCTCCTGAACAAAATGATATATAATAAGTGTGGGTGCATTTAATATGAAAGAGGTGAATTATGGTTGAACAGACATATAGCGCAAATTCCAGTTTTTGTTTACGTTTTGTTTTGATCAGAACGTGCACTATTGACTCCATCCTGAAGGGGTTAATGAGTTTGTTGGGTTCATTGAGAACATGGTTGTTGTTCAATAATAAAATTAATCCTCAAAAATACAACTTGCCTAATAATTCTGCACTCCCTGTATATTAATATCAAAATACAGTTAGAATAAAATTTCGTATAGATATATAATTTTTTTTAAAACTTTTATTATTATTTTTACATGTTTAATTTAATTTAAATTACTTATTAGTTGTATTTGATAATAATATATATATATACAATATATATAGTTATTATATATATATTATATATATACGTGTGTAATTTAATTATAAGTGTATTTTTATATTAATATATGTATATATTAATATAAAAATACACTTAGCATGACATTATATATATGATATATAGACATATATTATATAGGTATAATATATGTCTATATATCATATATATATATATACACATATATAATAATAATTTTTTTTTATTCACTTTAACTTTACATTTTTTTTATGATTTTACAGTTGCAGGGAGACTGCCTGTCAGGACAGACAGTCCCCCTGCAGGCAGACACATGGACACCTATTGTGACCATGTGGTCGCCCTGTTGGGCGATCACATGGCCACAGGGGTCCTAATCCGCCATGGGGAGACTGTCTGGGCTGCAGGCAGTCTCCCCACAACGGGAGCACCGCCGATCGCCGCCGGGGGAACGACGGCGATCGGGTAAGTACATATTAAATTTAGGACGGTTCAGGACGGTCGTCGGTCGGCAATGGAAAAATGCCGATGACGGTCCTGAACCGTCCAGCGTCCTTAAGGGGTTAAATTAGAGGGACAAAGGTTTAAAAATAATATCAGGAAGTATTACTTTACTGAGAGGGTAGTGGATGCATGGAATAGCCTTCCAGCTCAAGTGGTAGATGTTAACACAGTAAAGGAGTTTAAGCATGCGTGGGATAGGCATAAGGCTATCCTAACTATAGGAAAAGGCCAGGGACTAATGAAAGTATTTAGAAAATTGGTCAGACTAGATGGGCCGAATGGTTCTTATTTGCCGTCACATTCTATGTTTCTATGTTTCTATGGGTTGTCAGGCAGGTCCCCCAAATTGCAATCTATAAAACTTCTTAATTATGTAAAAATATTACATAAATATGCACATAGAATTTAAATATATATACATATTTATTTATTTGAAGTCTACGTGTATATTTATGAAATGATTTATGTAAATATGGACATGTGTACATTTCGTATTATTTTTATTTATTTATATATACATTGATATATCATTTCATTCTAAGTGTATTTTGATATAAATATATATATATATATATATATATGTATTAATATCAAAATACAGTTAGAATAAAACTACAAATACATATAAAAAAATTTTTTTTCATTTTTATTTATTTTTAATTAGTTATTTATTTTTTCTAATATATATATATTTTATAATATATATTTATATATGTGTGAAATTTTACTCTAAGTGTATTTTTATATTAACATATCTATATACATTGCTCAAAAAAATAAAGGGAACACAAAAATAACACATCCTAGATCTGAATGAATTAAATATTCTTCTGAAATACTTTGTTCTTTACATAGTTGAATGTGCTGACAACAAAATCACACAAAAATAAAAAAAAAATGGAAATCAAATTTTTCAACCCATGGAGGTCTGGATTTGGAGTCACACTCAAAATTAGTGGAAGTGGAAAAACACACTACAGGCTGATCCAACTTTGATGTAATGTCCATAAAACAAGTCAAAATGAGGCTCAGTAGTGTGTGTGGCCTCCACGTGCCTGTATGACCTCCCTACAATGCCTGTGCATGCTCCTGATGAGGTGGCGGATGATCTCCTGAGGGATCTCCTCCCAGATCTGGACTAAAGCATCTGCCAACTCCTGGACAGTCTGTGGTGCAACGTGACGTTGGTGGATGGAGCGAGACATGATGTCCCAGATGTGCTCAATTGGATTCAGGTCTGGGGAACGGTCGGGCCAGTCCATAGCATCAATGCCTTCATCTTGCAGGAACTGCTGACACACTCCAGCCACATGAGGTCTAGCATTGTCTTGCATTAGGAGGAACCCAGGGCCAACCGCACCAGCAAATGGTCTCACAAGGGGTCAGAGGATCTCATCTCGGTACCTAATGGCAGTCAAGCTACCTCTGGCGAGCACATGGAGGGCTGTGCGGCCCCCCAAAGAAATGCCACCCCACACCATTACTGACCCACTGCCAAACCGGTCATGCTGGAAGATGTTGCAGGCAGCAGAACGATCTCCACAGCATCTCCAGACTCTGTCACGTCTGTCACATGTGCTCAGTGTGAACCTTTTTTTTATCTGTGAAGAGCACAGGGCGCCAGTGGCAAATTTGTCAATCTTGGTGTTCTCTGGCAAATGCCAAATGTCCTGCACGGTATTGGGCTGTAAGCACAACCCCCACCTGTGGATGTCGGACCCTCATACCACCCTCATGGAGTCTTTTTCTGACCGTTTGAGCAGACACATGCACATTTGTGGCCTGCTGGAGGTCATTTTGCAGGGCTCTGGTAGTGCTCCTCCTGTTCCTCCTTGCACAAAAGCAGAGGTAGCGGTCCTGCTGCTAGGTTGTTGCCCTCCTCCGGCGTCCTTCACATCTCCTGATGTACTAGCCTGTCTCCTGTAGCGCCTCCATGCTCTGGACACTACGCTGACAGACACAGCTGCACTACCTAGGCCACTTGTGTTGGTTGTAGACTACGTCTCATGCTACCACTAGAGTGAAAGCACCGCCAGCATTCAAAAGTGACCAAAACATCAGCCAGGAAGCATAGGAACTGATAAGTGGTCTGTGGTCACCAACTGCAGAACCACTCCTTTATTGGGGGTGTTTTGCTAATTGCCTATAATTTCCACCTGTTGTTTATTCCATTTGCACAACGGCATGTGAAATTGATTGTCACTCAGTGTTGCTTCCTAAGTGGACAGTTTGATTTCACAGAAGTGTGATTGACTTGGAGTTACATTGTGTTGTATAAGTGTTCCCTTTATTTTTTTGAGCAGTGTATATTAATAAAAAATACACTTAGTATAACGTTTACAATTATATATAGATATATGTATATATATATATATAAATATATATCTCATATATACATATATATATATTTTTTTTCAATTGGTTAACTTTTTTTTTTTCTTTCAGAGCAATCACATGACCCCTGTGGGTCCTAATTTGCAGAGGGGGGACTGTCTGGGTTATCAGACAGTACCACCAAAGAAGAATAAGACCGATCGCCGGCTGGGGAGCTGCGGCGATCGAGTAAGTACATATCCTCCATATGTACTTACTTGATCGCCGCAGTTCCCCCGCCAGCTGCACATTTTTAAAAAACATAAACAATAAAAACAGTTGTAATTAAAAGGAAAGGTACTCATCATAACATTTTAGCTGGTGGTAGCTAACTGCCTAGTCAGGAAACTGTCAGGACTAGGGCCGTCCTTAATGTTAGTGGGACCCAGGACAAACATCTATTTGTGGGCCACCCATGGTACCATCCAATAGTACATTATCCACACACTTAATTTTTTTTCATGTTTTTTTTAATTCTTTATTTTTTGCTGCTTTTAGGGAGGTCATCAAACAGAATAGTACAGTTCACAATTACATAAGAGACAATTTTTACATATGACATATTTTGAAATCACTTTGAGTGCTCCATCCATGCAACTTAAACTTAAACGTAAACAAAATAGACATACTTATAGCATTGGAGGGTGCAAGGCACTTGGCATCAATTATTGTGGTCTGGTCTAAACCGTAGGTACGTACAATCGGACATGTCTGTTTGTTGATCTAACCTCGCCTAATGAAATTGCAAGTTGCCGAAGGCCTAGTGGGAGGATGCCCTGCCCCACCGGTCCGGCACCCCTTAGCTTTGTTGGTCCTATGAGAACGTGTGTCTCTATGATAGATTTTGGACCCGCCTTATGAGGGTGGGTTATTTAGTTTTTTCATGGCATATGTGTTTCAGTGTGACATAATAGTAGAGTTAACGGTGTGAGTTACAATCGGCAGAGGCAGCAGGCAGGCCAGTGGGGTGGGAGGGCATGGGGCAGCCAGGCGGAATCCCCCGGGTGCTCGAAGATGGAGTGCAGGTGGAGTTTTGAGTCCGGTAGTTCCCCCCTATTGTCCCTAAATAAGCTTCTCATGGCTCCCAAACCCTTATAAACTTCTTCAGTGTCCCTGTTACATGCGCTGCTAGTTTTTCCCTTAAGTAGTTATCTTTGAGTTTATTGATTACCGTGGCTATTGATGGGGTAGTGGGATATTCGAAGCTTGGGCTTGTCACCAGTGGGGTACCTCAGGGATCTGTACTTGGACCCATTCTCTTTAATATTTTTATTAGTGATATTGCAGGAGGTCTTGATGGTAAGGTGTGTCTTTTTGCGGAAGATACTAAGATATGTAACAGGGTTGATGTTCCAGGAGGGATAAGCCAAATGGAAAATGATTTAGGTAAACTAGAAAAATGGTCAGAGTTGTTGCAACTGACATTTAATGTGGATAAGTGCAAGATAATGCATCTTGGACGTAAAAACCCAAGGGCAGAGTACAGAATATTTGATAGAGTCCTAACCTCAACATCTGAGGAAAGGGATTTAGGGGTGATTATTTCTGATGACTTAAAGGTAGGCAGACAATGTAATAGAGCAGCAGGAAATGCTATCAGAATGCTTGGTTGTATAGGGAGAGGTATTAGCAGTAGAAAGAGGGAAGTGCTCATGCCATTGTACAGAACACTGGTGAGACCTCACTTGGAGTACTGTACACAGTACTGGAGACCCTATCTTCAAAAGGATATTGATACCTTAGAGAGAGTTCAAAGAAGGGCTACTAAACTGGTTCATGGATTGCAGGATAAAACTTACCAGGAAAGGTTAAAGGATCTTAACATGTATAGCTTGGAGGAAAGACGAGACAGGGGGGATATGATAGAAACATTTAAATACATAAAGGGAATCAACACAGTAAAGGAGGAGACTATATTTAAAAGAAGAAAAACTACCACAACAAGAGGACATAGTCTTAAATTAGAGGGACAAAGGTTTAAAAATAATATCAGGAAGTATTACTTTACTGAGAGGGTAGTGGATGCATGGAATAGCCTTCCTGCTGAAGTGGTAGAGGTTAACACAGTAAAGGAGTTTAAGCATGCGTGGGATAGGCATAAGGCTATCCTAACTATAAGATAAGCCCAGGGACTAATGAAAGTATTTAGAAAACTGGGCAGACTAGATGGGCCGAATGGTTCTTATCTGCTGTCACATTCTATGTTTCTATGTTTCTAGTTGGCCTGATGTAATTTCACTGGGTTAGCGGTAAGGTCAATCCCCAGATATTTAATGTGGTTATGTGCCAATCTTATTTTATATATGCCACTGACGTGTGCCGTGTCCGCCACCGATAGGTCTAAGGGGAGAGCTCTGGGCTACTCCATGTTCACCTTGTAGCCAGATATGTCCCCGTAAGCTTAAAAGCATAAAAGCTTGATTACGTAGCCAGTATTCACACACAGGCTCCTTTAAATGTGAGTGTTCTAACTTCACCACCATTTATCTTATTCCATTTTAAGTACTATCTGCACTATATTACTTATTTTTTTACATGTATTACATACCAAGCTTGTTATCAAGTCACATGAGGGAAGTTTACCCCCTTATACATATTTTTTATGCGCTCCACTTATAGGTGTAGGTTTCTACTTATACCACCTTACAGACTTAGGAGTGGGACCAAGGCCCGCATAGATTTTCTGGGATTCGTTAATGTGAGGAGGACGTTGTCCGCGTATCTCGAGACTACAAAGTTCTGGTCTCTAATTTGTACTCTGTGGATTGAGGGGTGGCTACGGATTGCTTGCAATAGGGGTTCCAGTGACATCACAAACAGCAGTGGCAAGAGGGGACAACCCTGCCTCATAACATTGCTTAGTGTGAATGGTTTGCTTTATCCTGTTACTCTTATTGTTTCCTTGTCTAAACATGTCAAAGATTCAAACTAAAGAACCTCGAGTCAACCCCGGCATAAGTCTCCTCTCTGACCTGCTCAAAAACATGACACACAATCTCAAATATTTATTTGCACTATTCTGGTTACCATAGACTTTTTTATTTTTATTTTGTTGCAGTGGACCAGTGCACTAATAATGTACTGGTTAGTTTGCAATACTATACTAAATACTACTCATTCTGTTATATCAGTATTGGCAAAATATGCAGTCTATTGTGAAACCCATGGCATAAAGTCTCACTAAAAAAAGAACAAATTGTTTTTCCAGTACATGAATATTTCAGGTCAAAGTTTGTTTGAGCTGTCTCCCCCACTGAAGTAAATAGACTTATTGCAAGGACATTGATATTCAGCATTATAAATGTTCTGAAAACAGAAAATGTTTGCCACTGTTCAGGAATCCACATTTAATTTCACCAGGATCCATGCAGTAATACAGAAACTAGTGAGGCATTAACCCTTTAAGACTGGAGGGTGTACTATTACGCCCTATTTTAAGCGGCTCTAAACGCCGCCGGGCGTAATAGTACGCCCTCCGTTTTTTTTTTTACTTACCCGGTCGCCGGCGATGACTCCCAGGGAGCCCCCCACGGCACATCCGTCCTCCTGTTTTTGGGGTGGTGGGAGCAGTGTGTGGTCATGACATCTCTATTTAACCACTTTCATCAATATATCTTAAGCTGGCACAGATATATAGATGATATGTTACTCATGTGGTCCGGTTCCGTTCCCGTCTTTGAGGAATTTGTAAAGTCTCTCAATGACAATGATATCAACCTAAAACTGACGCATTTCAGTTCCCGACACCAGCATTATATGAGCAGAGTGGTGGTGGGATTCTCTTGTCCGTATATGTGTACACAACTGTGACCTTCTCTTGCAGATTGTGCATTTGCACTGATTATTAACCCTGATATTACCAACCAGATTCCCTCTTGGGAGGCATTTGATGCCACCCTGTAATATTAGGACCATATACACACTAGACTTTCCTGCAAGTTTTAGGTGATCTTTTGAGTTTACTTCACTTTGAAACTGACCATCCCTAACTAGAGAGACTGATCTTATTAGCAAATAAACCTGTCTGCCGCTTCACATTACTTGCTGCATTTTTACTTTTGCACCTGCCATACATTGTTATATTCTCCATTCCGTGAGCTTATTTAGCACTGCTAGTGTTACATTGGAAGCTCTAGATTGATACATATTTCTCTTTGGATACATGTTTTGCGCTGATACTTTCAGGCTACTTTCAGGCTACTACTGTCTCTGTATATAGGATGCAGTTTTCCTACCTACCTTTCTAGGCATTTAGAACTTTGTATAGCCTAGTTTTATTTTACTAACTCCCTTTCCCCTCCCCCTTATATTTTTTTTCTCCCTCCCATTCACTACGGTCTCTTATACTGTACTAGACTGTTAGCCATGGTTAGGGTGATATGATTATTTATATGTTTGTGCTCATTCTTTATTTATTTCCTCATTAATAAAGTACTATTTTTAACTGCACTTCCTACTCCGCTACTTATAGATAAATTTACTATTTTGAGTGACAGACTTCTCTCCTTTCTCCACTTACTTTATTAGGGTTACCCCCTTGTCTGTCCTCTTGGACATACTACTATCTGGCCAACTATTTCTTGTTAACTTAATTAATTACAATTAGCGGGACCTGCCTGACAACCCATGCCGAAAGTAAAGGGAATTTAATTTGCAAGCACTATATTTAACCCTATTACTTTCCAAGACACCATAAAACCTGTACATGGAGGGTACTGTTCTACTCGAGAGACTTCGCTGAACACAAATATTAGTGTTTTAAAACAGTAAAAGGTATTACAACGATGATATCGCCAGTAAAAGTGATGTTTTTTGCATTTTTCACGCACAAACAGCAATAACACAGACGATATTATTGATGCGATACTTTTTACTGTTTTGAAACACAAATATTTGTGTTCAGTGAAGTCTCTCGAGTACAACAGCACCCCTCATGTACAGGTTTTATGGTGTTTTCAAAAGTTACAGCGTCAAATAAAAGGCTTGTGTTTCATTTTTTTCACATTAAAATTCGCCAGATTGGTTACGTTGCCTTTGAGACCCTATGGTAGCCCAAGAATGAAAATTACCCCTATGCAGGACCGGTGCTAGGATTTTTAGTTACACAGGCGAAGATGCATTTTGGTGCCCCCCACCCTCGTTTAAAATAAGGTTCATACAAACACAGAAATAATCATACAGAGACATACAGACAGAGACATACATGCATACAGAGACATGCAGGCATATAAAGACATACATACAGAGGCATACCGTCATACAGACACATACATACATACATAGACATACAGAAACATACATACAGAGACATCCAGGCATACAGACACATACATACAGGCATACAAAGACATACACGCATACAGAGACATACCGTCATACAGACACATACATATATACAGGTATACAGAGACATACAGGCATACAGACACATACGTACAAAGACATACAGGCATACAGACACATACATTTGTACATACAGAGACATACAGGCATACGGACACATACATTTGTACATACAGAGACATACAGGCATACAGAAACATACAGACACATACATTTTGTACAGACATACAGGCATACAGAGACATACAGGCATACAGAGACATACAGGCATACAGAAACATACATACAAAGACATACAGGCATACAGAGACCTACATACATACATACATACAGAGACCTACATACATACATACATACAGAGACATACATACATACATACATACAGAGACATACATACATACACAATTACATACTTACATCAGTTCAATCTTGTCCCCTGGATGCATGCTGTCTGGCTCCTTGGAGTCCTGTCCTGCAGCCCAGCCCCATCACAGGGCGCCAGCCACGCTGTGTGGTACACAGGGAGCAGGGATATGATGTCATTCATATCCTCGCCCCCTCCACACAGCCTGCGGCAGACACCAGGGTAGGTGCAGTGGCGTACACATGACCCATGGGGCCCCAGTGCGCAAAAAAACCCTGCGACCCCGGTATGTACGCCAGTGCATGCAGATGCACACACACTTAAAGGACCACTACAGACACCCAGATCACATCAGCTCAATGAAGTGGTCTGGGTGTCAGGTCCCTCTAGTTTTAACCCTGCAGCTGAAAACATAGCAGTTTCAGAGAAACTGCTATGTTTCACCGAGGGTTAATTCAGCCTCTAGTGGATGTCTCACTGACAGCCACTAGAGGAGCTTCCGCTATTCTAAAACACTGAACGCCCATAGGAAAGCATTGAGTAATGCTTTCCTATGGGCGGTTTGAATGCGTGCGCGGCAAGAGCATTCGGAGCTGAGAGGCGGAGGAATCCCCAGCGCCAAGGGAGAAAGGTAAGTGCTGAAGACACACACACACTCTCACGAACAGATGCATACACACCAGCTAACGGACACACATTTACTGACAGACACACTCAGCGACAGACATACACACACTCACTTACAAAACATACACTCTCACTGACAAACACACACTCACTAACAGACATCAAACAGACTCACTAATACACACACAAACACACTCAGTAAGAGACTCACTAGCAGACACACTCACTGACACACACAAGCAGACACACACTGACACTCACTAGCAGACACACACTGACACTCACTAGCAGACACACACTGACACTCACTAGCAGACACACACACTGACACTAGCAGACACTCACTGACACACTCACTGACACTAGCAGACACTCACTGACACTAGCAGACACACTCACTGACACTACCAGACACACTCACTGACACGAGCAGACACACTCACTGACACTAGCAGACACACTCACTGACACTAGCAGACACACTCACTGACACTCACTAGCAGACACACACACTGACACTCACTAGCAGACACACTAGCAGACACACTCACTGACGCTCACTAGCAGACACACTCACTGACGCTCACTAGCAGACACACTCACTGACGCTCACAAGCAGACACACACTGACACTCACTAGCAGACACACACACTGAAGCTCACTAGCAGACACACACACTGACGCTCACTAGCAGACACACTCACTTACGCTCACTAGCAGACACACTCACTGACGCTCACTAGCAGACACACACAATGACGCTCACTAGCAGACACACACATTGACGCTCACTAGCAGACTCACACACTGACGCTCACTAGCAGACCCACACACTGACGCTCACTAGCAGACCCACACACTGACGCTCACTAGCAGACACACACACTGACGCTCACTAGCAGACACACACTGACGCTCACTAGCAGACCCACACACTGACGCTCACTAGCAGACACACACACTGACGTTTACTAGCAGACACACTCACTGACGCTCACTAGCAGACACACTCACTGACGCTCACTAGCAGACACACTCACTGACGCTCACTAGCAGACACACACACTGACGCTCACTAGCAGACACACTCACTGACGCTCACTAGCAGACCCACACACTGACGCTCACTAGCAGACACACTCACTGACGCTCACTAGCAGACCCACACACTGACGCTCACTAGCAGACACACACACTGACGCTCACTAGCAGACACACTCACTGACGCTCACTAGCAGACACACTCACTGACACTCACTAGCAGACACACACTAACACTCACACTAACACGTTTTTTTTTTTTTATTTAATCCCCCAGCCTCCTTACCTTTTTGGAGTGCTGAAGGGATTCCCTGGGGTCCAGTGGTGCTGCTGGGCTCCTGGGCGGGTAGGCAGGCTGGCTGGCGGGTGGGTAGGCAGGCTGGCTGGCGGGCGGGTAGGGCAGGCTGGCTGGCGGGCGCGAGGGAGCACTCTCCCATGTGTGCTTCCTCTTCAGCTCCCTCGCGCACCGCGTAGGGTAGCCGGAGCCGGAAGATGACGTCATCTTCCGGCTCCGGTATCAGTATGCGGCGCGCGAGGGAGCTGAAGAGGAAGCACACATGGGAGAGTGCTCCCTCGCGCGCCCGCAGAACCGGGCGCTCGGCCACGCTTCAATAGGTCGTCGGTTGGAGGGGAGCGCAGTGCGCTTCCCTCCTTCCGGTCACCCTGATTTTGCGCCCCCAGGGCCGGTGCGCCCTAAGGCGGCCGCCTGGGCCGCCTTATGGTAGCGCCTGCCCTGCCCCTATGATGGCATACCATTTGCAATAGTAGACAACCCAAGGTATTGCAAATGGGGTATGTCCAGTCTTTTTTTGTAGCCACTTAGTCACAAACACTGGCCAAAATTTGCATGTTTTGCATTTTTCACACACAAACAAATACTCACGCTAACTTTGGCCAGTGTTTGTGACCAAATGACTACTAAGAAAGACTGGACATACCCCATTTGCAATACCTTGGGTTGTCTACTATTGCAAATGGTATGCCATTATGGGTGTAAATTTTATTCCTGGGCTACTATACAGTCCCAAAGGCAATGTAACCAATCTGGCGAATTTCAATTTCATATGTAACGTGCTATATTTGACCCTGTAACTTCCCAAAACACCATAAAACCTGTACATAGGGGGTACTGTTTTACACGTGAGACTTTGCTGAATACAAATATGTGTATTTTATAGCAGTAAAAGCAAACAGTATTATGACATTGACAGTTAAAATTTCATTTTTTTCATATTAAATTAACAGCTATTTCATAGCTAATTATAATATTTGATTTTAAATGCAAGCACTGTTTCCCCTGAATAAAATTATATATAATAAGGGGGGGTGCATTTAATATGAAAGAGGTGAATTACGGTTGGACAGACATGTAGCGCAAACAGGGCCGGCGCTACCTGTTGGGAAGGGGCGCTGCCAGGAGTGCCGGCCCCCCTCATGCTGCAGCTGCCCGAGCGCTCTGCAGAGAGCCTCAGGCTGCTGCAGCTTTGCCCGGGCTGGTGCGTCCATGAGGGCGCATCGCCCGGGCGCAGCCAGAGGAGATGGGCTGACAGGAGGGAAGCGCTCAGCGCTCCCTCCTGTCACTCCCTCCCTGTAGCGTGGCCGAGCCCTGTATGGTCCGGCCGGGTACAGGGAGCATCTGTCTCCTGTACCCGGCCGGACTAACAGGAAGTGAACACTGAGTGTGCACTTCCTGTTAGTCCGGCCTGGTACAGGAAACAAAAGCTCTCTGTACCCGGCCGGATCATACAGAGCTCGGCCCCGCTACAACAGAGGTAGGGGAGGGAGGGGGAATAAAGAAACAGGGAGGGAGGGGGAAGAAAGAAACAGGGAGGGAGGGAGGGATGGGGAAGAAAGAAACAGGGAGGGAGGGAGGGGGTAGAAAGAAACAGGGAGGGAGGGAGGGAGGGAGGGGGGAGAAAGAAACAGGGAGGGAGGGGAGAGAAAGAAACAGGGAGGGAGGGGAGAGAAAGAAACAGGGAGGGAGGGGGAAGAAAGAAACAGGGAGGGAGGGGAGAGAAAGAAACAGGGAGGGAGGGGGAAGAAAGAAACAGGGAGGGAGGGGGAAGAAAGAAACAGGGAGGGAGGGGGGAGGGGGAAGAAAGAAACAGGGAGGGAGGGATGGGGAAGAAAGAAACAGGGAGGGAGGGAGGGATGGGGAAGAAAGAAACAGGGAGGGAGGGAGGGAGGAGGAAGAAAGAAACAGGGAGGGAGGGGGAAGAAAGAAACAGGGAGGGAGGGGGAAGAAAGAAACAGGGAGGGAGGGGGAAGAAAGAAACAGGGAGGGAGGGAGGGGGAAGAAAGAAACAGGGAGGGAGGGAGGGGGAAGAAAGAAACAGGGAGGGAGGGAGGGAGGGAGGGAGGGGGAAGAAAGAAACAGGGAGGGAGGGAGGGGGAAGAAAGAAACAGGGAGGGAGGGAGGGAGGGAGGGAGGGGGAAGAAAGAAACAGGGAGGGAGGGAGGGGGAAGAAAGAAACAGGGAGGGAGGGAGGGAGGGAGGGAGGGGGAAGAAAGAAACAGGGAGGGAGGGGGAAGAAAGAAACAGGGAGGGAGGGAGGGAGGGGGAAGAAAGAAACAGGGAGGGAGGGAGGGGGAAGAAAGAAACAGGGAGGGAGGGAGGGAGGGGGAAGAAATAAATAGAGGGGGAGGGAGGGAGAAGAAAGAAACAAGGAAGGGAGGGAGGGAGGGGGAAGAAAGAAACAGGGAGGGAGGGAGGGGGAAGAAAGAAACTGATGGGGGGAGGGGGAAGAAAGAAACTGACGGGGGAGGGGGAAGAAAGAAACTGACAGGGGGAGGGGGGAAGAAAGAAACTGACAGGGGGAGGGGGAAGAAAGAAACTGATGGGGGAGGGGGAAGAAAGAAACTGACAGGGGGAGGGGGAAGAAAGAAACTGACAGGGGAGGGGGGAGAAAGAAACTGACAGGGGAGGGGGGGAGAAAGAAACTGACAGGGGAGGGGGGAGAAAGAAACTGACAGGGGGAGGGGGGAGAAACAAACTGACAGGGGGAGGGGGGAGAAAGAAACTGACAGGGGGAGGGGGGAGAAAGAAACTGACAAGGGGAGGGGGGAGAAAGAAACTGACAGGGGGAGGGGGGAGAAAGAAACTGACAGGGGGAGGGGGGAGAAAGAAACTGACAGGGGGAGGGGGGGAGAAAGAAACTGACAGGGGGAGGGGGGAGAAAGAAACTGACAGGGGGAGGGGGGAGAAAGAAACTGACAGGGGGAGGGGGGAGAAAGAAACAGGGAGGGAGGGGGAAGAAAGAAACAGGGAGGGAGGGGGAGGGGGAAGAAAGAAACAGGGAGGGAGGGATGGGGAAGAAAGAAACAGGGAGGGAGGGAGGGATGGGGAAGAAAGAAACAGGGAGGGAGGGAGGGAGGGAGGAGGAAGAAAGAAACAGGGAGGGAGGAGGAAGAAAGAAACAGGGAGGGAGGGGGAAGAAAGAAACAGGGAGGGAGGGGGAAGAAAGAAACAGGGAGGGAGGGAGGGGGAAGAAAGAAACAGGGAGGGAGGGAGGGGGAAGAAAGAAACAGGGAGGGAGGGAGGGGAAAGAAAGAAACAGGGAGGGAGGGAGGGAGGGAGGGGGAAGAAAGAAACAGGGAGGGAGGGAGGGAGGGGGAAGAAAGAAACAGGGAGGGAGGGAGGGGGAAGAAAGAAACAGGGAGGGAGGGGGAAGAAAGAAACAGGGAGGGAGGGGGGAGGGGGAAGAAAGAAACAGGGAGGGAGGGATGGGGAAGAAAGAAACAGGGAGGGAGGGAGGGATGGGGAAGAAAGAAACAGGGAGGGAGGGAGGGAGGGAGGGAGGAGGAAGAAAGAAACAGGGAGGGAGGGAGGGAGGGAGGAGGAAGAAAGAAACAGGGAGGGAGGAGGAAGAAAGAAACAGGGAGGGAGGGGGAAGAAAGAAACAGGGAGGGAGGGGGAAGAAAGAAACAGGGAGGGAGGGAGGGGGAAGAAAGAAACAGGGAGGGAGGGGGAAGAAAGAAACAGGGAGGGAGGGGGAAGAAAGAAACAGGGAGGGAGGGGGAAGAAAGAAACAGGGAGGGAGGGAGGGGGAAGAAAGAAACAGGGAGGGAGGGAGGGGGAAGAAAGAAACAGGGAGGGAGGGAGGGAGGGAGGGGGAAGAAAGAAACAGGGAGGGAGGGAGGGAGGGAGGGGGAAGAAAGAAACAGGGAGGGAGGGAGGGAGGGGGAAGAAAGAAACAGGGAGGGAGGGGGAAGAAAGAAATAGAGGGGGAGGGAGGGAGAAGAAAGAAACAAGGAAGGGAGGGAGGGAGGGGGAAGAAAGAAACAGGGAGGGAGGGAGGGGGAAGAAAGAAACAGGGAGGGAGGGAGGGGGAAGAAAGAAACAGGGAGGGAGGGAGGGGGAAGAAAGAAACTGACGGGGGGAGGGGGAAGAAAGAAACTGACGGGGGGAGGGGGAAGAAAGAAACTGACAGGGGAGGGGGAAAGAAAGAAACTGACAGGGGAGGGGGAAGAAAGAAACTGACAGGGGGAGGGGGGAAGAAAGAAACTGACAGGGGAGGGGGGAGAAAGAAACTGACAGGGGAGGGGGGGAGAAAGAAACTGACAGGGGGAGGGGGGAGAAAGAAACTGACAGGGGGAGGGGGGGAGAAAGAAACTGACAGGGGGAGGGGGAGAAAGAAACTGACAGGGGGAGGGGGGAGAAAGAAACTGACAGGGGGAGGGGGGGGGGAAGAAACTGACAGGGGGAGGGGGGGGAAGAAACTAACAGGGGGGAACTAACAGGGAGGGGGAGAAAGAAATTGACAGGGAGGGGGGAAGACTTAGACAGGGAGGGGAATTGACGGGGTGAGAGAAATTGACAGGGAGGGGGGAGTGACAGGGGAGGGAGGGGGAATGAGAGTAACAAGGGAGGGGGGAAGAAGAGAGTGGCAAGGGAGGGGGAAGAGATTGACATCCATCACACACACACACACACACAATCACACACAATGCACCCCTTACACACAAAGACAATAAACCCCTTGCACACAGAAAAACACACAATGCATTACACACACAATGCATCCCTTACACACATACAAACACACAATGCATTCCTTACACACACTCAATGCACCCCTTACACACACTCAAAGCACCCCTTACAGACTCACACACTTCATCCCTTACATACACAGAAACACACCTTGCAGCCCTTACACATACAAACACAGATTCACACAATGCATTCCTTACACACAAATCAGGACATCCCCTACACACTCCACCCCCTGTGAACAAACTCATTGGTGGAACATGAAGGTGGACCCTGGGACCCAGACCTTGAGCTGTGTAAAGGGCCCCCAAAAAATGGAGCTGCTTCCCGTTCTCCCAGAACATTGATTTTTGTGACCACAGTTACAAACAGCCTCCAGAGATCCTGTTCTACACCAGACCAGTGGAGTCAGACTGCAGCTAGAGCCCATCATCATCCTCATCTGGTTGTAAGTAGGCAATCTAGTATATTATTCGTGGCACTAATCTCTAATTTACCTCACATTAAAGAAACACTATAGTCTCCAGAACCACTGCAGCTTAATGTAGTGGTTCTGGTGTCTATAGCCTGTCCCTGCAGGCCTTTTAAGTAAACACGGCGGCACTGCAGCACTGCAGCACTAGCGTTAGTTAACATGGCAGGTCATATGGGTGGGGCATTGTGATGTCATGAGGGGGGGGGGGATTTACCCTGAGCGCAAATGCCAGGTTTTGTTTACGTTTTGTTTTGTTCACAACGTGTACATTTGGCTCAGTCCTTAAGGGGTTAACCCCTTCAGGACGGAGTCAATAGTGCACGTTCTGATCAAAACAAAACGTAAACAAAAACAGGAATTTGCGCTATATGCAGGGCCGGCGCGTCCATAAGGCGGCACAGGCGGCCGCCTTAGGGCGCACCGGCTCTGGGGGCGCAAGATTTCGGTGACCGGCAGGAGGGAAGCGCTCCCTCCTGCCAGGTCACCTTCTGGACCCCGGGCGGGCGGCAGCAGTTCTAATGAGAGGCGGCGAGGGAGCTCTAACCTCTCTGCTCTGCTCCCTCGCGCGCTGTGTGCTGATTCTGCGGGAGCCGGAATATGACGTCATATTCCGGCTCCCGGCATCAGCAGACAGCCCGCGAGGGAGCAGAGCAGAGAGGTTAGAGCTCCCTCGCCGCCTCTCATTAGAACTGCTGCCGCCCGCCGCACTGAAGCCCCACTGGACCCCAGGGACACATCCACACCAGCTCTCTCCAGGTAGGGAGGCTGGGTGGATATTTATTATTAATTTGTGTGTGTCTGAAAGTGTATGTGTGCGTGTGTGTGTCTGTGAGTGTGTGTGTCTGAAAGTGTATGTGTGAGTGTGTGTTTGTCTGAGTGTTTGTGTTTGAAAGTGTATGTGTGTCTGTGAGTGTGTGTCTGAAAGTGTATGGGTGAGTGTGTGTGTGTGGCTGTGTATGTGTTTGTCTGTGAGTGTGTGTGTGTATGTGTCTGTGAGTGTGTGTCTGAAAGTGTATGTGTGAGTGTGTGTTTGTCTGTGAGTGTGTGTGTCTGTGAGTGTGTGTGTGTGTATGTGTTTGTCTGTGAGTGTGTGTCTGTGAGTGTGTGTCTGTGAGTGTGTGTGTATGTGTCTGTGAGTGTGTGTATGTGTCTGTGAGTGTGTGTGTATGTGTCTGTGAGTGTGTGTGTGTATGTGTATGTGTATGTGTGTGTGTGTATGTGTTTGTGAGTGTGTGTGTGTATGTGTTTGTCTTTGTGTGTGTATGTGTTTGTCTGTGAGTGTGTGTCTGTATATGTGTGTCTGTGTTTGTCTGTGAGTGTGTGTGTCTGTGTATGTGTGAGTGTGTGTATGTGTCTGTGTGTGTATGTGTTTGTCTGTGAGTGTGTGTCTGTGAGTGTTTCTGTGTGTGTGTGTCTGTGTATGTGTTTGTCTGTGAGTGTGTGTCTGTGTATGTGTGTCTGTGTCTGTGAATGATTGTATGAATGTGTGTGTCTGTCAGTGTATGAGTGTGTGTTTGTGAGTGTCTGTCAAATCAGTGAGATTATGTTTGTGATTGAGTGTGTGTCTGTCAATGAATGAGTGTGTGTCAGATCAGTGAGTCTGTGTCTGTCAGTGACGTCTGTGTGTTTGTCATTGAGTGTGTGTGGCTGTTAGTGAGTGGAGCGTGGCGGAGTGGAGCGCAGTACAGGAGCTTCTGTTTCCTGTACCTGGTCACTGAGAGAGCACTTCCTGTCAGTCCAGCCAGCTACAGAAAACTGAAGCTCCTGTAGAGGGTCTGCTCCGCAACGCTACAAGACAGGTAGGAGGCATACCAGGAAGGGGAGTGTGACCGCTAAGAGGGTGGGGGGTGCACCAAGGGACAGAGAGGGGAGGGGAGAGAAAAACCAAGGGACAGGGAAAGGAGGGGGGAGGGGAGAGGAACACTAAGGGACGGGGAAGAGGGAGGGGCTGGTTAGGAGGCACATAGGTGAAGATGTTAATTTTAGAGGGGGGGGGGCGGAAAAATGCATCTTCGCCTATGTACCCAAAAATCCTTGCACCAGCCCTGGCTATATGTCTGTTCACCCGTAGTTCCCCTCTTTCAAATTATATGCACCCACACTTATTATATACATTCCATTTTCAAATTGAAATTTTCCAGATTAGTAATGTTACCTTTGAGACGGTGTGGTAGCCCAGGAATAAGAATTGAAGATTATGCTAGCTTTAGTGTACCTATAATCTTAATTTTAGTAATGACAGGAGGCGAGTATTTTGCATTAAACTCTCTTTACTAACACACAGCAGTAAAGAAAAGTGAAAACATTAACCAATCAAAATGCAATAGGAAGCATAGTATTCACAGAGATAAGGCTCCTCCCCCTCTTTCGAAAGCGACATCATGAATACAGGTCCAAAGAGTCCAAAGTTCCATAACAGGCGCCAACGGGCGATAATCCAAAATGAAGGTTGAGCAGGCGAAGTTGTAATGGAGTCCGTCCTGCTAATGAGCTGTAAAGCCACGGAATTACACTGAAAGAGAATGTGAAATAGGTTAGGAACCGGTCTGGAAACTGGTTGAATTAAAGGTAACAGCCCATGATTAGTTACAGGGATAACATATAACTGAATATAACGATAACAGAATACCAAGTATATGTAAACGATCAAGGCTACTGCCAATAAATGTCCCGAGTGAGTAAACACAAACGGAGACTGAAGCATACAGAGTCAAATATACTTACGTAAGCCTTATCTCCCAAGGGAGGGATGGGCGGGAAAATACTCGCCTCCTGTCATTACTAAAATTAAGATTATAGGTACACTAAAGCTAGCATAATCTTAAATTTTACCACATGACAGGAGACTTCGGATTTTGCATTTTTAACGCTGATGTAGGAGAGATGAGGCTGCTCCCGAGTTCGGGCGGAAGAAAATGTCCGAAAGGTAGATTCTCGCGACCAGTCTGCGGAGCGTAGGATATCTGTCAGAGAAGTACCCGCCGAGAAGGCCGAAGAAGCCGCTGCTCCGCGAACAGAGCGGGCTCCGAAAGTCTCGTCCACTCCCGCCGTTGATAGAATCCATCTTATCCACCTGGCGAGGGTAGTAACCGAGACTGGCACGTGAGGCCTAACGTGAGATACTAACAGTTGCCCCGAGGAAGAGACTCTGAGTCTGCAGACCAGGGGTTCTATGCCTATGGGGATTCCCATGACTGGGACGTGAGCCGCCGAAATCGCGGAGCGGACTACGTTTAGAGAGCGATAAGAACAGCCCGCGGAAAAAAGAAAGGAAAGGAAAGAAGATTCAAAACTGCCGTCACAGGGGCAGTAGAGGGATCGATGTTCCGTTCACCGCACCAAGAGGACCAGGAAGTCCAAGCTGATAGGTAACAACGCCTGGTACCTGGAGCCCATGAGTCCCATAAGAGATCTCTAGCTGCCTGCGATAACTCGCTGGTTTGCCAGGCACCCCTGAAAGAGTCCAAGCCACTAAGGCGATACGATCTTCCAGAATGAGAGGATGAGGGTTGTCTTTCAGGTCCGTGAGGAGTGTTGGATAGGTTGGTATGAGGAGCGGATCCATGAAGGACGATGCCAGGAGGTCCGGGAACCAGGGTTGGCTCTGCCATAGGGGAGTGATGAGGAGAAGAGATACTCGTTGGGTCTTCAGGTACTGAATCGTCCTCGCTATCATGGCGAACGGGGGAAAGGCGTAAGCTCCTCTGGTTGGCCATGGTTGGAGGAATGCGTCCACTGCCATGCTCTCCGGGTCTGGGAGCCAGCTGAAATAGTTGGTCGTCTGTTTGTTGGTGCGTGACGCAAACAGGTCCAGGTGAAATGGACCCCTCCTGCACGAAAGACGCTGGAAGATCTGTGGGTCCAGTCTCCAGTCACTGCTGTCTCGCCAGTGGCGTGAGAACCAATCCGCAGTCAGGTTCGTCTCTCCCGGGAGATACTCTGCTATGAGGGAGATTTTGCGTGGTAGGCAGAAGTCGAAGATCCGCTTCGTTATTTCCGAGAGGAGTCGATATCGTGCACCTCCCAAGCGGTTGATGTAGCGGACCGCAGAGATGTTGTCCATCCGGAGGAGGATGCAACAGTTCGACTTGATCCTGCTAAGCTGCGGATCGCGAACGACCCGGCCAGGAGTTCCAGACAATTTATGTGGAGGTTGAGGTCTTGGGAACTCCAGGCACCGCCTGTCGACCTGCCTTCGCAAGTCGCGCCCCAGCCCCAGAGGCTTGCGTCCGATTCCAGGACTGTGTCGGGTGAACTCCCGAAAATGGCATGGCCGTTCCATGCTTCCATGCTGTCCAACCACCAGCTGAGTTCTTGTTTGACTTCCTCCGTTATTGGGATGGTCTGATCGTAGGAAGGATTCCGGCGAAGGAAGGATGTCTTCAGGCGCTGCATCGCTCTGTAGTGGAGCGGTCCTGGGAAGATTGCCTGGATGGAGGCGGATAGTAGACCTACAATTCGCGCCAAGTTGCGGAGTGGAATGGAGTGGCAACGGAGGACCCGACGTAGTTCCTTCTTGATGGCCGTGATTTTTGATGTTGGCAGTCGCAGAGTGCTGGACGTGGAGTCTATCTCGAAGCCCAAGAATTGTATGATCTGGGCTGGAGATATTGCCGACTTCTGGTGATTCACTACAAATCCTAGGGACGTCAGTAATCGGATGGTATATTGCGTGTGTTGAGTCAGTCTGTACTTGTTTGAGCAAAACAGTAGTAGGTCGTCCAGGTAGATAATGCAACGAATGCCTTGTGTTCGTAGATGTGCAACTAATGGCTTCAGCAGCTTGGTGAAACACCATGGGGCTGAGCTGAGGCTGAATGGAAGGCATGTGAACTGCCACGGTAGGCCGTTCCAGTGAAACCTGAGGAATTGTCGGCATGAGACGTGGACGGGTACTGACAAGTACGCGTCCTTGAGGTCCAATCTTGTGAACCAGTCCCCGTCTTGAAGGAGGTCTCTTAGAAGGTGGATGCCTTCCATTTTGAAATGTCGGTTCATCATGTACGCGTTTAGCCTCCTTAGATTTATGACTGGTCTGAAATCTCCCGTTTTCTTTTTGATCAGGAAGATATTGCTGAAGAAACCCCCTTCGTTATGAGCGGATTCGATCGCCCCTTTCGTCTGGAGGTCCTGCAGTTCGCCATCGATGAGTCGGCGGTCCTCCGCTGAGCATCGTGTAGCGTGTGAGGGAATAGTCTGGCGCGGGATGTCCACGAAATCGATGATGTAGCCTTGCACCGTCTGATGGATCCAAGCATCCGCGGAGATGGTGGTCCAGGTCTGAAAATATAGAGCGATACGACCTGCAGTACGTGGGGAAAGAGGTACGGGAGTCAAAGGGCTGCTTACTTGTGGGGAAGCGTGCTCAGCCACGCCCACGTGGTCCCCTGCCTCGGTCGGTTCCTCTGGTATAGGAGAAGGGTTGTCTGAAGCCCACCACTGGGTAGAAGGGCTGAGGTCTGTGGGAACGGGGGCCTGTAGGCCAGAAGCGGCTGGCTGCACGGCCCCTGTGGCGGTCAGCCCATCCAAAACACCCCGACTGGGGTAGCCCCTGAAGACACGCTTCATTGAAGACTGAGCTTTATTCAGGGATGTGAATATGTTAACGTGTTTGTTTAGTTCTTTCAAGAAAGCTTCACCAAACAACTTGCCCTGTGCCAGCGGTCCTAACTCCTTGGTGCCCAATTCCACCAGCTTACCGTCAATGCGGAGCAATGCTGCTTTACGCCTCTCAGAGGAGAGGGCAACGTTGGTGTTACCAACAAAACAGAAGCCCATTCCCTTATATCATGAGCCCATTCTTTTACCATGCTGGTATCAAACTGGTCAGCTCGTTGAAAAGTGTCGTCTGCCAAATACATGATGCGGGCAAGTGGGCCGATGGAGTCCAGCAACTTGTCCTGGACTCCGTGGAATCCTTTTTCCACGCCTCTTCGGGGGTCACGGCCACCCCGAGACATGAAGGTGGTCATGACCTGGTCGAATTCGGGTGTCTGAGCCACATGATCGGGGAGCGAAGGGCGAGGACATTCGGAGCGAAGGCGGTTGTATACCGTCTTGTCCAGTGGTTTGCAGAGCCACAGGTGCATAAATTCGGAGAGGTGATCGGAGGGAGTCCAGTCCGCCGAGCGTGGGTGTCGTATATTACGAGGGTCGAAGGGGCGTTGCCCAGTGGGGTCCAGGATGGCCTCCCCTTCTTCCTGGGCAGATGCAAGGTCATCTGGTAGTTGGATGTCATCCAGGAACGTGCCTCGTAAGAATGGGAATGGGACCCGGTGTCCGAGCCCCACTTGTCGTCGTGTGAGTCAGAATCCGCAGCCCTCCACTCGTCCAGTATAGCCAAGGAGTGGTCGTTCCCCTCATCCGAGGAGTAACCGTGTTGAGGGACGGGGGTAGGTCGGGTTGGCTTATGGCGTTTGGTTGGAACCTTGCCTTTGCCCGGGACAACAGTCCCCTTTTCGCCCTTCCAGTGGCGTTTAATAGGCCGTGGGTCGGCTTGGGTCTGCGATTCTGAAGCCTCAGAATCATAGTCATGGAGTGTGGCTCTAGTGGAAGACATGGTTAGATCGGCTGATGCCGTTATGACCCTGGAAAGTGCTTTCTCCATAGATGCGGAGATGGCCTCAGAAATCATAGCCTGAAAATCTGCAGGGTTTTGGGAAGATTCCATAGTGTTTTCGGAGTAGGACCGTATTGGTAGAATCTTGTGGCACAGGGTATACGTTGGCTAGGGGTCAGTCTGCGGTGTTGTACACAGTAAATGATGGTATCAGTGATACTTATAGCACCCCAGCAGGGTATGAGTATATAAATTAACGCTGTAGGCACCCCAGCAGTGTGGACGTGTACAAATCAAGTATGTGGTATGAGAATACCAGCTTCCCCAGCAGGGTAGATTGGGATTTTTGCACTGGGCTACACCCAGGTATGTGTATGTATGAGGATGGCACAAAATCCACCTATTACAGGGCTAAAACTGATAATACACATATATAGTTGGCACAAAATCCACCTGAAAGCAGCAGTACTGAAAGGGCCTCACCCAGTTATATATGTATAGGAAGGTGGCACAAAATCCACCTAATATAAGTGAAGTTATAGTGGTCCACCGCTGTATGGGACTGACTGTCCTTATGGGAGGTAGGTATGCAGTACACTAATCTGCTGACCCCTGCCTGAATGGTGTACGAAAATATCATGGTCGGGAGCCGAGAAGACGGAGACCGCGGGTCTCCCAAGATGGCGGCCGTAAATCTCGCGAGACGCGAGATCCAATATGGCCGCCGGAGAGACGGGAAAGGGGTTTCCCGCCGTGTCAGCTAGTGAGTGCGACTGAGAAGCCGCGAGGAAGGCAGATAGGGAGGAGGGTGAGCGTTACCCTCGAGGACGAAACCAACGATCCGATCTCCCATAAAGGGAGATTGGAAACGCCGAAAACGGAAAACAATATACACAGAAAAGAGTACATATAAATAAATAACCACAATAGGCAATAAACATCCACAATTAGAGATAACAAAAAAACGGATAAATTAATAAATATAGAAAAGACAAATGAATAAATAGAAACCAGATATAAAGAAAAGGATATAAAGTATAGGATACTAATATAAGTCCCTGAGGGCAGGGGGGAAATCCTGAGAGGGGATAGAACAAAGCAGAAGGACAGAAAGTCCTAGGAGACAAATAGGAAAATTCCTATTACCTGAAATATCAAAGATAGAACAAAGCAGAAGGACAAAGTCCTAGGAGACAAATAGGAAAATTTCTATTATATCAAACATCAAAGTTAATGAGAAATTCAATATAAAATAAGATAAGTAAGGGAAGAGCCAAAAACTCTGACCTGTTTGCTGATGGAGCAGTAAAGAAAGAGGGGGAGGAGCCTTATCTCTGTGAATACTATGCTTCCTATTGCATTTTGATTGGTTAATGTTTTCACTTTTCTTTACTGCTGTGTGAGTTAGTAAAGAGAGTTTAATGCAAAATACGAAGCCTCCTGTCATGTGGTAAAATTACCCCCATAATGGCATACCATTTGAAAAAGTAGACAAGCCAAGGTATTGAAAGTGGGGTATGTTTAGTCATTTTTAGTAGCCACTTAGTCACAAACACTGGCCAAAGTTAGCGTTCATATTTGTTTTTGTGTGAAGAAAGCAAAAAACGAATATTTGGCCAGTGTTTGTGACTAAGTGGCTACTAAAAATGACTGGACATACCCCACTTGCAATACCTCGGGTTGTCTACTTTTGCAAATGGTATGCCATCATGGGGGTAATTCTCATTCCTGGGCTACCATACGGTCTCAAAGTCAACATAACTGTGGCAAACCCAGCCACTTCTGACTTATATGTATCGTATGTTGTCCATAGGCTGAATGTATACTGCAAGTTGTTACCTGTGATAATGCTATGTACAGCCGTTCGCCGTACGAATATGGGCTCCCCAAATAGACCACACCTTCACCAGTCGTGTGGCACCAAGTAACCGATTGCACTCCGGGTGCAATCGGTATTTAAAGGCTCTCCTTGGTGGCCGCCGATCGGCTACCGACCATGCGGCGGTCGGCCATCTTGGATCCTTTGTCTCTGCAGCGGTGTTCGGTCGTCGAGAGCCTGGAACCGAAAACGGCTACTCAATGATTCGAACACCGCTGGACTTCCAGAGCGGTGTGGAGTACCGCGTTTAGTACATTATGTGCCCCATATATATTCGGTACTTTTAGACCGAATTCCCTGTTTGGATGTATTTTGTGCGGCGTTCGGTTAATTTAGCTGGGATCGGAGCGGTATTCTCACTAAATGTGCCCACCGACCCCAGCTATCTACCGAACGGTCATTCATCTAAAAGCGAGCTGTAATGGATAAACTACAGATTTCTGTATAAATTGTCGGTTTTGCTCCACGAGGGGATAATCCACTTAATCGTCCATTTTAGTGGGAGTATCCCCCTCGTGCAGCAATGCCTGTTGGGATAATTGCAATGCCTGATGGGAGAAATCCCCTGTAATAACTGTAAGGAAACCCCTTGCACGGGGAACTGCATAAATACGTAAGTCTGTGAATAAAGCGAGTTAGTTGACTCCCAAACTGTGTTTCGTCCGGTTATTGGGAGGATGGGGAATATTGCCGTGCTTTCTGTCTTGACTGTGGATTTCCTGAGGATACCAACGGATATCGTGGACTAATATACTGCGTTCCGTTACAATTGGTGGCAAGCGACGGGATCCGAACCTTACAGCCGAAAAACAGAGTTCGTGTAACTGGAACTACCGAACGAGGAAAGCAAAGGCAATTCGTATGGAGATTGACTATACCATACTAAAGCGACAGACGTTAAAGGAACTACTGGAAGCCAGAGGGAAAGTAGCCAGCAGCAAAAACAAGGCGACGATCATTGCCGAGCTGATGGAGGGAGACCAAGCCCGCAGCGCTACCCCCCCGGTAGTTATGGAGGAAACACTCTATGAAAGAGAGATGAGGACCAGGCTAGCGTTTTTGCCGCAACCGGTATCAGATGCCATGTTAAATATGGTAATGGCAAATGTGCAGGAATACGTTATGGCACACAGCCCGCAACACACCCTGGCTCGAACCGAGTCAAACCCAGGGTCACTCTACAACCCAGTAAAGCCCAAGATCCCGTACCAGGCCTTCAGGGCTTTTTGCGAGGAAAAGGACGAGATAGACGGGTACTTGCAGGACTTTGAAAGACTGTGTGATCTGCATGAGCTAGAACGGTCCGTATGGGTGCAACTGCTAGCAAGCAAACTAGCAGGTCGGGCAGCCGAAGCGTACCGTGCTGTACCCAGTGAGGACAGCAAAGATTATGCCAAAGTAAAGCGTGCAATCTTGGAGAGGTATGCCATTACCCCGGAGGCATACCGGCGCAAGTTCCGACACTTACGCAAACCAGAGCGAGATTCGCACGCCGAATGGGCACACAAATTAGATCAAGCCTCCCAAGGGTGGATCCAGGCCAGCAACGCCACCACCATGGAGGAATTGCGCCAGCTGATGTTGCTGGAACAATTTTTTAATGGACTATCCCCGGAGACGCAAGAATGGGTACGGGATAGGAAACCCCTTACCCTAACGGAAGCGGCTAGATTGGCCGATCAACATTTCGATGCCCGGAGACCCCAGGGACCCGTAGCCAAAAGCTACTCCCGACCCCCAGGACTACCTAGCGCTACAACACCCCTAGCACCCACCGCTGCCCCGTTCCGTCCCTCCCAAGGACAGATACCGCCACCGTCCAGATACAACGGGCGGGCAAACATCCAATGCCATTCCTGCAAACAATGGGGGCATATGGCCCGAGAGTGCAACCAGAATCGCAGCCGGCCCGCCTGGAATCAGGGCCGTCCAAACCCCGCACCCAGGGCGGCTGCTCACCATTACCAGAGGGACCCCGCCACTCAGGATGTATGGAGTGTGCAGGCGGAGGAACCTCTGGGCATATTGCACGAGGTCATGTCGGTCCGAGCCACTGATAACCGGCAACATCACCGACAACTAGTAACTCTGGAGGGAACCGAAGTGCAGGGTCTGCGAGATTCGGGAGCTACCTTAACCCTGGTAGCCCCCCATTTGGTTTCGGAGGGCACGCATACCGGCGGATCAGTGGCCGTTCGGGTAGCCGGGGGAGCTGTATACCGGCTACCCACGGCGAAAGTACATTTGAACTGGGGTGCGGGAGAGGGGACAATAGAAGTGGGACTAATGCAGAACTTACCTGCAGATGTTGTGTTAGGGAATGATTTGGGTCAGATGACCTCTGCCTTTGTTCCTCAGGCACCCTACCAGGAAGCCCATCCGGTAACCACACGGCAACAGGCACGCACCACGGCTACACCGATACACTCTGAGGCTCAGGTAAGAGACCACGACCCTCACCCGACTTACATATCCTGGGATACCCCGACTACCTTTATCACCGAAGTACAGACCGATCCCACTCTACAAGTCTATAGGGACCGGGCACAAGCTGTCCAGGCCGGGCTAGAGGGGGAGCATTTCACGTGGGAAAAAGAGTTACTGTACCGTGTCACGGCCAAGGACGTGGGGGGGTCCGTCACCTTAACGAACAAACAACTAGTGGTACCTCGGAAGTATAGGCAGGAGCTGCTCAGAATTGCTCATGACATCCCCTTATCAGGGCACCTAGGGATGACCCGTACCCGGTACCGCCTAACGCACGCGTTTTTCTGGCCCGGAATCTCACAGGATGTGCGACAATATTGCACGTCCTGCGACGTCTGCCAGAGAGTAGGAAAACGAGGGGATCGCCACAAGGCCAAGTTATGTCCCCTTCCCATTATCGCCGAACCCTTCAGCAGGGTCGCAGTCGATATAATAGGGCCCCTGCCAAAACCCAGTCCTTCGGGGAAGAAATATATTTTAACTGTGGTGGACTACGCCACCCGATATCCCGAAGCGGTAGCCCTCTCTAACATTCACGCTGAAACCGTGGCGGAAGCTCTCATAAAAGTATTTTCCCGAGTAGGGTTCCCCCAGGAGATAATATCTGACCGGGGCACCCAATTTACTGCTGAGGTTACCCAACAGATGTGGAAAGTGTGTGGCATTAAGCCCATAGTCAATTCAGCCTACCACCCCCAGTCCAATGGACTATGTGAACGCTTCAATGGGACGCTGAAGCAGATGCTTCGGACGTTCGGGGAGACCCACAAAGACTGGGAGAGGTTTCTACCTCACCTGCTCTTTGCGTATAGAGAGGTTCCCCAAGAATCGACCGGGTTCTCCCCATTCGAACTACTGTTCGGGAGGAGAGTACGGGGACCTTTAAACTTAATTAGGGAGCACTGGGAGGGGGAGAGTATCGCTAGCGAAACCCCTATAGTATCGTACGTACTGGAGTTCCGAGACCGACTGGAGGCGCTAACCCAGGCCGTACACACCAACCTCCAGGCGGCCCAACAACGTCAGCGGCGATGGTACGATAGGGGAGCCAGAGACCGCAGCTTTCAAGTGGGGCAGAAGGTTTTAATTTTAAAACCTGTCCGCGCCGATAAGCTGCAGGCCATCTGGCAAGGCCCATACCAGGTAGTGGAGCAGCGATGCGACACTACCTATGTGATTGGCCCCTGCTCCGGGGTAGGGAAGAGACGCATGCTTCACGTCAACCTGCTCAAACCCTACCACGAGCGGATAGAGGATGTGACGGCAATCTGTGCCTCAGCCATGGAAGATCAGGAGAACTTACCATTACCTGATCTGCTAGAACAGGAAGAGCCGGTAGAGCCCTCCCGGGGGGTTCAACTGGGGGAGCGGCTAAGCCCTCGTGAGCGTGCCCAGATACAGGCGCTGATCGTAGCTAAAGGGGCTACGTTCTCTAATGTACCTGGGTACACTCCGCTGGCCACCCACCGGGTTGAAACCCCGGGACAGCTACCTATGCGGCAGGCCCCATATAGGGTCCCGGAATCGGTCCGGACTCATATGAAGGCCGAGCTGGATGAGATGCTGCAGTTAGGGGTTATCGAGCCCTCCGATAGCCCCTGGGCATCGCCGGTAGTCCTGGTACCTAAAAAGGACGGCACGACCCGATTCTGCGTTGACTACCGGAGGCTGAATGACAAGACCGTGTCTGACGCCTACCCGATGCCCCGTATAGACGAACTGCTAGATAAAATGGCACGGGGCCAGTATCTCACTACAATTGACTTATGTAAGGGATACTGGCAGATTCCTTTAGCCGATGATGCCATCCCCAAGTCGGCGTTTGTCACCCCGTTTGGCCTGTACCAGTTCAAGGTCATGCCCTTCGGGATGAAAAACGCTCCGGCTACTTTTCAGCGGATGGTAGATCGACTACTGGACGGCTTCCAGGACTATGCCTGTGCCTACCTGGACGACATAGCCATCTTCAGCCAGACTTGGGAGGATCACCTCCAACATATAGGGGCGATCCTAGATCGTATTGGGGGAGCGGGGTTAACGCTGAAACCGAGTAAGTGCCACATAGGGATGGCCGAGGTGCAGTACCTAGGACACCGAGTAGGGTGTGGGCAGCAGAGACCCGAGCCAGCCAAAATTGAGGCCGTGGCCAAGTGGCCTACCCCCAGGACCAAAACCCAGGTGCTAGCGTTTCTAGGGACTGCAGGGTATTATAGGAAATTTGTACCCGACTACAGTACCCTGGCCAAACCCCTGACGGACCTGACCAAAAAGAACCTTCCCCGACTGGTTGTCTGGGCCCCAGAGTGTGAGCAGGCATTCCAACAGCTCAAGACCGCACTAACTAATGCTCCTGTGTTGATGGCTCCTGATCCAACTAAAAGATTTCTTGTCCACACAGACGCTTCAATGTTTGGATTGGGGGCAGTGCTGAGCCAAGTGGGAGCCGATGGCGGAGAACATCCCGTAGCCTACTTAAGCCGCAAGTTATTACCCCGCGAAGTAAGCTACGCCGCCATTGAGAAAGAATGCCTGGCCGTGGTGTGGGCCCTTAAAAAGTTACAGCCGTATTTGTATGGACAACCTTTTTCCTTACTCACAGATCATAACCCGTTGGTATGGCTAAACCGTGTATCTGGAGACAACGCCAGGCTGCTGCGCTGGAGTTTGGCGCTGCAGCCCTTTGACTTTACCATCCACTACCGACCAGGAAAACAAAACGGTAACGCCGACGGGTTATCCAGACAAACAGAATTAGAAAAATGATCTGTGAGTACTCCCCCGGACATCCCCAAGCCGATCCGTTGGGATCAGACTGTGTATGCCGGCTTGGTTCTGGGGGAGCATTGTGGCAAACCCAGCCACTTCTGACTTATATGTATCGTATGTTGTCCATAGGCTGAATGTATACTGCAAGTTGTTACCTGTGATAATGCTATGTACAGCCGTTCGCCGTACGAATATGGGCTCCCCAAATAGACCACACCTTCACCAGTCGTGTGGCACCAAGTAACCGATTGCACTCCGGGTGCAATCGGTATTTAAAGGCTCTCCTTGGTGGCCGCCGATCGGCTACCGACCATGCGGCGGTCGGCCATCTTGGATCCTTTGTCTCTGCAGCGGTGTTCGGTCGTCGAGAGCCTGGAACCGAAAACGGCTACTCAATGATTCGAACACCGCTGGACTTCCAGAGCGGTGTGGAGTACCGCGTTTAGTACATTATGTGCCCCATATATATTCGGTACTTTTAGACCGAATTCCCTGTTTGGATGTATTTTGTGCGGCGTTCGGTTAATTTAGCTGGGATCGGAGCGGTATTCTCACTAAATGTGCCCACCGACCCCAGCTATCTACCGAACGGTCATTCATCTAAAAGCGAGCTGTAATGGATAAACTACAGATTTCTGTATAAATTGTCGGTTTTGCTCCACGAGGGGATAATCCACTTAATCGTCCATTTTAGTGGGAGTATCCCCCTCGTGCAGCAATGCCTGTTGGGATAATTGCAATGCCTGATGGGAGAAATCCCCTGTAATAACTGTAAGGAAACCCCTTGCACGGGGAACTGCATAAATACGGAAGTCTGTGAATAAAGCGAGTTAGTTGACTCCCAAACTGTGTTTCGTCCGGTTATTGGGAGGATGGGGAATATTGCCGTGCTTTCTGTCTTGACTGTGGATTTCCTGAGGATACCAACGGATATCGTGGACTAATATACTGCGTTCCGTTACAATAACTAATCTGCCAAATTTCAATGTCAAAAAAATGAAATGCAAGCCTTATATGTGACTCTCTAACTTTCCAAAACACCATAAAACCTGTACATGGGGGGTACTGTTATTCTCGGGAGGCTTCACTAAACACAAATATTAGTGTTTTAAAACAGTATTTTCGTTTGTTTGTAAAAAATGCAAAAAACTTCACTTTTACTTAAAATATCATCGTTGTAATACAATTTACCAGTTTGAAACACTAATATTTGAGTTCAGCGAAGTTTCCCGAGTAAAACAGTACCCCCTATGTACAGGTTTTATGGTGTCAAATATAGTGCTTGCAAATGAAATTCTCTGCACTTTCTCCCTGTGTTGTCAGGCATGTCAATCAAATTTTAATTAATCAAATCACATAATTATGTTAAAAGATTACTTAAATATACACGTAGAATTTTAATATATATGCATTTATAGGTATTTAAATTCTACGTGTATACTAATGTAATCCTTTATGTAATTATATGTACCGTATATACTCGAGTATAAGCCGAGTTTTTCAGCACATTTTTTGTGCTGAAAAACCCCAACTCGGCTTATACTTGAGTCAATAGTCTGTATTATGGCAATTTGCATTGCCATAATACAGACTGTGGCTGTGGGGGCTGGCAGAGAGTTTACTTACCTGTCCTGCAGCTCCTGTCAGCTCCCTTCTCCTCCGCGCCGTCAGTTCAGCACCTCGGTCAGCTCCCAGTGTAAGTCTCGCGAGAGCCGCGGCTCTCGCGAGACTTAGAGTGTGAGCTGACAGAAGAGCTGAACTGACGGCGCGGAGGAGAAGGGAGCTGACAGGAGCTGCAGGACAGGTAAGTAAACTCTCTGCCAGCCCTCTTCTCCCCCCCACTGAACTGCCAATGCTGGACCACCAGGGAAGGGGGGACCAGCAGGGAGGGGGGACGAAAAAAATATATATTAACAATAATAATGAAATTAAATAATAATAAAAAAATAATAATAATGAAATTAAATAAAAAAGAATAATAAATAATAATAAAAAAATTAAAATAATAAAAAAATATAAAAAAATTGCCCACCCCCACCAAGGTTTTGCAACACACACACACACACACACACACACTGCATTCATACACACACACTGCATTCATACACACACTGCATTCATACACACACACTGCATTCATACACACACACTGCACTCATACACACACTGCATTCATACACACACACTGCATTCATACACACACTGCATTCATACACACACACTGCATTCATACACACACACTGCACTCATACACACACACTGCATTCATACACACACTGCATTCATACACACACACTGCATTCATACACACACACACTGCATTCATACACACACTGCATTCATACACACACACTGTATTCATACACACACACTGCATTCATACACACACACTGCACTCATACACACGCTGCACTCATACACACACGCTGCACTCATACACACACGCTGCACTCATACACACACTACACTCATACACACACTGCACTCATACACACACTGCATTCATACACTCACACTGCATTCATTATACACACACTATAAATAAATATTAAATTAATATATTTTTTTTAGGATCTAATTTTATTTAGTAATTTACCAGTAGCTACTGCATTTCCCACCCTAGTCTTATACTCGAGACAATAAGTTTTCCCAGTTTTTTGGGGTAAAATTAGGGGCCTCGGCTTATATTCGGGTCGGCTTATACTCGAGTATATACGGTATTTATCTCTCTATATATATATATGTGCGGTTATTTGTATTTTTTATATAAATAGATATATATAGAATGTCATTCTAAGTGTATTTTGTTACCAATATATATATATATATATATATAAATAACAAAATACAGTTAGAATGAAATGACATGAATATATAATTTATTTAAAATTTTGTTTCAATATTTTATTCATTTATTTTATTATTTTATTATTGTAATTATACGTATATATATATATATATATATATATATAAAATATGTGTATATATCTATTATATATATATATAATATATATACATATTATATATATGTAACGTCATTCTAAGTGTATTTTAGTATTAATATATATATACTAATATTAATATTAAAATACATTACGTATGGCGTTACATATATATAATATGTATATATATATTATATATATACATATATTATATATATATAAATACTTGTAATTCATTTTTTAACATGTTTAATTATTTTTTTTTTACACTCCCCACCAACAGGGGGACTGTCTGACATTTCAGACAGCCCCCCTGCTGGCAGACCCACAGCCAGCTATAGGGGGCCATGTGATCGCTCTTTGAGAGCGATCACATGGCCCCCGGGGGCCTCATTTGCCGGGGGAGGGCTGCCTGGGCTGTCAGGCAGCCCTCCAGAAGAGGATCGCGGCGGAGGTGAGTACCGCCGAGGTCCTGGGGGCTTAAGTCGTCACGGCGTTCTATGCCGCCGCAACGGCTTTAAAGCCCTTTAAAGCCGCGACGGCATAGAACGCCGTAACGGCGTTAAGGGGTTAAGCAGAGCACCATTTTCATGCAATATGGGGAAGAAAATGGGTCTCTCTGCTGCCGAAAAGAGTGAAATAGTTCAATGCCTTGGACGAGGTATGAAAACATTAGATATTTCACGAAAACGTAAGCGTGATCATCGCACTATTAAGAGATTTGTGGTTGATTCAGAGCACAGACGAGTTCATGCAGATAAAGGCATATTGAGGAAGATTTCTGCCAGATCCATGCATCGGATCAAGAGAGCAGCTGCTAAAATACCATTACATAGCAGCAAACAGATATTTAAAGCTGCTGGTACCTCTGGAGTCCCACGGACATCAAGGTGTAGAGTCCTCCGGAGTCTTGCAACTGTGCATAAACCTTCTATTCGGCCACCACTAACCAATGCTCACATGCAGAAACGGCTGCATTGGGCAGAAAAATACATGAAGACTAATTTTCAAACAGTCCTGTTCACTGATGAGTGCCGTGCAACCATGGATGGTCCAGATGGATGGAGTAGTGGATGGTTGGTGGATGGCCACCCTGTTCCAACAAGGCTGTGACGTCAGCAAGGTGGTGGTGGAGTCATGTTTGGGGCCGGAATCATGGGACGAGAGCTGGTCGGCCCCCTTAGGGTCCCCGAAGGTGTAAAGATGACCTCTGCAAAGTATGTGGAGTTTCTGACTGACCACTTTTTCTATTAGGTTGGGTAAAACTGCATGTATCAGTCTATAATATATAACTGAGCATGTTGGAATTGAAATGCAAAGTAGCTGGAATAGCAATGAACAGCAGATCTCTGGCAATACAGCTGAATTGCTGAAACAAATAAAAGAGTAGTATGCACTCAATTAAGCATTGCTTAGTTTTAAAAACATACATATAAATATGGAACAATTTGCATATGTTAGACTTTTGATTGCAAACTAATCGTGATTTGTCTGACAATCGTGATGAACATTTTGATTGAATTCTGCAACTCTGAAACACAATATGTATGGATCGCGAAAAAGGCAGTGGTCAATTTGAAGTTCCATACATGGCAAACGAAAAAATTATAAACTAGACTATAGATAGGACACAATGTCATGCATTTAGACTGGAAGAAAGGAGATTTAGTCTAAGGCAAAGGAAATTCTTTTTTTTTTTTTTTTTTTTTACAGTAAAAACAAAAAGGATGTTCAATTCTCTGCCTGAAGAAGTGGTTTTATCAGAGTCTGTACAGATGTTTAAACGGCAACTGGATAAATACTTGCAAAAACATAATAGTCAGGGATATCATTTTTAATGAGTGGGGCAATAACTTCTTGATCCAAGGTTAAATCTGAGTCCCATTCTGGGTTTTTGTTTCCTAGTTTGTTGCAAAATTGGAAGCAAACTGTTTTTTTTTTTTGCCTTCTTTTGGTTTAATAGCAGAAACAGAGAGCCTGAACTTGATTGACGCTTGTCTCTTCTCAGCTATGTAACTATGTAACGGGGGGGGGAGGGAGAGAACTGATGGCTAGCAGACAGCTACTAAATGTTGATTTTATTCACAGACCAAGTGAGAAGTGATAGGAGGAAATAGAGGAAAAAATAGAGCAGCAGTTAAAAAAAAAAGTTTTCTCACTATTTGTTTTGTCCAAATCGTTTTTCCATACACAATTGCATGAGTAAAATTTGCCTAAACCATAATCCCACATAGACTAAATTCAACCTGCCCGATCTAAAAAAAATTTCAGATGAATTGATTCAAACAACTACATTTTTTTTGCCATAATCAAATCCATCAGATGTACCCTGTTTCCCTGAACATAAGACATCCCCCGAAAATAAGCTTTTTTTTTTTTTAGGGAAGGCTCATAATATAAGCCCTAACCTAAAAATAAGCCCTAGTCACTAGTTGGCTAATCTATGTTTGGGGAATTTTCCCCGAAACATAGATTCGCAGGATTCCTTTAGCGAGTAAACTAATCTATGTTTGAGAAAGTTTCCCTGAACAAAGATTTGCGGGATTCCATTTGCTAGTAAACTAATCTATGTTCAGGCAAGTTTCCCCGAACATAGATTTGCAGGATTCTATGTGTGACAAAACCCCTATTTTGCCATCCCCAGAGTCATTCTCCTGCTCAGTTTGGCCATCTACTTAATATCTGACTCCCCTATCCTTCTACCATTCGAGAATACAAAGTACCGAACGCCGACCACGCCCCTGGCTCATAAGTTCAACGAAACCACAAGAAAACATCTTGTCGCATGAAAGCCGGTGACTTAGTCGTCAAGTGTCTGAAACTCAGAGGCAGACACTCGACGGTCCGAACACAGGTAAAAGCATGCAAACACCTGCTTCTGTTCGTGGCAAGCCAGGAGAGCGCTGCTCTGTAGGTTTGTTCAAATGGATCTCATGAACAAATGCTACCCATGAGCCAGGGGAACCGTTCACCTTTTATAAATCTCGAACTTGGCCCACCGCTACCTCTCAAACTGTGTTACTATTTTGGGCAGATGTCTCAAGAGTGGTCGGTCAAATCTTCACCTCGTGGCGATTCGACTATGTTCCTGGGATCTGAGCACTTTTCGGATATGTTGGGCACTCAAATCCAGGCTATCTGGGGATGTACAGACTATGGGGGTCAGATATGTGAAATATGATTTTGTGTATTTTAAAGTAGTTTTGGAGTTTCTGTAAAAGTAAATGTTTTCTGTAGCTGGAGATAATTGAGTTTAATACAGTACTCAATTATCTCCCAGGTACAGAGGAGGGATTATGCTATTTTATGTGGGAGTGTCCTGGACCTGAGAGCCAATGTCATTGTGTGATTGTGTGTACTGCAGTCTACTCTCAGGTCCAGGGGGGAGTGCCACTTGCATGGGGACTTGCCAGTTGTGGCTACCATTAAACACATTGAGTCTTGTCCATTAACATGAAGTCTTGGCTAATGTTTGGGGATTGGGAGCTATAATCACTGTAATCACTTCTATACTTGGATTTCAGGAGACTCTTCACGTATATACTCAGTCGGAGTATAGGGGATTTGTTACACCATGTTTAGTAAAAAGGTCTAAGTTCGGGAGAATTCGGGGTAGTGTGGGTCCAGTAATCTGGATGTAGCCAGTTCTATATCATAGGTTTTTCAATGAAAGACGCAGATCCTGGAAACCACTGGGAAACTGAAGAATTGCCAAGAATATTGTAAGTTATAAGACAAAGAAACAGAGCTGGCCAAATTCTCCAATTTAGCTTTATTTCTCATTCATCTATTCTTCCAGGTTGGTTGTTTTGGCCTAAAACATAGAATGCAATTGTCTGTTTTACACAATTCCAAGTTTAGTGAATAATCTTTGTAATTTTTTGCTCTTTAAAAAAATAAATATATGCTAGACTTGTTTTAAGCTGAAAAGAAACAACAATAACTTACAAGTGTCTTCTCTAAGGGTAAAGAAAACATGAAACTGTGTATTTCACTTTCCTGGGCCAGATCCCAAGGCAATCAAGCTAAATGTTCAACTTGTATTTATTGGTGACAGAGAAGAAATATGAAAAATCTGATTTAGACTAAACTCTAATAAAATAATATGAGATGCTAGTATTCAAAGATTTCTTAAAACCTATCTGTATCTTGGAAGGTTCAACTATGTACTATTTGTACCTTAGTGGATTTATATCTTTCATTTTACAGGAACTGAGTAGTCCACACTACTTGAAATTCAAGTAACTGTCTCAGCCTTACCTGATGTGAATTGCTAATAGCCAGCAGAGAAAAGAGAAAATGACGAGGTGATTTGGCTTGATACCTTCTTTAACACTCAGCCATGAGAAAATAGCCCCTCTGGAGCCAATTACTTTCTATATAATTTTAAATTGCATCCCTATATGAATTTCTTTTAAACAAAATTACTGTTCCACTTTATAATGGCGTATCAGCATGGGGCATTTCACTACAAGGTCCCACCTGATTAAAAGTCTAATCCTGACCTAACTCAATATGCTTACAATAAAAAAAAAAAAACCAGACAATAATTTGCCATTAAAAATAAATAGATTTTTTTTTTTTCTTTTTCTGGTGTTGATTTTTTTTCTTGTTGGCGGACAGCCTTTTCTTTTATAATGAATAATGCACACTTTCCACAGATTGCAAATTGTCATAGGTAAAAATCAGGATTGGAGTAAGGTATAGAATTAGAGCAGCCCACTTGGACGGAATCAAGCAACTCAGATTTACACCAGTTAAATACAATATGTGTAATGTGTGCAGAGATGTAAAAATTATAGCACCTGTTTTAGAAGAGTGGATGTCCCCATTTTTAATAAAAGTAAAAATAGGCGCTGTTCCAGAAGTTCCAATGGCACTGGGGGCTAGTGGATTAGCTCCAGATAATGCCCAATGTTACTCTCCTAGAGATTAGGGAAATAACCCATGATATAGTAAATAGTCAGATGGACTGGAGGTAATGATAGGGAGAGTAACACAAATTATGGGGAAGGGTAGCCCTACCTTTAATAGTCCTAAGGAAAAATGGAAATTTAAGCAGGAAAGGGAGAGACAAAAAGGTATATGTATAATGAGTGTACTTGTATACATATACACTGACACAGATGCCTATAGATATCCAGCTAGGTTAGCAAAGAAAATCATAGCTACTAGTGAGGTCTAAGCCTACACTGAACAATTTCCTAGCTAATAAACAAACCCAGGTATATCCAAAGGTGAAGGACACTAGGGCTAAGATAAGGAGCCAAACCCCAAAAGAGTATCCACAGCAGCCCCAAACCAAAGCTCAGATGAATAGATCTGTCCCTATATCACCTTGGCACTGTGGACTGACCACTAGTGCCTACCTGAACCTCTTTCCCTTCCTGATCTAAAAGAAAAAAGATTAAATAAACCTTAACTAAATTAGTGCATATTAGTGCTACCAAGTGAGAAGTGTTAAAACAAAAAAATAATAGCTTGACGCGCATTTTGGCGTGTCAGCACGCTGTCGTCAGGAGCAATGTCTGTGAACTGGCCCAGCTATCCGTTTATATAAGTCCTTAATTGGCAATTAGCCATCAAATTTGCCTACTGTGTAGAGGGGGTATGGATCTTACTGTCACATGATCTGTATGTCTGCTTCCTCCTTAATTTTCATTGGCTTTACAGAATGCACTAAATTGTATGTCTGTCAATCAGAGAATGCAAGAAGTACCTCCCCTCTATTCTTATTGGGCCATGCCCACATGGGGCGGGTATGCGATCATTCATCTGTCTACACCAGCTGTGAGGTGTGGCTATACTCTTCTATCTCCCATATTACTGGCTGGTGGATCAGACTCGTCATTCAATAGGTGTGTCAGACAGCCAAGCATTTCTCCCCCCTATAAAGACTCAATTTCTTCAAATAGAATTGAATAAAAATTGAATAAAAGCAGAGTCTCTTCTCTCTGTTATTATGCACTTTAAAGTCATATCTCTTATTCACTCAAATTACAGGGAACTTTCCACGGATCTCAGGCCTTTAAGACCTTCAGGGGTTAATATCACACTGTATAACTCATATTAGTAACTCTTTTTCTAGGGAGTTCACTAGATTTTTGTATGTTCCACATAGCCTGGAGAGTTATTACATAATAATAAAGGGTTGCAGGTAAGCGGTCAAAAGTACATGGTAAGTATAGTGAGAAGAACACTAAGATTTAATCTAGTCAACTGCCCAGACTTATTTTTCAGATTTTTTGGAGTGCCACTGATTCTAAGTTCTGATGTAGCATCAATCAACATTGTGACGGTTACCCCTATAGAGTGGGGGTATCTACCATCTGGACATCCTTCTTCCCATAGCTGGAGAGCGCTGCAGAGTTCCAACACGATATCCTGAGGAGCTAGTATAGCTGTATAGCTGAAGAGAGCTCTTACAAGAGCTAGCAGTGATATAGCAGTTATAGCTGTTCCCTACAACACGAGATGAGGCTGCGAGTTGAGGGTAAGAAGGTCTGGTTTATTGAGTGCAAGGGCATTTCTTTTATACATATTTTCAGGTCAGAGGCACACCCCCTGGACCTGATGGTAAACTGGGACAAAAGGGACACAAACCAATAGGAACAATAATTAGTACAGTAGCACTCTCGCCTACATTCAGCAATCATTCCCCTCTTAAGTTAGCTAATGGAATAACCTAATTATCCACAGGCAGAAAATATAAATTTTTACCCAAAGCCCAGAAAAAACCCAAAACACAAACATATCCCCATAAATTATACATCCCTGAATAGCTCTGATCTGGGCGAACAACATATCCAAAAATCACCCAGATCAGAGCAGGGGTTCAAAAGTTTCATGGAAGTCACATATGACCGACCGCAAGTATGGCTTTCATGCCCAAAATAGTTCCACAGATGTTGGCTGTGCGGATGGTCTATCTTCTCCTTCACATAATGTTGAAATTGCACGAACGGATCAGTTTGTGTATTACACCATTAGATGCACCTTGTTCGGTAGCTTGTTCTCAAGAATTAGCGCTCGGTTCGTGTGTATTTAGCCAAACACACGGAAGGTGGAAGTCTCAGCAGTGTTCGTGCCTTTGAGTGTCTGATCTTATTTCCAGGCGTTCAACGGCAAAACACCGCTGAGTGCGTTCGGCTAAACATAATGGCCGCCGCCACGTGTTCATTCATACGAACGCCAACCACCCAGCCTTTCATCAATTAGGCTGCGGTTTACCGCAGCTTCTGGGTGGTTAACTAGCAGCACACTCCACATGCAGGGTGGTTGGTCGTTCAACACTTGGTTCGGTTACTTCAGTACTTGAATCTGGTTCTTGATAAAATCTTTATTTACCGAATCCACTAACGAACATCTCAAGAAACATGTAAAATCCAGCCAGAGAAGGGCAAATGAAGTCCAGGAACATGTACTTTGAGAAAATAAACATTAGGAAGGAGACTCACACCATAATCACCGTAGGAAGGAACAAAACCACCATAACTACTGCAAATCAAAGAGGGGGTTTGTTACAAACATCAAAAAGTACTTAGCCGTATATCAGGCTAAAGGTACCCTGAGGGTCACTACTCATTACTCCTTACTCATTATTATGAGATATATAAACATAACGGAGGGCTAGTACACCTTGTTCTTACTCAGAATTGGGGAGTCTCGGCATAAGCCCCAGGTCTATGTGACATTGAAGAGGTTATTATTATACATTATATATACCTTTTGATAGAGCTCTACATTCTCTTGTTGGTACCATAGCACATAAAACCCAGACTTATTATTCAGCATCTAAGATGTAACTGATTCCAATTCAGAGAAAAATTAAGAATAATAGAACGGAGCTATTCAGACATATGTCGGGTGCGCCAGTGAATAATAAAAATAAATATAAATCAATAGTAAAAATATAATTACAACTATTTACAAATTACTGATATCTTAGAAAGAACTAGCGTAGCAATATCTCTTCCTACATCTAATAATACGAGCCATGGAGGCTATAGAAAGGCTGAGAAGGAGAAACCCTAATTTAGTCACTGTGGGGAGAGGGTCTTCAATATGTAAATCCAATAGTTTTCCCGCTGTCTCAGCGTTTGATCCCAGTCGCCTCTACGTTGGGTTTGTGGGATATGTTCCTTTCCCATAAATCTTAATTTATTTGAGGAATTTGCATGATGTATTTTTAAATGGCGTGAGACTGGAGTCTCCAGAGGTCTTCTCATGGAGTTAACATGAGTTAACAGCTCCCTGATCCTGAGTTTAAGTGGCCGAAAAGTTTTGCCAACATATTTTATACCGCAGGAGCAGGTGAGTAGACAGATCACTCCCTCCGTCCGACAATTGAAAAAGGAGCGAGCGGGGAACGTTTCCTCTCCATTGCTGTCAGTAAATTGTTTAGAGTTTTTCCACTATATGCTCACATGTGCTACAATGTCCGCATTTGTATGTGCTCTTAGGTAAATAATACTTAGATGTTTTTTTCAAAAGGGCAAGGTGGCTATGTACTAAGGTGTCTCTCAAGTTCCTGCCTCTATGTGCAGTCACAGAAGGAAATGGAGTGATCACTTGTTTGATATGTGGGTCTGACATTAAGATCGCCAAAACCGTCTAAAGGTATCCATCATATATGTCCAACCTGCATCATATGTGGCTATACAGCAAATCAGTTTTGAGTCTGATGTATCTTGGTTACCGCAGTGAGTAGTGAGTCTCTATCTAAGCCTATAAAGGATGTGTAAAAAATCAAACTGGTCTCTGTGAATTAGTGGTATACATATAACAACACCTATATCCCACAGTAAGTAAGATTATACACAAAAAATATATAAAAACTTGCTTAAGAGTCCATAAAGTTCTATAAGGGAGTCTTGAAGGGGTTAATCTTGTGTTGTAGTAGAAGATGTAACATCAAGAAATACACTGTAGCTTTTTCCGTGGGTAGTACATTAGCAAGTGGTGATACTTGTCTCCAAGATATCACAAATACACATTTGTAAAAACAGAGCGTGTGATCGATTCCAAGCCGGCTGTTTACATCAGACCTCTGCATCCGATATCACTTCAACGCGTTTGAAAAGCCCGACAGAGCGGGCGAAACGCGTTGAAGTGATATCGGATGCAGAGGTCTGATGTAAACAGCCGGCTTGGAATCGATCACACGCTAAACGCTCCTATTCTGCAGACTATACCCCACCGTATCAGCGCTGAGATCGGGCGGGAATTTTGAACTGTACCTTTTGGAGTGCTGAGAGGATTCCCTGGGGTCCAGTGGTGCTGCTGGGCTCCTGGGCGGCCGGTCACTGGGCAGGCAGGCCGGCTGGCCGGCACGTGAGGGAGCACTCTCCCCTGGCCTTGCGCGCCGCGTAGGGATGCCGGCGCCGGAAGATGACGTGAAGAGGAAGCACTCAGGGGAGAGTGCTCCCTCGCGCGCCTGCAGGACCGGCCGTGGGGTGACAGCAGGGCCAGCCTTGGGGGGGCCCAGAGGTGGCCGGCTCTTGGGCCCCCCAGGAGAAGAGGCTGGCCACAGTGCATACATACCGGGTATTACAAGTTAACCTATATATTTCACTCTTTTATATATATTTAGTATTCTTTGGGTGTTGGTATCCACTCCTGGTTTGAGCAATTAGATTGGTTTCTAGTGATGTCGCGAACATAAAATTTTCCGTTCGCGAACGGCGAACACGAACACGAACTTCCGCAAATGTTCGTGAACGGGTGAACCGGGCGAACCGCCATAGACTTCAATAGGCAGGCGAATTTTAAAACCCACAGGGACTCTTTCTGGCCACAATAGTGATGGAAAAGTTGTTTTAAGGGGACTAACACCTGGACTGTGGCATGCCGGAGGGGGATCCGTGGCAAAACTCCCATGGAAAATTACATAGTTGATGCAGAGTCTGGTTTTAATTCATAAAGGGCATAAATCACCTAACATTCCTAAATTGTTTGGAATAACGTGCTTTAAAACATCAGGTATGATGTTGTATCAATCAGGTAGTGTAAGGGTTACGCCCGCTTCAATGTGACAGACCAAACTCCCCGTTTAACGCACCACAAACAACCGCAAACAGTCCATTTGCACAACCGCAAACTCCCCATTTGCACAAGGTTGGATACCAAGCTAGCCATGTCCCGTTCCTTGTCCTCACTGATGTCATTGAAGGTCTCTTCCATAATGTACACTACTGTTACACCAGATATGAGTTGCACTGGTGTGACACTGTGCCCTGGCAGGCCCTGAAACGCACATGTGTGAAGGAAACTGACTGCTATTATATTACAGTCAAAAAAGTTTTTTGTTTTTTTTAAATGCAAGCTATTGTGACACCAGATATGAGTGGTGGCACTGGGCAAGTGGGCACAGTATACGCTGTGAGCCTGAAAAACACGCTGACAGGCAGGCAACTGCAATTCGATTACACAGGGAAAAAAAAAAAGCAGACTGATGTTCTAGCCCTAAAAGATCAGATGAGTCCTTCAGGACTGTAGTGGACACTGAATACACTAGCCTATTAAATCAGCAGCAGCTACACTGTCCCTCCTCTCACTAAGAATGCAGCTCCGGGGGGGCGGGGCCTAGCTGTCATGGAGGAAAGACGCACTTCGTGTGAGCTCCCTCAATATCTCACTTTAAGCAGCTATCAACAAGCGAATTTCACCCCAGAAGGGGATGACCCAGCAATGTTGCTCCTACCTGACCGACCCGACATGCTTAATAGCGGTCAGCAACTCGACAGAGTCTTACTTACCTCCGCGTGGCAAGTGTGGCCTGGTGCTCACCGGGCGGGAGAGGCGGCCGATCTCCTGATCCTGGGATGCCCAGGAGCAGCTACTTCCCGGCAGGAGCTCCGTTCCCCCCCCCCCCCTCGGACCGGTGGCGGTTATCCACCCACAGAGCACAGCCGCCCAGGCTGACATACTCATCTGCGACTCTCCCAATATGGCGGCAGCCGCGTGTCCTCCTGGTACCAGCAAAGCATGGCAGGATATTGAGTCTAAGCTGGACAGACTCTTTAATCAATTTTGGAAGCAAATAACAAGCAGGAAGCCCCAACAAGCTCCACCACAGCCCCAACAAGCTAAGTGAAGCAGTCCCCATTAAAATCCACCAACGCAAAAGGCGTCGAAGACGGGACCAGAGGCACAAACAGAAATGCAGAGCCTGCCCCACGTCAAACACTCGCCTCCACCTTAAGCCACCACAATCCCGCACCGGACGTGAAGCACCACCGGGACAGATCCGACCACCCGACAAAACAAGCTTCCACCACCTCAAGCCGCGAATCCGGCACTCAGCCAGAGACTTGCCTTTGTTGTTCCAGGTATCAGGGACTCCCAGGGTCTGCACCTGGCGCCCAGAAGGGATCGCATGAGCACAAGCAGTAAACAGCAGCCTGCCAAGCATGTCCCACTATAGCCGATCCTCCACACCATGCCTTTGATCACATGAACTGCTCTCTGCACATTAACTAATCGTAAAGTAGCAAGCATTTAAACATGTCATTATTTCACCTCCTAAAGAGTTTATTGTCATAGTTCCTTACATGCCTTTACCTTAACCGTTCATGTATTATGTTATTCACTAGTCTCATCTCATGGGGCGACTCACACTTGATTTATAACTAGTGGTGGAGCTGCTGATATAAATACGCAGTTGATAACGTGCAACAGAGGCGGCTCTAGACTTCATGAGGCCCCATTAACATGAGGCCCCACTAACAAAAAAGTGTCACATATACACATTGATGCACAGTTTACCTGTGTATGTGCCTGAGAGTGTGTCTGACAGAGAGTATCCTTGTGTGTGAGAATGTATGTCTCTGTGAGCATGTTTGCATTTTTGTCTGAGACTGAAGTGTGTTGTGTGTATGGCGGGTGATGGTGTGAGGGGGTGATGGTGAGAGGGAGCGGGGGGTGATGGTGAGAGGGAGCGGGGGTTGATGGTGAGAGGGAGCGGGGGTTGATGTGAGAGTGAGGGGGGGTTGATGTGAGAGTGAGGGGGGGTTCATGTGAGAGTGAGGGGGGTTCATGTGAGAGTGAGGGGGTGATGTGAGAGTGAGGGTGGTTGATGTGAGAGTGAGGGGGGGTGATGTGAGAGTGAGGGGGGGTGATGTGAGAGTGAGGGGGTGATGTGAGAGTGAGGGGGGGTGATGTGAGAGTGAGGGGGTGATGTAAGAGTGAGGGGGGTGATGTGAGAGTGAGGGGGGGGTGATGTAAGAGTGAGGGGGGTTGATGTGAGAGTGAGGGGGTGATAAAAGAGTGAGGGGGGGTTGATGTGAGAGTGAGGGGGGGTGATGTGAGAGTGAGGGGGTGATGTGAGAGTGAGGGGGCTGATGTGAGAAGGAGGGGGGTTGATGGTGAGGGTGTGAGGCTGAGGGTGGTGAGGGGGTGAGGCTGAGGGGGTGGAGGGTGAGGCTTAGGGTGGTGAGGGGTGAGGCTGAGGGGGGTGGTGGGGTGATGCTGAGGATGGTGAGGGGGTGATGCTGTGGGGGGTTGGGGTGGGGGGTGATGCTGAGGGTGGTGAGGATGGTGAGGGGGGTTATGCTGAGGGTGGTGATGCTGAGGGAGGTGAGGGAGGGTGATGCTGAGGGTGGTGAGGGAGGGTGGTGGGGTGGTGAGGCTGAGGGTGGTGGGGGGTGGTGAGGCTGAGGGTGGTGGGGGTGGTGAGGCTGAGGGTGCTGGTGAGGCTGCTGAGGCTTAGGGTGGTGGGGAGGGTGGGGAGGCTGAGGGTGGTGGGGGGTGCTGAGGCTGGTGGGGTGGTGAGGCTGAGGGTGGTGAGGGGGTGAGGCTGATGGTGGTGGGGAGGGTGGTGAGGCTGAGGGTATTGGGGTGGGTGCAGATGGTGGGGAGGCTGAGGGTGGTGGGGGTGCTGAGGCTGAGGGTTGTGGGTGCTGAGGGTGGTGGGGGTGGTGGGGAGGGTGGTGAGGCTGAGGGTGGTGGGGAGGGTGGGGAGGCTGAGGGTGGTGGGGGGTGCTGAGGCTGGTGGGGTGGTGAGGCTGAGGGTGGTGAGGGGGTGAGGCTGATGGTGGTGGGGAGGGTGGGGAGGCTGAGGGTATTGGGGAGGGTGCAGAGGGTGGGGAGGCTGAGGGTGGTGGGGGTGGTGAGGCTGAGGGTGGTGGGGGTGCTGAGGCTGAGGGTTGTGGGGTGCTGAGGGGGGTGGGGGTGGTGGGGAGGGTGGTGAGGCTGAGGGTGGTGGGGAGGATGGGGAGGCTGAAGGTGGTGGGGAGGGTGGTGAGGCTGAAGGTGGTAGGGAGGTTGAGGGTGGAGAGGGTGAGGGTGGTGGGGAGGTTGGTGAGGCTGAGGGTTGTGGGGTGCTGAGGGTGGTGGGGGTGGTGGGGAGGGTGGTGAGGCTGAAGGTAGTAGGGAGGCTGAGGGTGGTGAGGAGGCTGAGGGTGGTGGGGAGGGTGGTGAGGCTGAGGGTGGTAGGGAGGGTGAGGAGGCTGAGGGTGGTAGGGAGGGTGGTGAGGCTGGCTGAGGGTGGTAGGGAGGGTGATGAGGCTGAGGGTAGTGGGGAGGGTGGTAAGGAGGCTGAGTGTGGTGGGGGGTTACCTTTGTGGTGGGGGGTTACCTTTAGTCCCTGGTGGTCCAGTGGGCTCCCTGGTGGTCCGGTGGCCACTGCTCCCGGTCTGCAGCTCCGCAGAGCTGCAGACCATGTAATCTCGCGAGACCATCAGAGCGTTGCCGTGGTAACCCGCGGCAACGCTCTGATTGGCCGGTTTTCGCGAGACACATGGTCTGCAGCTCTGCTCACTGTTGAGCTGCAGACCGGTGTCTGCAGTGGCTGGCCGGGCAGCCAGGAGGGGCCTCGCACCCGGCGGCATACCGGGCAAGCCGCTGGGCCCCCTCCTGGTGTCAGGTCCTTGGTCAGTGACCGAGGACCTGACACAGTCTGCCCACAGGCGGTTTAGGTGGCCGTGAGGCTCCAGCCAGCGCGAGGCCTTAGGCGGCCGCCTAAACCGCCTAATTAGAGAGTCGCCTCTGACGTGCAAGCTACACCCTAAACATGACAGCCATCTTTCACAACAATGTACTGCTATATACTCATACCCTCAGTGCAACTAGCCATGATATACGCACGTTCAGCCTAGCATGCTCAAATATAACACACTTCTGTCTAAAAAAAAAGAATGCAGCTTCAGAATTAATCTAAATTGTATGCTGTCTAGGAGGTGGGAGGGTCTGCTGCTGATTGGCTGGAATGTGTCTGCTGACTGTGAGGTACAGGGTCAAAGTTTACTCAATGATGACGAATAGGGGGCGGACCGAACATCGCATATGTTCGCCGTCTGTGGCGAACGCAAACAAGCTATGTTCGCCAGGAACTATTCGCCAGGAACATCACTATTGGTTTCTCTTTGCTTTTTATCTTTTATTGCCTATCTAGTCAACCTAGGGTGTGGGTTGTTTTACCAGTTGTTTAGTGTATATCCCCCCTTTTTCTAGACCATAACTTTTCCTTCCTATATATCCAAGAGGAAGCATTTCCCCTTGGTTTATTTTAGATTAATTTATTTGCAGCTGCAGATGTTCCAGTGCCTTTATCAGTAACACGATGCACTGGACACAGATCAGTTTCAGAACAAAGAATATATACTGTAAATGACGTATTCCATTCGTATACAGAGACTACAAAAATTACCCCTACATTACTATAGTTACATCCAATTATTAAACTAATGCTTATCTCTTACATATGTTATCTAATAGCGGGCGTTCCTGACATTCCAGACATGCCTCCTGATCCAAGATAGTTGCACAGTAATTTTAACCATGTGAGTTCTGCACTTTTCTTAAACATCCTGTAGCTTCTACCACAGTACCTCAGTTTTATTCTAGTAGCTAATCAACTTGATGAAAAAATATATATATTATTAAAAAACTTATATTTCAAAGTTGTTGGTTATAAGTGCTTAGCTAAAAATTATTCTTCCTGATATTTATGGCATTTTAACCGTACTGGTAGCCAAGGGGTTAAAGCATCACTGTTGCTGGATAAGTTTGCCCTAGGAATGATTTGTAAGTGAGACGCCTGTGCCTGCTTTCACTATCTGCCTCCTGGCCCAAACATATTGTAGATATAATTGAAGATTATGCTAGCTTTAGTGTACTAATAATCTTAATTTTAATAAGGACAGGAGGCGAGTATTTTGCATTAACTCTCTTTACTAAACTCCACAGCAGTAAAGAAAAAACGTAAAGAGTAACAAGTAAATCACTGAGCAGCATAGTATATAAGGGTCATGCTGCCTGCACAACTTCCTCTTTCTTGAAGCGACATCCAAGTCCAGATAGATGCTCGAACATCCAGAAACTCAACGAAACTGTAACTGTGGTCTCTGACGAGCGGAACTTGAGGAGACTCCTGGTAACGAGATAGGAGGTAAGACCAAACGAAGCCGTCATCCCATCTTACGGAGTCGTGAGGTTAACAAACCAGCGACCAGTGGAGGTCCTGAAGAGGGTTACACTGAAAGGAGAGTATAAAATCGGTTAGGTAATGAACCGTAACTGTTCACGCCTGTGTGTTTTAACAAAATGGTGTAAATTAAATCAGTACAGACAGATAGTAAACTGGCCAGAGGCTAAATATGTGTTAGGTGTAAGTATGTTGTACAACTAAAACTGTATGTTAGGTGGCAATACTGGGAATAGAGATGGAAGAGATTCCGAATATGTCCAGAAGGTAGAGTGACTATAAAATAAATCCCAATATCCATCACCTTAAGATCCACTCCCCCGAGGAGTCAGGGTAGGGAACAGAAGGGAGGGAAAATACTCGCCTCCTGTCCTTATTAAAATTAAGATTATTAGTACACTAAAGCTAGCATAATCTTCAATTTTATAACATGACAGGAGGCTTCCTATTTTGCAATTTTAACGCTGAAGAAGAGACATCCCAGCAGAAGGGGGAGTGCGAAAATAAAATGTATGGAAAGTGGATTCCCTAGACCAGTCCGCAGTTCGGAGAATATCCGAAAGGGACGCCCCTGCCAGGAAGGCTGAAGACGCCGCCGCTCCGCGAACGGAGTGGGCGCCGAACGCGGGGTCTATACCTGCGAGGGAAAGGATCCATCGGATCCATCGGGCCAGTGTGGTGACCGAGACTGGGGCGTGAGGGCGTACGTAGGAGACTAGAAGTTGGCCCGACGTAGAGGACCGGAGTGAGGAGGTAACCGAAACATATCTGCGAAGGGTGGACACGACACAGAGCTGCGGGTCGTCGGGAAAGAAGGGGTAAAAGACCGAAGTCGAGTGCGACGGGAAATGTGGAACGTGACCCCTTCAGGGGCCACCTCGAAAGCGTCCACGCCGAAAGCCCGAACGTCCGAAACCCGTCGGAAAGATACTAGACAAAGGAGGAAAGCGCACTTAGCGGATAGTTGGCGTAGGGAGAGGCGGTCATTCGGAAGCCAATCCCTGAAAAAGCGGAGAACCAGTCCCACGTCCCATAGGTGAGGGTATCTGGGGGCCGGGGGGCGGCGGAGCCGCATACCGCGGAGTAGGCGGCAGACCAGAGGGTCTTTGCCGACCGGGAGATCCCCGACGGGGGTATGAGCCGCCAAAATCGCGGAGCGAACGACGTTGACCGAACCATAAGAGCGGCCAGAGGAGAACAAGGAGGAGAGAAAATTAAGAATCATGGGAATAGGTGCTGTAAAGAGATCGGTGTCCCGTTCCATGCACCAAGTAGACCAGGAGGCCCAAGCTGAAAGGTAACAGCGTCTAGTTCCCGGGGCCCATGAGTCCCATAAGAGGTCCCTAGCAGCCTGCGATAGTCCGCTGACTCGCCAGGAACCCCGGAAAGAGACCAGGCCACCAGGGGTAGCCGGTCTTCCAAGAGGAGTGGGTGGAGATACCCTTTGGGATCCGTGAGCAGGTCCGGGAAGGAGGGTAGGAGGAGAGGGTCCCTGTAGGAGGAGGCCAGGAGGTCCGGAAACCATGGTTGGCTCTGCCACAAGGGTGTTATGACAACCAGTTTGATCTGTTGCGTCCGCATCTGGTGTAGTGTTCTCGCAATCATTGAGAATGGGGGAAAGGCGTAGGCTCCTGTTGTCGGCCATTGTTGGAGAAATGCGTCCGTTGCCTTGCTCTCCGGGTCCGGGAGCCAGCTGAAGAACTCCGGAGTCTGGTGATTGTTGCGAGAAGCGAACAAATCCAGGTGAAAGGGACCCCTCCGGGCTGCCAGGGCCCTGAAGATTCTCGTGTTTAGCTTCCAGTCGCTGACGTCTCTCCAGTGGCGAGAGAACCAGTCGGCTGTGAGATTGATCTCTCCCGGTAAGTATTCTGCCTGCAGAGTGATGTTGCGAGGGAGGCAATAGTCGAAGATGTCCCTCGTGATATCTGACAGCAGGCGTGAGCGAGCGCCTCCCAGACGGTTGATGTACTGGACTGCGGACACATTGTCCATGCGTAGGAGGATGCAGCAGTTGGATCTTTCCCGGGCCAAGTTGCGGATCGCAAAGGATCCCGCCAGGAGTTCGAGGCAATTGATGTGCATGGAGAGCTCCTGCGCCGTCCATGTTCCTCCCGTGGAGATGGTTCCGTTGGTGGCACCCCATCCCCACAGGCTGGCATCTGATTCCAATATGAAATCTGGGGTGTCTCCGAATATGGCCTTGCCGTTCCAGGCTTGCATGCTGTCCAGCCACCATGACAGCTCTTCGCGAACCTCCGTCGTTACCGGGACGGGTTGGTCGTAAGTAGGCCTGTGGCGTAGGTACTTCGCCTTGAGACGTTGCATGGCCCTGTGGTGGAGGGGACCCGGAAATATGGCCTGAATGGAAGCAGAGAGGAGTCCTACAATCCTGGCCAGGTTGCGTAGTGGAATGGAATCGAGTCGGAGAACCCTGCGAATCTCCTTGCGAATGGCTGTGATCTTTGAGGCTGGTAGTCTCAGAGTGCAAGTCGTCGAGTCGATCTCGAAGCCGAGGAATTGTATCGTCTGGGTAGGAGTCAGCTCCGATTTCTGTTGGTTTACCACGAAACCCAGAGATTCCAGTAGGGACACTGCCAGGTGAGTGTGTTGGCGTAGTCTGTGTTCGTCGGTGCAGAAGACGAGAAGATCGTCTAAGTAGATGATGCATCGAATGCCCCTGGACCTCAGATGGGCAACCACCGGTTTTAGGAGTTTGGTGAAGCACCATGGGGCTGAGCTGAGCCCGAAAGGGAGGCAAGTGAATTGCCAAGGGCGTCCGTGCCAGAGGAAACGTAGGAGTGCTCGACAGTCCGGGTGCACCGGGACCGACAGGTATGCATCTTTTAGATCGAGCCTGGTGAACCAATCGTTGCTCCGAAGAAGGTCCCGCAGGAGGTGGATGCCCTCCATCTTGAAGTGGCGGTAGACCACGTACGCGTTGAGGGCGCGTAGATTGATGACGGGGCGGTATTCTCCCGACTTTTTCCGAACCAGGAAAATGTTGCTGAAGTAACCTCCCTCGTCGTGGACCGTTGGATAGCCCCTTTGTCTCGAAGCTCGCGTAGCTCCGCGTTGACGAGGTTGTGGTCGGAAGACGACAAGTGGATGGGGCGAGGGGGCTGAACCTGAAAGGGGGTCCCCACTAGGTCTATGATATATCCCTGCACTGTTTGTAGAATCCCTGTGTCTGAGCATAGGGCGGCCCAATTGTGGAAAGAAAGGGAAATACGGCCCGCAGTGCGGGTGCATGGTAACAACGGAGGAATATGGGTCCTTACCTGCAGCAAAGCAGGAACGTCCGCATCCGCGGGGTCCACGGCCTCTATCCGAGCCTCTGGAAAAGGGTCATTGCTGGTAGACACTTGTTGGATAGAATGGAGTTGGTTGAGTACGGGGGCCTGAAGGCCAAAATCGGCTGGCGGCACGGCCCTGTTGCCGGCCAGCCCTTCCAAAAACCCCTCTGGTAGGGTTGCTCCTGAAAACTCTGCGCATTGAGGATTGCGCCTTATTAAGGGAGGTGAACACGTTGACATGTTTGTTTAGTTCCTTGAGGAACGGTTCACCGAAAAGTTTCCCTTGTGCCTGGGGCCCAATCTCCTTTGTGCCAAGGTCTGCCAATTTACCGTTAATACAGTATAACGCTGCTTTTCGTCTCTCCGAAGAGAGTGTAACATTGGTGTTTCCGATGAAACAAAAACACTGTTGTGCCCACTCACGAATATCATGTGCCCATTCCCTGATGTCTTCGGTGGAGAAAGAATCGGCTTTGGCGTAGGCGTCATCCGCCAGATACATAATGCGAGCCAGGGGGCCTACGTCTGACGTGTGCAGGAGAAAGAAAGCACTGTGTGCGTGCCTTCTCTCTCCAGCCTGTCAGCAGAGGAGGGGGGCGGGCAAAGACCGCGAGCTGAGCTGTTAGTCAGCTCGCGGCTGCGCACACTGCGTGCATGCGCGGTAGTGCGCTCAGGACTTCAGAGGGCGGCATTCTGTGCGCATGTGTGGCGAAGTCGCGCATGCGCACAAGGGAGCAATGACGCTTCTCTCAGAGAAGCGTCCTATTGGGCCCCGCGATTTCGTCATTTTGATGAAAAAGGGGGCGCGGCATGGCTGGGAGCTCGGCGCTGGAACGGAGGTAAGTTTTTAAAATAAAAAGCATCGAAAATGATTTTTTATATTTGAAAGTACATATAAAAGCAAGAAGGAAGGCTGGGGGACCTGTCTTTCTTGCTTTTATATGTAGACTATAGAGTCCCTTTAAGAATAGAAATGATCAAGAGACTAAAAACATTGCTAACCCTAAGCATTACGAAATAACAATGAGTCATATGAATACTTTTTTTTTCTGAGCATCAGCGCAGGAACGTATCATCCCCAGGACGTACTTGAAACGTACTAGAGTAATCTGAATGTACCGTTCTTGGATAAATACTTTATTATTATTATTCTAACTTGTCGAAAGCAATGAACCAGAACAATAAGGATAATGAATATATATGCTAGAAATGAAAATTAAATTAGGCTTAAATAAGTGTAGCTCCTATGGTCAACAGACAATGGGTTTTGCATTTGTTTAAAACCTGCCCTGATCTGCAGACTGTAATGTCTTAATAAGGAATGTCACGGAGCACTTCGTGCTTAGAATAAGCACGGTGAATGTTTATTTTCTAACTGCTGGAGACGCTGATCCTCGATATGGACAACTTGTCAGCTGTTCAGGGAGTGCACGTTCTGACAGCGTGCACTGGAAAACAATGAGTGACTCGGTATTATATATATATGCCTTAGACAGAATGGAGAATGAACGGTGATGTGACCTATCATGAGTGAATGAAGTGAAATTCTGTCTCATTAGTTGGAATGACAGAAATTATATTTTCATATAACAAAACCCAAGGTCAGTGTTGTGTGTGTGAGTGTGGTGCTGTGGGAGGAGTGATGTGGGGGGGTAGGCGTGCTGTGTGGAGGGGATGAGTGCTGTGTGAGGTGGGGGCTGTGTGTGAGGGATGCTGCAGGTAGCAAATGTGTTTTGTTTTTTAATAAACCTATACATAAAATCTTTATCCCCCCTCCCTTCTTCCTAGCTTTGGTGAAGGAGGGGGGACACAGCCAGCCCTGGTGGTCAGGTGGTGGTAAGTATGTGTCTGGCTGCAGCTCTCCTGTCCTCCCACCCAATGCTGTGTGGAGCGTTGCCATGAGAGCGCAGGAGAGCTGCTTCCCATATCCCTTCACCTGCTTCCAGGACCTCCCGATACGAAAGCAGAGTAGGTGCCTGCCGTTTTAGCCAGGCAGGTGCCTACTCTGCATTGCTGCCGACTGGTGCCAGCACCCCCGCCCCACCGGCGACCTATGGCCACATGCCCACAGAGAGGCCGCGCGTGCCATAGGTTCGCCATCACTGGTGTAGGGGGTTATTGTTTAGTGTATTAAGTTAGGATTGTGTATGGGTATTACAGGTTATTTTTATGTAAGGGTTTAGATTACGCTTTAAGTTAGTGTATGGGTTAATGTTTTGTTATAGCGTAGGGGTTAATATTTAGTGTTTTATGTTATAGTGTATTATGTATTATGTTGTGTAGGGGCTAAGGGGAAGTTTTATTGTAGGGGCAGTCCTGGGACATTCATGTCCATGTGCTAACTGAGATCAGTCGGAGTTACAGTCCTGGTGGCAGTTGCAGTCCAAGTATTTCAGCTCTCACCATTAATTTTGAAGCAGGTGCAGCTCGGCAATGTAACTCCCACTAATTCTAGGCAGACCAGGACTTTGTGGAGATAATATTTGATGATCTGTGCATTACCATTAATAGCAATGTGATATATTTAAAGAATAACAAAGCTTTAGTTATTGCATTCATTTCTAACATTAAAGGGGGTGTAATATGTCAGGCTGAGACAATTCTCTTTTGTATGCACACCTTTGGGAATTTCAAGTGAAACAAACAATTTCACACCCACACCCACACACACCCTATAAGCCCACATATCTCCTCCATCACCACTTTATACCTCAAAACGTAGAGACAAATGTTATTTAATCTAATCTAATTTAGTCATGAAGCATGTATTGTTGTTATTATCAAATCTTTGCTACAGGTAGTATTCTGGCTATTTTAGCTTATGACAACTTCCCATGCAAGATCTTTTAGCTGATTTCAGTAGGCCTCAAAGACCAGGCCACTAGCACATATCTTCCTAGTGTCCCTAATTAGGAGGGGCAGTCCCTATTTTGGACAAAATCTGTCTTTTCTATCCTTATGTCCCACTTTTCTAGGAGCTCCATATTGTTGGTGTGTCTGAGTGTATACCTAAGTTCCTCCAGCAATAGTAAAAACACAGTAATGTGTCTTTCAAGTACATTAAATGTGTTTAGAAATCAGTCTGTGAAAATAAGATACATTATTCTTTCTCATACTGGCATCTTAGTTTTATGAATTGTTATAAGTAAGTCACCAAAATGTTTTCGGATCAGACCCACCTCTGGCCATAGCTCCGCTCATACCCCTAAAATGAAAGTGTCCCTATATTTCCATTTAAAATGTTGGCTGGTATACATATTTTATTTTATCTTATTTTTTTGTACTCATAAAAGTTAATTTTTGCTTGAAAAGGATAAAGTTTCCTAACTTTCCTAAGCATTCACAATCATCATTACATTTGTCACATTTCCTGAAGTGACCCTTTAAGCTTTCAAGATACAAGGTTTGACTTGTTCTTGTGATTTGCTTATAATCATTTGGCAGGTGTTTCCTGCTTTCAGTTAATCAGTAAGAAAACTCCCTTTTCTAAAATACTACATATCAAAGCATGACAGCATCCTAAACAAAAGGAAAAAACAAACAATGAAAAATGCAGGTATTTAACCCCATAAGGACTGAGCCAAATGTACACGTTGTGATCAAAACAAAACGTAAACAAAACCTGGAATTTGACTATGCAGGCATACCCCACCTTTAACACCTTAAAACCGGAGGGCGTACTATTACGCCCTATTCTAAGCGGCTCCAAATGCTGCAGGGCGTAAAAACACGCCCTCCGTTTTTTGGGTTTTTTTTACTTACCCGGTCGCCGGAGATCGCGGTTGGGGGGACTCCCCGGGTCCCCTGCGACAGATCCGTCCTCTTTCAGCCCCCCCCGGCCATGTGAGAGTGAGGACCTTGCGAGGACCTCACAATCACATGGCCGGGTTAGCTGCCTGCTGCATTGCCAGCAGGGGGAATGCCTGTAATGACAGGTAGTCCCCCTGCTGGCTGGAAATAAAATAAATTAAGTTAAAATAAGTGTAAAAAAAATAATATATATATATATTTTATATATATGATCTAAGTATATATATATATATATATATATATATATATATATATATACACACACACACACACACATACACTGTTTAGGTGTATTTTACTATTAATATAGATATATAATTATATATATATATATTAATATCAAATTACACGTAGACTGATACTGAATATATATATATATATATATATATTGTTATATATAATATAAAAAATATGTAAATACTTTAAAAAATAAAATTAAAAAAATAATTAAAAATAAATAATTAAAAAAATATATAGATGTGTGTTATTTTGTTCTAACTGTATTGTGATATTAATATATATATATATATATATATATATATATATATATATATATATTTATATCAAAATTCATGTAGAACGAAATAATATATATATATATATATATATATATACATAAATATATATGTATATATCGAGAGAAAAAAAACGAACAAGTAGAGCCAAATTAGATACACTGAAAAGATGGGGGGTAACCCCGAGTTAGAAATAAGGAAGCAAGAGATAGTGTATCTAATGAATGATGCAAAATATATGCATCAGTAGGATGTCTAGATAACTACTGGACAAACTATCTGAACAAGGTAAACCAACCGAAATAAAAGAAAATAATAAAGATTTATTAAACATGTAAAACATATATATCAATAAAACCCAAATGAGTGCTAAGTGTGTACACCAAAACGTGAGTGTGTACACCAAAACGTGAATCTAAGGGTAAGTGCTACATGGACCTGTACTAATATATACAAACAGTACAAGTGTTGTAAAAACAAAGTGTCAGCAAAGATAACTAGTCCATGCAGCCCTAGATATAAAACGCTCCTGTCAGTAAATAATGATAAGTGACACTCCAGACTTAATAGTAGAGGGCAGAGCACCGATCCGACGACTTAATGATAGATTGAACGGTCTGTCACAACTCACATCTGTTGGGGTTTATCAGTTCTGTGAAAATAGCAGTAAGGTGCTCGTGGATTAGACTAATCCACTTGGCATCTGCAGAACTGCTGCTATCTTAATTAAATGACAATTGGAAAAATGGAAAATACTAATAAATGTCAAAAAGAACTATAATAAGATAAACCAGCAGATAAAAAGAGTACTAGATAGGAAAGAGGTATCGGTACCCCTAAGTGGTAATCTTAAATACCGCCCAATTCTAAATAAACCTCAAAGTTTGCGAGTATATTCTAAATTTAATGGTGCTAGCTAATAGAACGTGCTACAAAATATATAATAAAATAGAAGTAGCACACGATGTGTACTATTGGCTATAGGCGGAGAGAGGGATCTAACAGCCCCTATAGTTCAATGGTACCCTGTGCCTTCGAGGGCACCTATCACCAACCCCCCTAATAACTAATCACTCAAAAAAGATAGCAAATAAATAATAAAACAAAGTAAAGAAAAGATAAGGAATTATTAGAACAGCACGGTCACCGGTCTGTGCACTACACTGGAGGTCTGAGAGTGTAGCGCACCACAATCCTCTAACAAAGTAAAGAAAGGATGAGGAGTTAGATAGAACAGCACGGTCGCCAGTCTGTGCAATACACTGGAGGTCCGAGAGTGTAGGGCACCGCAATCCTCTGACGCGTGCGTTTCGCTACACCTAGCTCGTCAGAGAGGAAACGAAAAATGCTTAACATCGGGTTTAAAAAGGCAAAGGTATCACTCCATTGGTCGGATCTAAGCAGTTCCTGATTGGTTGCGTAAGAATGACGTAACGGAAGTTTCTTGCGGAGGGGAAGGAAACCCATAGGTGGATTTATTAACCCTTTGTAGTCTGGTTCAAATAAACTTTATTGCTAAGTACAATAATATGATAAACCGGGTGACTGTTAAAGTATTATGAAGGGAAATAAACCCCAGTGTTAATTGACCCACTGGTTCAAATAGACTTTTATTGCTAAGTACAATAATATGATAAACCAAATGACTGTTGAAGTATTATAAAGGGAAATAAACCCCAGTGTTAATTGACCCTATGTAATATAAACTTAGAGATCTCCTGATACAGTTAAATCCAAATGGATGGATCAGATATGACAACACATATAAGTCACTAGAGTACAACCTGTTAGAGTGTATTCTACATTCTTAGTTAAGAGTTCTTTTATAAACTTTAGATTGAATCTTACAAAAGGATATCCAAATTAATAGATCCACTAACAATTCTCCATTAGTGAAATATAGTTAGATAGACTTATGTAGTGCCTGATGAGTCTTAGCAGGACCTAATAGATGGTCAAATTAGGTATAACTCGCAAATGTAACCAATTTTTTTCACATTAAAATTCGCCAGATTGGTTACGTTGCCTTTGAGACCCTATGGTAGCCAAGAATGAAAATTACCCCTATGATGGCATACCATTTGCAATAGTAGACAACCCAAGGTATTGCAAATGGGGTATGTCCAGTCTTTTTTAGTAGCCAATTAGTCACAAACACTGGCCAACATTGGAGTTTTTTGCATTTTTCACACACAGACAAATACTAACGCTAACTTTGGCCACTGTTTGTGACCAAATGGCTACTAAGAAAGACTGGACATACCCCATTTGTAATACCTTGGGTTGTCTACTATTGCAAATGGCATGCCATTATAAGTGTAAATTTCATTCCTGGGCTACTATACAGTCTCAAAGGCAACGTAACCAATCTGGCGAATTTCAATTTCAAATGTAACACGCTATATTTGACCCTGTAACTTCCCCAACTTCCCCCTGTACATAGGGGGTACTGTTTTACACGTGAGACTTTGCTGAATACAAATATGTGTATTTTATTGCAGTTAAAGCAAAAAGTATTATGACATTGACAGTTAAAATGTCATGTAGAACTAAAAAAAAAAAAACAATTTCTTATTTTCTTCAATTTTTTTCATATTAAATTATGTTTCATAGCTAAATATTTGATATTAAAATGAAAGCCATGTTTCCCCTGAATAAAATGATATATAATAAGGGTGGGTGCATTTAATATGAAAGAGGTGAATTACGGTTGGCCAGACATATAGCGCAAATGCCAGGTTTTGTTTACGTTTTGTTTTGTTCACAACATGTACATTTGGCTCAGTCCTTAACCCCTTAAGGACACAGCTTCAGAAGCTTGTCTTTCACTTAATGACACAAGCATTTTTTGCATTTTTTGCTGTTTGCGTTCAACTGCAATTTGCATTTTACTAATTTATTGCACCAACGCATATTATATACCGTTTTTTAAAGGACAGAAAGGGCTTTAATTTGATGTAACATATATTTACATAAATGCTTATTTATTATTGAAAAAATACAGAAATATGCAAAAAAAAATGAAAAATCTTGATTTTTTTTACAGTTTTTGCAATAATAATGTGTGCACAATTAGTGCAGGTTACGGAAAGTAATTAAAAATAAATTCATTTAGTTGTTCTGATTTACAGAATATATAATGTGTCTGGGATTTAAAGTTTTTTTTTGGTAGTTACAGGTCACAAAGCACAAGGAGTAAAATAAACTTTTAATGTGGAGCGATTTTAGAATTTGGTATGTTTGTCTTGTAAGCTTAATTGCCATAAAAGAAAACAAAATTGCCACACAAAAGTATATATTTATATAAAGTAGACACCACAAGCTATTTACCTAAGGTTGTTTTGACACTTTCTGCATAGCCATTTTACCGCCAACCTCTGCTAAATATTGGAGTAAAATTGTGTTTTTTGGGGGTTTTCGCACACAAACTTATAACAAAGAACTTCTCATGTGTATTTTGTAAAGTTGGTGTGTGCTATTCCTGTACAAAGTTTTATTATGTGTTCAGTTACTTCTGCTGAGTACAACGGTACCCCCATTGTATGTCGTTGGCACTATTTTGTGAAGCTACAGTGCCATATAGGAGACCTGTCCTTTTCAGTATTCACAGTAGAATTTTGAGAGACGGATTTAATGAGCCTATGCTTCCATTTGGGGTATTATAACAGTTTGACTGTTCAAAAAAACCCCACAAAGGCCTACCATTTGTAAAAGTAGACACTCCAGGGTATCTCATAAGGTGCATATTGTGCCTTAACATGCCCCCATTTTTTTACCATTACATGCCAAAGTATGTGGTAAAAAATAATTTTGTGCATTTTTTACATACGGATTGCATTTTTGCTGGGTATTTTGTATATTTCATATGCGCCACTAAGTTCAAACCCCCCAAATTATGCTCAGCTAAGTCTTCTGAGTAAAAGGACACCCCCATTGTATGTCTATGCCACTATTTTGTGAAGCTACAGTGCCATACAGGAGACCTGTCCTTTTTAGTATTAACAGTAGAATTTTGAGAGACGGATTTAATGAGCCTATGCTTCCATTTGGGGTATTATAACAGTTTGACTGTTCAAAAAAAAACCACAAAGGCCTACCATTTGTAAAAGTAGACACTCCAGGGTATATCATAAGGTGCATATTGTGCTTTAGCATGCCCCCATTTTTTCACCAATATATGCCAAAGTATGTGGTAAAAAATTATTTGGGGCATTTTTTTACATACGGATTGCATTTTTGCTGGTCATTTTGTATATTTCATATGTGCCACTAAGTTCAAAACCTCCAAATTATGCTCAGCTAAGTCTTCTGAGTAAAAAGACATCCCCAATGAATGTCTTTGGCACTATTTTGTGAAGCTACAGGGCCATATTGGAGCCATATCAGCTTTTACAGAACTTTGAATTTTGACGCTGGGCCTATGTGCAATTTCCAAGCATCTTCGCAGGTTTTAAATTCAAACTACCCCACAAAGGCCTACCATTTCTAAAAGTAGACACCCCAGGGTATTTCAAAAGGCATATTTTGAACCTTGGCGTGGGATAATTTTTCCGCTAGCTTGTACCAGGTGTAGTGGTAATAAGCATTTTTTCTGCCTTTTTGACACACAAAGTGAGTTTGCACAGTATATTTTGCAAACCTTATGTGTACCACCACTCTATAATACTTTATATGTTGCTCAGCTATGTCGGCTGAGTACAAAAATACCCCCGTATGTACCTTTGCCAGGTATATGTGGACATCGGAGGGGCACATTTGGGACACAGCCATTCCATTTTTTTTCAAACTTTAAATTTTTACGCTGTGCCCATGTCCCATTTTAGAGTATTTTACCAGGCTATATAATCCAAATACCCCATAAAGCCATACCATTTCTTAAAGAAGACATCCCAGGGTATTTCAAAAGGCATATTTTGAACCTTAGTGTGGGATCATTTTTCCGCTAGCGTGTACCAGGTGTAGTGGTAATAAGCGTTTTTTCTGCCTTTTTGACACACAAAGTGAGTTTGCACAGTATATTTTGCAAACCTTATGTGTACCACCACTCTATAATACTTTATATGTTGCTCAGCTATGTCGGCTGAGTACAAAAATACCCCCGTATGTACCTTTGCCAGGTTTATGTGGACATCGGAGGGGCACATTTGGGACACAGCCATTCCATTTTTTCCAAACTTTTAATTTTTACGCTGTGCCCATGTCCCATTTTAGAGTATTTTACCAGGCTATATAATCCAAATACCCCATAAAGCCATACCATTTCTTAAAGAAGACATCCCAGGGTATTTCAAAAGGCATATTTTGAACCTTAGCGTGGGATCATTTTTCCGCTAGCTTGTACCAGGTGTAGTGGTAATGAGCGTTATTAAATGTATTTTTTTACTTTTTAAAACTTTTTTTACTTTTTAAAACTATTTTTTAAACTTTTGTTTTGCTTATTAATTTTTTTTAAGTTTCCTAAACTTTCATAAAACTTTTTTTTACAGATTTAACATTTTTCTAAGCTTTTTCTTTTACCGTTAACCCCTAACTAGCAGTAAGCAGCACTAACAGTAAATTCCCCATTTTCCCATAACTCCCACCAACCCCAGCTAGCAAAATATTTAATTATACAATATTTAAATTAGTTATTTAAATAAATTTAACCCCTGAGAGTTAAAAAATAAATAAAAGTTCATCGTCAGGGGTTAAAAAAAAATTAGATCACAGTATAATACTGTGATCTGTATTTTGATCACTGTAGGCAGTGATAGACTGGCAGGGAAGGGGTTAATTTTTATTTGGACTGGGTAAAGGGTCTATTTATTTTTAATTTTTTACTTAAATGTTATTAAAACTTTTTTTTAACTTATTTTTTTAACTTTTTAAAGCTTATTTTAAAACTTTTTTTTAACGTTAACCCCTAGTTAGCCTAACACTAAATCCCCCAATTCCCCACTAACTTCAACCCTCCCCAGCTAGCTAAATTTATAATTTTAAAATATTTAAATTAATTAATAAAATAAATTTAACCCCTGAGGGTTAAAAAAAAAAGAATTAACCCTCAGGGGTTAAAAAAAAAATCAGATCATATTAAAATTTAATCCCTGCCAATTGATCACTGTAGTCAGTGATCAATTGGCAAGGAAGGGGTTAATTTTTTATTAAAATGGGTAAAGGGGGGTGGGATTTTAATTTTACTTTTTTTTTTTTTACAGCAGGGGGCAGGATCATCACTGATCCGTCTCCCTGCACTTCACAGTGAACCCGGAAGTGCAGGGAGGCGGAGGTAAGTATACAGAGCACATGTGCTCGCTCTGACATGCTGTCAGAGAGTGCACATGAGCTGGGACAGCCCAATCCGGTGCTCCTGGTCTGCCTCTAATGCAGAGGCAGACCGGAGCACCATTAACCCCACGATCGCCGCGATTGCGGCGATCTGGGGTTAATTTTACCGCGTGACGGACCTCGTCCGTCACCCGTCCTGAAGGGGTTAAGGGGTTAAGTACACAATGGGACCATAACATGTATGTAAAACGAAAATGTACTTGTCTGTGAAAATAAGATACATTATTCTTTCTCATACTGGCATCTTAGTTGTATGAATTGTTATAAGTAAGTCACCAAAATGTTTTCGGATCAGACCCACCTCTGGCCATAGCTCCGCTCATACCCCTAAAATGAAAGTGTCCCTATATTTCCATTTAAAATGTTGGCTGGTATACATATTTTATTTTATCTTATTTTTTTGTACTCATAAAAGTTAATTTTTGCTTGAAAAGGATAAAGTTTCCTAACTTTCCTAAGCATTCACAATCATCATTACATTTGTCACATTTCCTGAAGTGACCCTTTAAGCTTTCAAGATACAAGGTTTGACTTGTTTTTGTGATTTGCTTATAATCATTTGGCAGGTGTTTCCTGCTTTCAGTTAATCAGTAAGAAAACTCCCTTTTCTAAAATACTACATATCAAAGCATGACAGCATCCTAAACAAAAGGAAAAAACAAACAATTAAAAATGCAGGTATTTAACCCCATAAGGACTGAGCCAAATGTACACGTTGTGATCAAAACAAAACGTAAACAAAACCTGGAATTTGACTATGCAGGCATACCCCACCTTTAACACCTTAAAACCGGAGGGCGTACTATTACGCCCTATTCTAAGCGGCTCTAAATGCCGCAGGGCGTAAAAACACGCCCTCCGTTTTTTTGTTTTTTTTTACTTACCTGGTCGCCGGCAATCGCGGTTGGGGGGACTCCCAGGGACAGATCCGTCCTCTTTCAGCCCCCCCCGGCCATGTGAGAGTGAGGACCTTGCGAGGACCTCACAATCACATGGCCGGGTTAGCTGCCTGCTGCATTGCCAGCAGGGGGAATGCCTGTAATGACAGGTAGTCCCCCTGCTGGCTGGAAATAAAATAAATTAAGTTAAAATAAGTGTAAAAAAATAATATATATATATATATATACTTAGATCATATATATTACATATATATGATCTAAGTATATATATATATATACACACACACATAGGTCTAGGTGTATTTTACAATAAATATATATATATATATATATAATTATATATATATATATATATATATATATTAATATCAAATTACACGTAGACTGATACTGATTAAATATATATATATATAATTATTGTTATATATATATTTATATATAATATAAAGAAATATGTAAATACGTTAAAAAATAAAATAAAAAAAATAATTAAAAATAAATAATTAAAAAAATATATAGATGTGTGTTATTTCGTTCTAACTGTATTGTGATATTAATATATATATATATATATATATATATATTTATATCAAAATACATGTAGAACGAAATAATATATATATATCTATATACATAAATATATATGTATATATCACTATATATATACCTATATATAAATAAAAATATTTTAAAAACATTCTCTATATATATACACATATATACACATACGTATATATATATATATATATATATATATATATATATATATATATATATACATATATTACTTCTACATATATATTTATGTAATATTTTTACATAATTAGGTATCTTAATTAATTAAAATTAGCGGGACCTGCCTGACAACCCATGCCCAAAGTATAGGGAATTTAATTTGCTAGCACTATATTTAACCCTATAACTTTCCAATACACCATAAAACCTGTACATGGGGGGTACTGTTTTACTCGGGAGACTTCGCTGAACACAAATATTAGTGTTTCAAACCAGTAAAATGTATTACAATGATGATATTGCCATTAAAAGTTAAATTTTTTATGCATTTTTCACGCACAACCAGCATTTACACGGATGATATTATTGCTGTGATAATGTTTACTATTTTGAAACACAAATATTTGTGTTCAGCGAAGTCTCCCGAGTACAACAGTACCCCTCATGTACAGGTTTTATGGTGTTTTCAAAAGTTACAGCGTCAAATATAAGGCTTGTGTTTCATTTTTTTCACATTAAAATTCGCCAGATTGGTTATGTTGCCTTTGAGACCCTATGGTAGCCCAAGAATGAAAATTACCCCTATGATGGCATACCATTTGCAATAGTAGACAACCCAAGGTATTGCAAATGGGGTATGTCCAGTCTTTTTTAGTAGCCACTTAGTCACAAACACTGGCCAAAATTGGCGTTTTTTGCATCATTCACACACAAACAAATACTAGCGCTAACTTTGGCCAGTGTTTGTGACCAAATGGCTACTAAGAAAGACTGGACATACCCCATTTGCAATACCTTGGGTTGTCTACTATTGCAAATGGTATGCCATTATAGGTGTAAATTTAATTCCTGGGCTACTATACGTCTCAAAGGCAACGTAACCAATCTGGCGAATTTCAATTTCAAATGTAACGTGCTATATTTGACCTTGTAACTTCCCAAAACACCATAAAACCTGTACATAGGGGGTACTGTTTTACACATGAGACTTTGCTGAATACAAATGTGTATTTTATTGCAGTTAAAGCAAACAGTATAATGACATTGACAGTTAAAATGTCACGTAGAACTAAAAAAATAACATAATTTCTTATTTTCTTCAATTTTTTTCATATTAAATTATGTTTCATAGCTAAATATTTGGTATTAAATGAAAGCCATGTTTCCCCTGAATAAAATGATATATAATAAGGGTGGGTGCATTTAAAATGAAAGAGGTGAATTACGGTTGGCCAGACATATAGCATAAATTCCAGGTTTTGTTTACGCTTTGCTTTGTTCACAACGTGTACATTTGGCTCAGTCCTTAAGGGGTTAAGTACACAATGGGACCAGAGCATATATGTAAAACGAAAATGTACTTAAAGTGAAGCAATCCTTTTTTTCACTTCCCAATGCATGTACGGCACTGCAATAGTAATTTACAGGCATAACTATTACTGTAACTGCAGATTTCCAGTGATTTTATTTAGTGATTTCCAGTGGGATTTTATTCAGCTAAAACAAACAGTAAAAAAAAAAAATCTCATTCCAGATTGTACCATTTATCGTTAATGTTTTATCATCTGACAACCTTAAACTGAGATGAAAAGTAAAATAAACCTGCCCACTGGGCCATTTTCTGCCAACACAGTGCCAATTTGTATTTGTTAGCAGCTTAGCTGCACACTTTGTTTAGAAACATCCCTTCATCACTTTAAGCATTTATGGTTTATCTTTGAATCGTCAGAATCTTTCACTGGATGGCGCCGATTGCAGGATATGGACAATGTATGGGTAGAAAAAAAATATATACAATGTTCAGCTAGGAGTAGGCATTATACATTTGATATGATTAACCTGTGCCATGTCAGAAGGTGTGAAAAGTTCTTGCCCCAATGACACTGACCTGAGCTGCTCTGGGCGAGAATAGAACCTTCCATTTACTGTTCACTCACAAACACAAGAGGCACGGGAATGTCTGTACTCGCGAGTGTATGTAAAGTGAGTTTATGTAAAGCGGGGGATGCCTGTATGTCTGTTCAACCGTAATTCTTTCATATTATGTGCACCCACAATTATTATAGATCATTTTATTCAGGGTAAACATTCCATTTCAGGGCTTTCATTTAACATCAAATATTTAGCTATGAAATATAAAATAATGAATAAAATATAAAAAATTGGGAGAAAATAAAAATGTTTTTTTTTTTAGTTCTACATGACATTTTAACTGTGAATGAGGAAAAATAGAAGAGAAGTCCAGGCACTCTTAGGATACAAAAAGGCAAATGTACTGAACCCACTGCAACGTTTCGACCTACACAGTCTTTGTCAAGCTTGACAAAGACTGTGTAGGTCAAAATGTTGCAGTGGGTTCACTAAATTTGCCTCTTTGTATCCTGAGAGTGCCTGGACTTCTCTTCTACTTTTCCTCATCAAATATTTGGTTCCTGGTACTGGGACTGGTCTGGTGCACCCACATACATTTCAAATGGGTTTGAGTGCAGTTCCACATTCCTGCTATAATATATTTTAACTGTGTATGTCATAATACGTTTTGCTTTTAGTGCAAAAAAATACACATATTTGTATTCAGCGATGTCTGACATGTAAAACAGTACCCCCTATATACAGGTTTTATGGTGTTTTGGGAAGTTACAGGGTAAAATATAGCATGTTACATTTTTCAGTTTTTTCACATTGAAATTCGCCAGATTGGATACGTTGCCTTTGAGACCGTATGGTAGCCGTATGGTAGTCAACAAGGAGAAGGAAGGGTCTGCAAGGAGCACAAAGGGTCAACAAGGAGAAGGAAGGGTCAACAAGGAGCAGGAAGGGTCAGCAAGGAGCTGGAAGGTAAAGCAGCACAAAGGTAAAAGTAGAAGGAGCAGAAAGGGTTAGCAAGAAGCTGAAAGTGGCAGCAAGGAGCAGGAAGGGACAGAAGGAGCATAAATGTGAAGTAGGAGAAGGAACATAAATGAGCAGGAAGGGTCTGCAAGGGGCAGCAAGGAGTAGGAAGGGTTTGCAAGGAGTAGGAAGGGTCTGCAAGGAGAAGGAAGGGTCTGCAAAGAGCAGAAAGGGACAGAAGGAGCACACAGGTAAAGGAGCAGAAAGAATCAGAAAGAGCATAAAGGTAAAGTAGGAGAAGGAGCAGAAAAGGGAAGCAAGGAGCAGAAAGGGACAGCAAGGAGCACAAAGGTAATGTAGGAGAAGGAGCAGAAAAGGGTAGCAAAGATAGAAAGGGACAGCAAGGAGCACAAAGGTAATGTAGGAGAAGGAGCAAAAAGGGTCTGCAAGGAGCAGAAGGGGATCAGAAAGAAAAAGGAGCGGAAGGGGGAGCACAATAAGCAGAAAGTAGCAGAAAGGTAAAGGAGCAGAAGGAGCCAAGGAGGAGAGAAGACAGCGTCAGAAGAAAAAGAAGACTGTGTTAAATGAAGGAGAAGAAAATGATATTGGAGCAGGAAGGACAAGTGAAGTGAACCCTCCACTTTATTCTGGAGACCACATCATAAGGCTTTAGTACCTGGGCCTGGCAGGGAAACTTTGGACCTTCTCATCGCCTCAGGTAAAAAAAAATATCAGTGTTAATGTGGTAACTTTTATTTACTGAGTGTCAGGAAGCACAGAGGGCCGCTGAGGAAGGGTGTCGCTGATTGGCTAGAGGGGTCAGCTGGCACTCTAAGCCAATCAGTAGCTCCCCATTCATAAAAAAAGTAAAACATTTTTATGAACCAGGAACTAGCGATTGGCTTAGAGTGTCAACTGACCACTGTTACGAGACCAATCTCGCCACTGTGCATTGGAGGAGCCTGGTTGCCCGCCTGCTGCCTTTAGACTATGGCCCCATGTTGAAATGCTTGATTTTCCCCTGCAAAGACACGAAAGCCGGGTCATTCGGTGCTTGCCCTGTTTGAGCGAAGATACCCCAGATAGCTATGCCATGGAGCCCATTCATATAATGAAAGACTATGGGAAAGACTTTGGCTCCATTGCAATTGAACGGTATGTATGAGATCTGAGCGCCATTCAGTAATAATGTGCGCTCAGATCTAAGCTATCTGGGGATATGTTGAATGTACCTGTTTTATGCAATGGCTGCACAGTTATATATTTTTATGTATTTTATTGTCTTTTGCTGCCATGTGTTCAATGGAGTTTTGCCTCTGTCCTTGGAGATAATTGGATTACTTCCCAATTATCTCCAGGATAGAAGACTCTGTGGAACTGGTTTTGGGCCGAAAAGCCATGCTTCATTTGGTCACAAAGGACTACGAACTATCTTTTGAACCACTGGACCAATTTGTATGATTTTGATGTATGTTTGTATTTGGAGTATGCTGATTCTGAAAATGAAAATGTTTTATGTGAATGTGATGCATACTTTTAAAGTTATGAATAATGTGTAAAAACATTATTTCTCTGCCTGTGATAATTACATTACCCATTGTGTAAGGTAATTGTATCACAGGCAGAGGGGAGGATTTTGTGTGGGAGTGTCTGAGTGTATTGTACGTGTTTATTGGTTGTTTTCCAAAACCCTGTGGGTGGTACTAATGTGTATATAAGAACAATAAACCCACAGCTCTGTCTGTTCTGCTTGACCCTCAAAACGGAGCCTTGTCTCGTTCTTAGGGGGGATTTATTGTATGCTGTTCCAGTTTGACTGCTAGGAGTGTAAACCTATTTGTATGTGTTTTCCTATTCGGCTGTTTACAGCATTCGTATGTTTGAGAGCATTCATATGCTTCTCCGGTTTGGTGTATTGGTGTCTACAGTAGCTGTGCCTGTATATCTAGAAGGGGAATATCCTCTAAATGGCGGTGTACCCCCTTATGCCTGGAGGTGCCGTTACAACCACTCTAGTCACTGTAGCACCCATGCCTGACGTCAATCTGCACTTCTTGACACTCTGTTTCAGAAGCCGAATACCACTCAGCAACCTGGAAATCTGGAGCTGGAGGAAGCCTTTGGGGTTAAACCATTTGAGAGCGGTTTAACCCCTTAAAGGAAAGAGAGCACCCAGGGACTGCCTGGCATCATAGCATTTTCATTTAGGTGAAGTTGTTATGGCGACCAGAATGTTCCTTTAATTTGCTTAAAGGAACACTATAGTGTTAGGAATACAAACATGTATTCCTGACACCATAGTTGTGAAAACACTATTCACCCTGGCTTTATGTGATAATGACTATGCTCTTCCCCTTCATGACACTCTCAAAAAGGGACCAAGCATGGATGTCATTACTATTATGCCCCCCCTGCGGACACCCATGTACCCAAGGACGGTATAGCCTGCCCGCCGTCCTTAGGGGGTTAATTGTCCTCTGGACTGTAAGCTTAAGTCCAATTTATTCCCACTTTTTATAAAATTGTAAAGTGCAGCTAAAAAAGTTGGCACTATAAAAATGGCAATAATAATAATTAATATAACAATTTAAGACATATATTCACAAGATTATTCATTCAAGTGTGAATTGTTAGGAATTCAAAGTGAATTTCACATTTTTGCCAAGACCAGCCAAAATGAAAACGTGGCTAACTTAGAGATTTTTGTTTCCAGTTTGGCTATTTTCACGTTAAAATTGAAATTCCCTTTGAATTTAATGTGGATTCACTTTGAATTCCCAGCATTTGCCCTTGAGTAAATAACACTGTCTGTGATTAATTAAACATCACTCTGGTATTCTGTGAATTCTACGTACAGCTGTTCACGTAGCTCCTAACACCATAGGGAATATTACAGCTGTTAAGGCATGGAAGAAGTGGTAACTGCATATATTGACCCATCTCAACTATCTCTTATTTTGATTGTATTATTAAAGTACCATAAAAACTTTGCATTATTATTACAAAGTTGATGATGCTGAAAGAACCCTGCACTCACTTTGATTATTACATAGTTGATGGAGCTGACAGAACCCTGATAAGAGTAGCTCAAAATTGCAATAATTTCAGGGCCTGGACAATGGCGACTAAACACATTTTCTGAGTGCTCCTAAGAAACTAACGATTTAAGTGTATATCTATGTCTTTACCTTGGGCTGGATGAGACTCCTGAGAATCCTGCATTGAAAGACTGGCTTGGGGTTGCTTGCAGCGGTCAGTCACAATCGTCCCGATGGAACTATCTGCCATTGAGAATGTGGCCTAGTGAGCACTGTGGAGGGGATTTCCCAGCCTGCTCGAGCTGACATGTGGCAATATCATGCGAAGGCCTCGCTACTCCGCTCCCCCTCGGGAACGGCAAGAGTGATCCCTGTCCTCACCCTGGGGGTTTCTTCATTACACCGAGGATATGCAGTAATACCGTAAACACCACTGGCACCAGGAGCAGCATGCCTAAAATGGCGGATACTGTGTGCCCCCTTGAAAATCATGGAGTGATGTCCGGAGCTCTGTCAGAGCTTGACAACCTCTCAGAAGTCAATAAGACTTATGAAGAAAGCTACAGCTTAGGCTTCTCATGCCTGTCCCACAAGCCCTAACACCTGAGAGGTTGCCACGACGTCCACATGGCAAACACATGGTTTTGGGATTCAGAGTAGTGTGCCTCTGGAAGGCAAAGACCACTCCCTCTCTACAGTAACACTAAAGTAAGTAATCACACAGGCCTGCTCTGGTGATGGGCAAATCCCAGACAAGTCCTAGGATGTTCCAGTGGGCTGATGCAAGAAAGGGTATACAGGGGGTGACATAAGGAGTTCCCATCCATACTATTACTGTATCGATGAAAAGTCTTTTAATTTTGCCCCCTCCAACAATAGTTCCTATAATACAGTGGTTCCCAATCACTCACTGGGCAGCCAATTTCCATAAATGGACCCCCATGTTAGCAAAATGTTTGTTATTAATATAGTTTCTGTTATTTCAAATGAATACAGTTTTCTCTGCCCCATGTCCCCTTCTTCTCTGCCCCAGGCCGACCCCTGCTTCTCCTGTGCCCCAGGCCCCCTCTACTCTTCTTGTGTCCCAGACTCTACTGCTTCTCCTTTGCTCCAGGTCCCCCTGCTTCTCCAGACTCCCCCTGCTCCTCTTCTGCCCAGGACACCCCTCTCTCAGTGCAGATAGACACATTGACACGCACTTGCAGATACACAGATACAAACACTGACACATTTGCGGATGCAAAGACACACAGATGCAAAAACTAACATACATAAAGATACACAGATACAAACACTGACACACATAAAGATACAGGCACACAGATACACATACGACACATACAGGTACACAGACACACAGATGCCTATACTGATATACAGTTGCACAGACATACTGATATACACACTGACACACATACAGTTGCATGTGTATCTGTATGTGTGTCAGTGTTTGTGTAACTGTATGTGTATCTGTGTGCCTGTATCTGTATGTGTGTCAGTGTTTGTATCTGTGTATCTTTATGTATGCAAGTGTTTGCATCTGTGTGTCTGTGTGTGCATCTCTGTATCTGTCATGTGTCAGTATGTATCTGTGTGTTTGCATGTGCATGTCAGTGTGTGCGTTTGTGTATCTGCATTTGTATCACTGTTTGTATTTGTGTCGGTGTTTGTATCTCTCAAAGAAAAAAAGTGTTTGTATTTGTTTATTTGTGTGTTTGTATCTGTATGTGTGTCAGTGTTTGCATCTGTGTGTCTGTGTATTTGCATGTTTAGCACTTGTTGTATCTGTACATCTGTATATGTGTCAGTGTGTGTATCTGTATGTGTCAGTATATGTATCTGTATATGTGCCAGTGTTTGTATCTCTATATCTGCAAGTGTGTCAAATGTATAAAATTATACTTATATTATATACACATATGTTAATACGTAAATGTTATGTTGAAAAAAATATATATTTTGTAATGTTATTTTAAAGGGAAAAATACTATATATATTGTCCTGATGAAAGTTCCCTACCGGAACTGAAACGTTGACCGTTGGAATAAAGATTTATTTTTATTTTTTGATACAAATCCTGGGAGTGCTGATTTTTTTTGGCTATATCTATTTAGTGCAATCTAGCACCGGGTCTACAATCAAGTAAGTTGGAGTGCAAGGTCTCTTTTTCTTTTTTTTTTTATATATATATATATATATATATATATATATATATATATATATATATATATATATATATATATATATAAATGTGATTCTTTGATGAACTAATTTACATATGCCCACTCAGAATCCTTTGTGGAAGTAACATCACTGCAAATTTGTGATTTCTGTGGGAAAAGCAAGTCTTATGACTTGACTGGTGTGCAGATTTTTGTTTTACATTGTATTAAGTATATATATAATTTTAAAGAATCTTTTCAAGGAACGGATGCAGTCTTTGACACACGCTCAATGATGCTCATACAGTTTCACCACATACATACTCTCAATCACTGATGCACATATACACTCATCAACACACTGATTTACACAATGTTACACACACAGTGAAACTTACAACCACACAATCATCAATCCACTTACACAGTGACACACTCATATATACTCATTGACAAACACTGAACTACATGGTGACCCATTCTAACACAGTCACCAATAAAACCACAACGATACACAATCACTAATGCAAACACTCACTAACATACTGGCTCACACACTCACATACACTCATTAACACTTACTGACACACGTGTATGCACACACACAGTGAGTCATACAAACACATAGACAGTGAGAAATAAAAACATACTGACACACAAATTGAACAATACAAACACAATGACACACACATTGACCGATACACACACTGAGAGACACACAGTGACCAATCCAAACACATTGACATACACATAAAAAGTGACCAATGCACCCACTGACAGACACATAGTGACAAATGAAAACACACAGGCACATACACAGTGACCAATGCAATCACAATGACACACCCACAGGCACCAAAACAAACACAATGACAAACAGAGGAACCAAAATACACACACTGAAGTTTGTGTCCCATGTAAACACATTTACCTTCTTAACTGTTGAACCACCAGACAGCTTCACAAATACCACAGTACCTCTGCTCACATCTTGCTTAAAAGCAGCTCTGGTCGCCATAGTCCTTGTGCTTGCAGCATACTTTGAGGTGGCTTGAGGCATATTAGTGTGCCAGACAGGGAATAAACACATTGTATTGTGTATTATTTATGTGCTAAATAAAACTGCTGGATGTTTTAACTGTACCCTGTTGAATTATTATTTTTTAACTACTTTTCCCTTACGCTTCTACTTTTCCATCGTAGAGGCTTGGTGTTACTAGACAGATCCTGGCAGAATTTCTTCTTTTATTCCATGCTCATGTATGAGATGTGTTATTAAAGACTCAATAGAATTTTAACAGCAGGGATTCAAGAAAATACTGTTTTGTAGAATGATGATAGTTTGTAGGGGTACCTGCAGATAAATACAAATTATATAATATCTTACTATTCATCCATTTGTAACCCCTTATACACTATCGAGATATTCTTTTGCCATCATCGTAACCTAGATGTCAGGATCCCGCGGGTGGCTGCGAGGGGATGCTGCAGTCCGCTCGCGGCACTCACCCTCCAGCCGTCCGCGGTCCCCTTCTCCTCGTGCGCTCGGTGCACCTTAAATTTCCTTGTTCGTTTAGAAACATAGAAACATAGAATGTAATGGCAGATAAGAACCATTCGGCCCATCTAGTCTGCCCAATTTTCTAACTACTTTCATTAGTCCCTGGCCTTATCTTATAGTTAGGATAGCCTTATGCCTATGCAACGCATGCTTAAACTCCTTTACTGTGTTAACCTCTACCACTTCAGCTGGAAGGCTATTCCATGCATCCACTACCCTCTCAGTAAAGTAATACTTCCTGATATTATTTTTAAACCTTTGTCCCTCTAATTTAAGACTATGTTCTCTTGTTGTGGTAGTTTTTCTTCTTTCAGATATACTCTCCTCCTTTTCTGTGTTGACTACCTTTATATATTTAAATGTTTCTATCATATCCCCCCTATCTAGTCTTTCCTCCAAGCTCCACTCTTGCACTAGAGATGGGATCCAAAATAACTTCTTGCACCAGGGCCCCCTCTATCTCAGTTCTGCCCAACACATATTGCCCAATATTACAAACTCATGCCACGTTCTTAAACTTCCGCCTCTACTTTGCCAAGCAAGAGTATTTTGCATCTTGCATCTCCACCTTCTCTCATTAACCCAAAACGCCTTTTTTATATAATTAACTCCCTTCTTCTCCCCCCTGCAATGCCGTCATGAACTAATCTCTCATCTAGTGGCTTTGCATATCACTTTACTGACAAGATCAAACAGATTAGGAATGCAATTACCCCTCTTTCCTCTTCCCCTCCAATACTAAGCTTCCATTCCTCTTTGATTTTTGTATGTTAATACTTGTCAAAAATCTCATACTATAATTGTGAAGCACTGAGGAATATATTTTCACTAACAATAAAAGGAGAGAAACTTGGGGGTTATATTTTTAAAGAATGACAGTGGTTTGGTGATTACGGGGGAAAAGAACAGTGAATACTCCAAGCCTCTCTGTCACTCAGAATCACTATTATTGAGCCTCCTCCATTAATATATTATACAGTGATGAAGGAGTCAATTTTAAAATATGGGGAGAGAGGCGATTGTAACAGAGGCTAGATTCACCCCCAAGCCTATTTATTTTTCCATTTATATAGCGCCAACAGATTCTGTAGCCAGGGACGTATTAGCCACAAGGCAAACAAGGCATTTGCCTTGGGCGGCATTTTCCTGGGGACTGCAAACAAAGCTGCCCCCAAATGCCCAGGGCAAATGTCTTGGGGGCTAACTGACAAGCCAGGCGGGCGGGCAGCGCTGGCGAGGGAGCACTTCCCCTGAGCTCTCTGCTCAGCTCCCTCACGCACCACAGAGTGATGCTGGGAGCCGGAATATGACATCATATTCCGGCTCCCGGCATCACTCTGCGGCGCGTGAGGGAGCTGAGCAGAGAGCTCAGGGGAAAGTGCTCGCCCGCCCAGCAGCTCCACTGGACCCCAGGGAAAGGGAGAAACCCCCCCCCCCCCATCCCAGCATTCCCAAAGGTAAGGAGGCTGGGGGGATTGTATTTAAAAAAAAAAAATAAGTGTGTTAATGTGAGTGTGAGTGTGTGTTGTTAGGGAGTGTGTGTGTCTCTGTTAGTTAGTGAGTGAGTGTCTGTTAGTGTGTTAGTGTGTGTCTCTGTTAGTGTGTTTGTGTGTGTCTGTTATTGAGTGTGTGTGTGTCTGTTAGCGAGCGTGTGTGTCTGTTAGTGAGTGTGTGTTTGTCTCAGTGTGTGTGTGTGTCTGTTAGTGTGTATCTGTTAGTGAGTGTGAGTGTGTGTCTGTTAGTGAGTGTGTGTATGTCAGGGAGTGTGTTACTATGTGTGTGTCTGTTAGTGAGAGTGTATGCGTGTCTGTTAGTGAATGTGTGTGTCTGATAGTGACTGTATGTGTCTGTTCGTGAGTGTGTATGTCTGTTAGCTAGTGTATGCATGTCTGTCAGTGAATGTGTGTGTGTGTATTTAGAAGGTGGGGCTGGGGGGAAGGGTGGGGTGGCATGGGGGGGAGGGGAGGGGAGTGCCTGAGTTTTGTAATGCCTAGGGCAGCACAAAACCAGAAAACACCACTGTCTGTAGCGCTTTACAATATTATAAGAGGGTTGATTTAACTATAAATAGGACAACTACAAGAAAACTTACAGGAACGATAGGTTGAAGAGGACCCTGCTCAAACGAGCTTACAATCTATAGGTACTCATGATCAGAATGAATTAGAGAGAAATAGAGTCTCACTTAAAAGCTTGGCGATAAAGGATTTTTTTTTGAGGGGGGGGGAGGCTGGGATTAAAAGGAGGTTGGGTATACTGGTGGGAAGAGCAGAGTCTGAACTTTAAATGACACTCCACTTCCCAATTCCAAAATAAATTAAAATTACTGTTCATATACCCCCAAAGAAAACAAGCATGCACTTATTTTTGTGTTCTTTTTAATTTGGGTTATATTTAAATCTCTGCTTGCAAAACCTGCAGTTCTCTTCTCTGTTGCCTTTGAAAGCCCTCCCCTTCTAACCCTGCCCAGACTTTGCGTGACTGGCCAATCACAGACTTCCCAATACATCTCAATGAGAAGTCATTGAAAGGCAGGTGTTCTGGGCAGTTGCTGCCTCTTGAATTTAGCTCCACTGAGCAAATTAACTGCTCAACATTAACTGCTGTCTGCTTGAAATCCAAGGGGGATTAACCAGGTTAATTTATAAAGGTGTCAGTTTCTATTAAAATCTGCAATTTTTTGCAAATATTAATAAAAAAATTAAAATAAAAAAAAAAGGATATACTCTTTACACTTTTGGAGGGTCTTTAACCCCAAATATCTCAACCACTCATGATACTTGGGATCCATTCCTCACTGTATGACACAATGAAAAATGCTGTTTTAACCCACACAGGTTACCACATTTAACTCTAAGCATCCCTTTCATTAAAAATAGTTTAAACCTTTGGTCACTGAGTAAAACAGTGACCAAACAGTTAATTAGTTTTTATGTGGGGGGAGGACATTTAGGAGTAGGCAGGAAAATACTGGAAGAGGAAGGCTATCTTTAATTTAGTGTAAGCTTCCTTGCTCACTCACAATCACTGTGAGTGAGAAGGTAGGATGGGGAGCTGACAGGAATTAGAAATGCTGTGTTTGCTTGTCATCATTTCCCAACAAATGTTCACTTCCTCAGAGTAACTGCTTGTCACATGTCGATCGCATCCCAGTAAATAGCTGATAGTGATAGCTCTGGTCTAGGAGCTGTCAGTTCCAGGATGTCAGTCAGGATGAAAGAGTTAAAGCTGAAACACAATACTAAACAAACATAAAGAGATAAAAGCAGAGGTAATACTTAATTGACCAAGACATTTAAGTTTATTTTCTAACATTTACAAGAGAACTGCAAATAATTTTAGGGCAATATAACCCAACAGAAAAATCAAAGCTATTATATTTCTAAGTCCAAGTATTTTTCCTTATGATTCTTAGTCCCTTATTGATTTTTCACAAGTTCACCCATTTCCAGTAAGTAAACCCCACTGAGTCATTGTAGGGAAAAAACATGATCCAAGATAATCGATTACTATGTGACTGCATGAGTCAATTTTACCTAATTCTTCAGTGCGTCCAACAAGGATACGCTCAGCCATTACTGGGAATTGAACTATTTGGTACTAACACTGCTTCTATATCACGGAGACCTCTGAGCACATCTTAGATGCTAATCAACAGTTGTCTTCGATATTCCTGTGGCTTCTGTTACTGCGTGATAAGCTGTCCTAGAAGAAAAGGGTGGGAAGCAATGTTTCAAAGTAGATACATTTATTATTTATGTTCAGAACATTCTTGTGTAATCCGATAAATGTAATTTAATGTTTATTTAATTTATTTTTTATCTTTTGATTTACACAATACACTTAAAGTGAACATGCCATCAATTGTTATACTTATTTTAAAGGGACACTCCAGGCCAATAAAACACTGTTGAAATGCTTTATGTGTGAAGTCCTCTTTTTTCCATTTTCTAAAAACTGCTGATTTCAAAAGAAATTGGCACATTTATAAATTAACCTTGTTACACCTTCTTGCCTGTCAATCAGACTACCAGTCCTGTTACTTCCTGGTTTGATTAGTTCAGTGGAGATAAACTCAAGAGGCAGACAATTGCTCAGAGCACATGCCTCGTAAAGACTTCTCATTGAGCTGAATTGTGAATTCTGTGGTCGGACAAGAGATCTGCAGCTTTTTTCTTAGATTTAAAGACATGCATGTTTTCATTGTGGGTGTATCTATTTAACTGTTTTCTACATTTATTTATTTTATTTGGGCAGTGGAGTGTCACTTTAAATCACCTCCAAGTGTGTTAAATACATCATTTTCCTATAATCCCTGGAGAATTAACTGACAGGTATTTTTCAGTAGGTTTCCTCCCCATCTATATATTTGCTAGCGAAACTGCTAGCACAATATATAAATAGAATGTTATGCTCTTTAGTAAGTGCATACGTTGTTATGGGCACAATAGTTAATCCTTTAACACTTTAAATGTGTAAAAACTTTATTGTGAGATGGTAAATCAACAAACAGATATAAAAGCAAACATTTGTTCATTGCATATGGTATTCACCTGTTAAGTCGATACTTTAGCAACCGTGACAGCTGTGCCTTTCCTGATGGGCAGGGCTCTATCAGCTTTGCATACCTAGATCTTTTCAGTAAAGGATTTTCTTGTCAGAAAATCTCAAGAGATTGAGGTCTGGGCTTTAATAGAGCTTCTCTTTTAACCACTTCACTACTAAGTTGCTCACAAAACAAATGATCAGGAAAATCTAGGGAGAGGTATTATATTCTTAAGAGAACTGTATAAATAGATGTAAATTAATGACAAGTATAAATAGCATATTATTTTTTTAATGTACAGTAAAAAAAAAAAAACTCCGCTCCAGAATACTGGAGTTATAGACCAGAATACAATATTAATTTATTTTGCTTGCCAGTTAGTAAAATGTTAAGAAACAAGAATACATGAGAAATGGATACATAACTTGGCTACCTGTGTATATTACTGAGATAGAATGGGTTAGGAGACAAAACATGTTAGCAGTAGCGTACTAAGGGGGGGCAGGGGGAGTGATCTGCCCCGGGTGCCCCTCACTAAGGGGTTGCCCGGGGCAGACTGTGTCGGGTCCTGGGTCACTGACCGAGGACCCGACACCAGGAGGGGGCCCAGTGGCTCGCTCGATATGCCGCCGGGTGTGATGCCCCTCCTACGCCCAACTCAGACACCAGTCTGCAGCTCCGCAAGTGCAGAGTTGCAGAACATGTGTCTTGCGAGCTTTGATCTATCAGAGCGTTGCCGCGGGTTACCACGGCAATGCTCTGATTGTGTCTCGCGAGATTCTTGGTCTGCAGCTGCAGACCGGATATTATGCCCGCCGGACCACCAGGGAGCCAAGGTGTTTAGTCCCCCCTCCCTCACATCACCCCACTCTCCCATCACCCCCCCTTCCTTTCATCACCCCCCTTCACCTCATCAGCCCCCAACGCTCACACTTCACCCCCCTCACACATCAACCCCCCTCCCTCTCACATCAGCCCCCCACACCATCACCCCCACTCTCTCTCAAATCACCCCTCCTCTCAGCATCACCCCCTCTTCCTCTCATCACTCATTTCCTCTCATCACCCCTTTCCTCTCATCACCCCCTTTCCTGTCATCACCCCCCTCCCTCTCACATCACCCCCCTCTCTTACACCATCACCCCCCTCTCTTACACCATCACCCCCCTCTCTCACATCACCCCTCCTCTCATCATTAAACCCCCTTCTCTCATCACCCCCTCACACCATTACCCCCCTCCTCTCATCATCACCCCCCTCTCACATCACCCCTCCTTTCTCTCACATCACCCCCTCCTTCTCACTATCACTCCCCTCCCTCTCACCATCACCCCCTCCCTCACACCATCACCCCCCTCACACCATCACCCTTCCCTCTAACGTCACCCCCCTGAGACATCACCCCCTCTCCCTCACACATTACCCCCCTCTCATCTTCACCCCCTCTCATCATCAACACCTCTCCCTCTCACATCACCCCCTCTCATCATCACCCCTCTCTCCCTCATACATCACCCTCCTCTCCCTCACACATCATCCCCTTCCTCGCACCAACCCCCCTCCCTCACACATCACCCCCCTTCCTCGCACCAACCCCCTTCCCTCACACATCACCCCCCTCCCTCACACATCACCCCCTCCCTCTCACCATTACCCCCCTCCCTCTCACCATCACCCCCTCCCTCTCACCATCACCCCCCCTCCCTCTCACCATCACTCCCCTCCCCCTCCCTCTCACCATTATCCACTACACAAACACACACTGCATTAACTATACAAACACACTACAACACTACAAACACACACACAGAGACACAGGTATACATGTGTGTCTATGTATCAGTATGTCTGTGTATCTGTTTGTGTGTTGGTATATATGTATCTCTATGTGTCAGTGTGTGTATGTGTATCTTTTTGTGTGCCTTTGTATCTGTTTGTGTGCCTGTGTCTGTATCTGTGTGTCTCTATCTGTATGTGTGTCTGTATGTGTCCATGTCAGTGTTTGTTTGTATATGACTGTGTTTCTATGTAGCTGCATGTGTGTACCTATGTGTCTATATATGTGTGCCAACGTGTGTATATGTGAGTATATGTGTATACATCTCAGCATTTTGCCTACACTACAAACAAATACAACCCTGCATCTAAATGCCAACACAAAAGACCACCATATTCAAAAACCACACTTGCATTCAAATGCCAATACATGCAAACACACCCGTACATTCACTCACACATACTCCATACAAAAACATGCTTACATTCAAACACACAAACACTGCTCGGTGCTAAATACATTTAAAAAATACAAACACTACTCGGTGCTAAATACATTTAAAAAATTGCGGGTACTTTTTACATTTTTTAGCTGGGGCGGGGTGCCAAATATAGGATCCGCCGTGGGTGCCAAATGCTCCAGGTCCGCCCCTGCATGTTAGTCTGGTTGTGTGTGTGTATGCTTATTATCTTGCAGAACATTACGGGGACACTCTAAGAACAAAAACTGCTTCAGCTTAAAGGAACACTATAGTGACAGGAATATGAACATGCATTCCTAACAGGCATGGACTGGCCATCAGGCAAACTGGGCAAATGCCCCCTGGGCTGTGATGACCATGGGCCAAGGCCGGCAGGGGAGATCAAAGGATGGGATGGGAGTCGGCTGGCTCTCTCATCCTTGCGGCCTGTCTCTCTCCCCTCTGGCACGGGGTGGGGGGCGGAGGAAGTAACCGGCCGTCACTTCAGTGGTCTATTTCAGCAAGATACTGCACCCTGACACACTGCATAGAATGTTTAGAAATGGTTTGAGGAACATGACAAAGAGTTCAAGGTGTTGCCTTGGCCTCCAAATTCTCTCAATCCGATTGAACATCTGTGGGATGTTCTGAAAAAACAGATTTGATCCATGGCCCCTCCTTACAATTTGCAGGACTGAAAGGATCTGCTGCTAATGCCTTGGTTCCTAGATACCACAGGATACATTTGGAGGTCTTGTGGAGTCTATGCCTTGATGTATCAGAGCTTTTATGGCTGCACAAGATGAGGACCTACACAATATTAGGCAGGTGGTTTTAATGTTGCGGATGATCAAGTAATTTTCCAATTTTAGATTTATCTAAGGCTCATACAGATCTTCACCACACACCACAGTTTTCATACCCATCTCAAGAGCATAGAGATATATGCCTCACTTACATGTGTCTGAAGACATGGAGCTGGACCACCCTTGATTGGATCTGAAGAATAATGGAGGTTATAGCTGAGATACATTACATTGTGAGCAGCTACTTGTATACATTTTTTTTTTTTTTTTTTTTAAATAATAGAGCTTCTTCGATGGCATGTATATCTTTTTTATGGGACACTCCAAACCACTAAAGGACGTGAGCTTGCTTTAAACAAAGTGCGGATTTCCATAATATTTAATATTTTTAAGAATTAACCAGGAAGTAAGAGGATCAGTTGTCTGTCTGACAGCCAATGGTGTACAACAAGGTTGTTTAGCTCTGTGTAGCTAAACTCAAGAGGCAGGCAATTGCTTTAGGATGTCTGTGATTCGATAGCCAAAGAACGTGTGGGCTGGGGCAGAAGGGGGAGGAGGGGGGACTTGCACAAGAAATCTGCAACTTTTGCAAACCATTTTTGCATATATCCTCAAAAATGCATAATTAACAGTATGCATGTTTTCATTGGGGGTAAAACTACTAAACTAAACAATGATTTAATTTATTTTGTATTTTTTTTGTGTGTGTATTTTGGCAGTGTAGTGTTGAAAAAGTGAAGGAGGAGAGGTAAAGTGCCTGGTGTACCAAATTGGTCTATGTCTAAACTTCTTTACAATTCTCAGCACCCACCCAACCCTCCGTCCACCCACTGCCTGTCAGTCTTTCTATCTATTTGCCTGTCTGTCTATCTGCCTTTTTATATCTCTACCTCTCTATCGATTTGTATAGCTATCCTATTATTAAACTATTTGTCTGCCTGTCTGTCCTGTCAAGATCTGTTTTTAGTGAACACTCTGTATTCACCTCTTATTGCCAAGAGGGAAGGGCAGTCCTTTAAGCCATGGTTTCCCAGCGGTTTCCTCCACTGGTGTTTTTTTTTTTTTTCCTGAGTACTGAAGGATGACTCTTCATGAGTCTCAAGGTACTACACATTGGCATGCTATTTTCAGGACAACTATTTGGGCCTTTTCTCCATATTAGTGACTGCAGGCAAAATACAATTCTGTGAAATAAATGCATTATTAATTTATATATATATATGTCTCATTTATATGTTGTTTTTGACCAACTTTGCAAATTAGCTTATTCACTTTGAGGGAGGGGTATGGTATCAGATGTGATTAGAGATCAACCATTGTTTTAGTACAATATTTTATTACAGGTTGTGTGTGAATTTCGGACATGTTGGTGCTACACAGAAATGAGGAAAACATTTAAGGTTTCCAAAAGAAGGAAGTTATTTATGGAAATGTGACCAACATCTAAACAAATGGAAAATGGATAAAAGGATTTCAGCTTAAATAAATGAAAGCTAAGAGATCTGATGAAGGACAATATGTACTCCTGGCAGAATATTGTCTGTACAAGTTTCTGGATGAATAATACAGAGAGTGCCTGCTGCTCTCAGGATCAGAGAAGCATGCTATAACAAACACAGTGTGATGCACCTTTAATACACTCAAAATCTCAAAGAGAGAGATGGAGGAAAAGCAATTAATGAAATCTACAAATTAATTCGAACAGGAGAGCGCAAAGATAGTAATAGTAAAATAAAATACCTTATGATAAAAATAAATAAAAAATTAAGTTAAGCGGCTATACACCAAATAAAGTTCCTTAAAAGTCTTTATCTAAATACAATTCATAAAAAAGTGTCAGCGCTATATATGATAGCCTTGCAGTGGGCAATCAATTAGGATGTAAAAAATCACTAACTTATCCCCGTGATTCAGTGGTGTATATATATTATCACCTCTATGCATCACATCAAGTTAGATTATGCACATGAATATATTTGAAAACTTGCTTAAGAGTCCAAAAGTTCTGAATGGGAGTCTTTAGAGGGTTAATCCTGCGCTGCAGCAAAATTGTTATATCTGTAGATACACTGTGGTTCAATGTAGCTTGTACCTTAAAAGGATACAAAAAAGCTTTTCATAGTGTAAAACTGCATTTATTAGTATAAAAGAAAATTCTCTTCCCCCAAATAGAAACCCTTACATTAGCAAGTGGTGATACTTGTTTCTAAAGATATCACAAACACATTAAGCAGAATCAGAGGCTGAGCAGCCGTTTACCGTCCACTGTTCTCTGTAGTACAAAACTTCCGCCCAATCTCAGCACTAATGTCCCAACAGCGCTGAGATCGGGCAGGAGTTTTCTACTTCAGAGTGGACGGTAAGCGGCTGCTCAAATTATGTGTTTTTCTGTACCTGGAGATAATTGAGTTTGTACAGTTCCGGACTCAATTATCTCTCAGGCACAGAGGAGGAGTATGTTGAATGTATTGCTTGTATGTGCCTCTCCCCCTCCCCCTTTTTCCTGTCCTATTGTTTCCCCAGCAGGGCGCTGTCCCAGGAACACTTCCAGACCAGTTTAAACTAGCTGCTTTGTCCCTCCTTAATCTCCATCAGCCCTTGCTATTGTACTATAGTGCTCTATGTACGCTATTGTATGTAAATGAGGCTGATGAGGGTTTGAATGTGGGTATAAATTGTGATTGCTGCCCTACATTAAACAGATCTACTCCCAGCATTAAGTCTTGGCTAATGTGTGGGGGGGGGGGGGGGGATTCTATACCTGCACTAATTACTGCTATACTGAATCCAGCTCTAACAACTGGGAGCTGGATTCAGGACCCTGGTCCAGGGTGGGATGAGGAAGCGAGACCCCAGCCAAGCTTGAAGTGCCCATGGTGTCCTGGCAAAGTGCTTATGGTAGTGTGGTGATAACTAGGAAGCACATTTGGCAGAGGTACCCGTGCGTGGTACCAGGCGGTCCACCATAAAAATAATTTCTGGTCCACCTTCAACATGTTTTCAAAACTCCCAATTTCCTGTGTGCCCGCAGGCCCATGTCTACTCCTCTCATATCAGCACCAAACTAATGCAAAATTACTCCAAGACTGCCTCACCATTTACCTCTGTAAGCCTTTCTCCCTCCCTCATTCTAATTCCCCATATTTTATGCCTGGACCATATTTCTAACATATTTTAATTTAGGAACCTTTCGTACCCAAACACCCACACTTATCAAATTAGAACCCTTCCGCTCAGCAAAAGCTCTTCCTCTCCACCCTTTATGTTGGGGACTCCTTTTCATCCATTTGATAGAAATAGCTGAATTCTACTTGACTATTTCTGTAGAAGCACCTCAAGTATATTATTTAAACCTTACAATGTAATTATTGCCATTCCTGCAGAGAGGCATTGTTTAAAATGAGGGGGACATGGCACCCATATCAGGGAGGGCTCTAGGGGTGAGCGAGCTGTGCGGCCACACAGTGTGCCGTGGGAGCAGGGAGCCATGCGGCCGGCACAGCTCCCACAGGTCCGGCTGCATTGCTGCTACTCCTCACTTATAGCCCATAATGGACAGATGTAACTCTGTGTGTGTGACTGTCTGCCTGTGTATAACTGTAAGTGTGACTAACTGTGTGTGTCACTGTCTGCCTTTGTGTGTGACTTTAAGTGTGTGTGTGTGTTTATGTGTGGCTGTCTGTACCTTTGTGTGGCTGCCTGGTCCTGTGTATGTGACTGTGTGCATGTTGCTGTATTGACAGTGTATACGCAAAACAGTGTGCATCTGACTGTGTGCCTGTTACTCTGCAAAAATATACATCTGCATTCAAACAAGTGCCTACATGCATAATTTTATCTGAATTAAATACCCATCACACTTTGCCAATAAACAGTGCACATATATCACACACATCCAATACACACATATATCACACACAGTTAATACACACTTACAAATATCACATAGCATACACATCACATACAGCCATCACACCTATCACATACACATACAACACACGCATTACATCATAATATAGAGATGAATTACAGTGGAGCTCTGGTATACAAAATGCACATTACTCTGTGTTTTATAGTTAGGGAGCTCTGTGATACACTAATAGGCACATTACTGGGAGTTGTATTGTTGTGTAGTGTATGAGCTTGTCACAGAGCTCCACATTACTGTGAGTTTGATAGTTGTGGAGTTCTGTGATAAACTGGTACACACCACGTAGTACTATGAGGGTTTTTTGTTTGCTGTGGATCTCAGTGATAAATGGATAAACAGCGCATTACTACAAATTTTAATTCCAAAGAGGTCAAGGTAAATAAGGAAAATCAAAACAACTCGCAGTATTATGTGACATACTTAGTCTGCCCCTCTGTAACGCTGAGGAGGCAGTATGGCACCTCTGGCCTGCATTTCATTTTAGCCGCAGACCATAAGTAGCTGTCTTTCTATCTCTGGCCAATCACAACATTGCTGCGGTTTCTCACAGGAAAGCTCTGACACTGTAAGTGCCTGAGATTGTGAGATAGATACGCATCGTCTGCACATGGTGGAGGGGCTAGCCAGATTCCCAGCACGCTGGACCACCAGAAATCAGCATACCACTTTACTAACAAGGTAACAACAGGGAAGGAGGAATTAATATTTGTCTTTAAATCATTATTAATATATCCCCTATACAAACACTACACCTCTATGTAACCTATACATGTATGAAGGGGGATGATGGGGAGGGGGGCGCTGCGAAGATTTTTTGCAAAAGGGCGCCTCTAGGCCTGAGGCTGGCCCTGACCCAGATCTGGTGGTCTGGATGATGGAGTAACAAAGAAAACAAAGAAAATGGTACCCCATTTAGGAGTAGGAACACTTATCAATATGGTTAACATATAAGATGTGAATGACCTCTTGCTTAAGAAAATAGAAAATACTGGCTCAATTTATAGCATCTAACATTGAGACAACCCTATATATGATGTCATAATTTGCAGATCAGTGATTGGTGATTTACTGTTTTAATTTAGAGGGGGTGGGTGGGATACCAAATCTGAAATACAAAGGTGTTGTTAGTTTTAAAAAACTACCAACTGAAAGAATGGGATAGAAAAAAACACTCAATCTTCTAGAGTGAGATTGAATCCCATTCACTTTTGAGTACCTCTTAAAGTAAACGTAACAAAGAAAATGGTAATAACCTTTATTAAACTAAAAATAAGCAAAGAAAATGTATATAATAGGTGTAAAGCCTACCCCAGATAAAAACACCATCGAAATTGTGTTAGTGAAAATCACATAAAAGTGAGGAGTTAAAAACCTGGGGATATGTTCCTTAGTCTCATAGAAAATTATATATATATTGTATGTGCACATACATGTAAAGTCCACTAAAATAAATAATACTAAGGCCTCTAAAGAGGACAAGGTTAGACTATAGGGACATCCGATATGTGGACCAATATGCAGGAGAAAGGGAGCATAAGTACAGACTGTTCCGTACAAAAGATGAAAAATAAATAAACCAAGTCGCGCTAAAACGGTAAAGTCCGTAAGTAATATATATAGCTGGGATTGTGGTGCCTAATGGTAGTAGAAATGCCGGTATGGTACTGGAGTTAAACTGTGGTCATTATAAATAGTGCCTCAATAGGGTATATCGAGATAGCTCACTGGTGGAAAATAAATTCACGAAGAAGCACAAACGGGTGTAGTACTATGTAGCCGACCCTTCTGGACAGACTCTCTGGGAGGCTATATGTCTCGTTTGGCAATTTAACCTATAGGGGATATTCAATAGTGATATATCCCCTAGTGTGAGACTAAAAGACACATAAAATCCACAGCGGTATGTAACAGCAGTACCTTAAACCAAAAAAGCCCCCTCTGAAATTAGTAACTAAAGAGGAAAGGAGAAAATATCCTAGAAAACCCTGGGCTTACTATCTAGCCCACTGGCAGGCCATAGATACTAAACTACTGCTTCAAGACAGCCTAGCAAGTCCCTATAAACTTATATAAGCGCATACTTGGGAAAAAATAAATAAATAATGAAAGCAGACATCCGTCAAACCCAGGTTAGTTTTATTTAATGGGACTCCCCAGTACTGACAGTAGCAGAGGGATTCCTTCTCAATTAGAGTTAACATTATGATTAGGTTTAGGGTGGGTGTGGGGTTAGAGTTTTGTTGGTGTAGGGTTAGGTCTAGTATTATAGTTGGTGTAGGGTTTGGGTTAGAATTGATGTAGGGTTATGGTGAAGGTTGGTTTAGGATTATGGGTAAGTTTTAGCAATTTATGAAGTGTTAAGGATAGGAGTATTAAGGTGACTTTACATGATTCTCAGCCAGTGATGGCAGTTACACTCAATATTATCTTTAATAAGAGCAGCCTGTTCTAAAAAATGGGAATCTTAACTCCCATCTCTCACACACAGGCTCATAGAAGTTACATAAAAGTTATAATCTACAAAAAAAATCGAGCATTTAAACATTAAAGTTTTTCTTGTAAAATATGGCCTATAATATGTGGGTGCACTGAAAGAGCAAAGGGGAAATGGTGGTTGTGTTGTACAGCATGTGGTCAAATGGTCAAATATGCAAAGTTGCTTGAGGCTGTTTCTGTGTTGCAAAACTGGAAAAAAACAGGACAGAACAAAGATGACATTCTCACCAGGGTTTTATCACAACGTTGTGTCACGTCCTGCTCTGTTCTGTGGAGATGTCTGGCCTTGGCTTCTGGTATCCAGTACTCTTGTTACAATTCTTGTTTAGTTTTCCTTGTTTTTTTGGTTTTCCATTCTATGTCTGGTTTTCTTTATGCTGGGATTTCTGGGTTCATTCCTGTAATCCATCCCTGGGATTCCCAGTCTCCAGGTTTCATTTAAATGTTTGTTTTATGTTGCCACACCCGTTTGTTTTCCATCATTCATTCTGTTTCAGTGTTCCTGCAGGCAGCTCCTCAAGGCTTCTGCCCTTTCTTGCAGGTAAGTGCTATATATGTCTTTTGGTTGTTTTAGCATACATTAGGCAGTGTAGGACCTGCCAGATATGGGGTACATTGGCGTCGTTGGCAGGCTTATGCAATGTATGATCATATAATGTGACTAAATCCCCATGATTTTCATATGTAGTACTTAGTTATTTCTCCTCTTGTTTTGCCTATGTTATCTTGTCTTGTTTTAGTCTGTATACCCAGTCCATGTACAGTCCTGTCTAGTCTTGCCCAAGTTATGTTCATGTTTTCCTCATGTCTTGTGTATATGTTCTGGGTTTAGTTTACTATCCTTCTCTGGTTCTGGGTTCTATTAGTTCTGTCTTGTTTTCTAGTCTTGCCTTGTTTCTAGTACTGGATACAATCTTGCTGCAGAGCCTCCCTATTCAGTTCCTGGGAGGTCTGCTAATTTCCATGCTCCTAGTTCCTGGTATCCGCTGAAGCTGATTCAGGGTCTTGGTATGTGGCTGCACAAATGCTGGTGCTCAACACCAGGGGGCGTGCGGTTACCCTGCACCAGACCCTGCTAATCCACCTCCACGCTGGGACTCCTACTTTGAACATCAGGCATACTGGGTCCTGGTCCTTGCTCCGCCGCCCGGACTGTATCTGGGTCCCGGGCACCGGACCGCCACCCTGACACGTTGGCCCTTTAGTTCTAATTCGGGGTTTTCCTTTGGGCAAACTAAAGATATTTTTTGCTCAGTTACCACATGCTAGTTAAACCAGCAAAACAAGTCAGTCTGCCTCTAAAAAAGTTTTATCATGGACAGCTGCTAAATGGAAATCTAACAGTGTATCAAATAATGTGGTAATTATTTTAAAATTGTCTATTAAATCAAAGACATGGCTGTGTATGTGAGGAGGGTGCAGAGAAAGCTTTATCTAAATCATATCTTCCTAAATATAACACTTTTCCGTAAATCTTATTCTAAAACAGACGGCTTCATATCCTCCTTATCATCAGTTACTTTGTGTGCTTGGATAACGAGAAATAAGGTAATCCTTCTTTGAGTCGCAGTAGATGAAAGCTTTTAGCATGCCGTGATATATTGTAGCCATTTTGTCATTTTTACAAGGCCAGTATTTTTTTATTATGAGTACGAACTATTGGAATTGAAACCAGCATAAATCAAATGTATCTTATTTATTAACAATTAAACAATAATCTATATATAAATTTTAGGAAACTGAAACATTCTAGATAATGGAGTAACAAAGAAAATTACAAAAAAATAATATATAAAAATATTGTGTCCTCTATGAAGAAAACAGTGTTACGTTTTACATTAAACAGAGATAAGAAAAGCTGTGCCTAAAGTTTTACACAGTACTAATGACTGGAAATTAGCCTGTCAATTTTAATGATAGGTGTATTGTAACTCAGCAACCAGCTCCTTCCTCTGCTTTACATCATTGGGCATTAACCTCCTCCTCTCCACCATAGACCATACTTTGTTGTGTCTTATAGCTCCTTCTCTACTTTCATTACATAGATATTGTGATACAGCTGATGCTATTTTACTGATTTAGCCATATCGAAATTAGGGGTTATGTACACGACTTATCTTTACCTCCTCTGGAATTTATCTAATATGTGCAAGAATTATACTTGCTGAAATTCAACAGAACAAAAAGGACTTACATTTGTGGTAGAGCATGAGTAAGGTAGGTATAAGTCAGCATACCCACTTAAAATACCTGGCTTTGTATACAGTAAGCCAACATTTATTCAGGTACTTTATTATATTATAAATTGTCATATCATGCCAGGAAAATGCGAAGGAAAGAGATTTGATCATTATACATGGCAAACATCAAACAAATTCAAGCTAAACCGGATTTGTATGGTTTCCCTTCAGTGTCCAACAGATTGCAAATCATCTTTTCTTTCCAAATTGTTGTGTTCATGAGTGAAGCACCCCAAGAAGTGTCCCCCTAGAGGTTGCCACAAGTATTCAATCTTTGCTGCACCATATCACAGCCATCTCTGATCCATTACAATAAGGCAGCATTAAGGGCTACCAGGGGTCGCAGAACTCAGCAATCTTGGTACAAGGGAATTATTGTTGCATGTTTTAAATGTGAGGCAATTCAGTATTGTCCCATTTGAGACTTCAGTAGTGATGGAGGCAATGGCATCATATCTACCTATTACACATCTGTATTGACATGTACCAGATTTTTGGTAGACAATTCCTTTAAAGCAATAGATAATAACTGGTACCCAGTAACAGAAATAATTATGGGATTAGTGTATGTGATGTTTTTCATGCATAATGACAGTATTACAAGATTCTCAATGGAAATATGAGCACATGCAAAAAAAGAAAAATCACAAAGAAACAAAATTATATCAAGAGGCTTTGCCAGACATGTAATACAATATTTGCATCTGATGATGGGCATTAAACTTATAAATATAGCATAGCAAATGTTCTCCTTTTTTAAAATTCATATGTATTATTCCTTTTTCTTTTTCACACACAAAACAATACACAATAGTTCATTAGCAATAATACTGAACATTAACACATTGAGACAAACTTAACAAAATCATCACTAACAAAAAAGAAAACAATCTCATCTCTCCCTCTCTTTCCACTCCAGTCCTCTTCTCCTACTATTATCTGTAAATTATAATCCATCACGGCTATTGTTTTAATATTTTAAATTGTTTATTAAAATAATGAACTGCTACTTAAGGAAATATCTAAGTTAGTTTTCCGATTTAACTTACGTCTAGTCAAGCAATCACTAAGTTTGTAGAATTCTACCAATGGAGCCCATTTTAATTTATGTACCTTAGCAGTGTCTTTATTATTGTGTAATCAAAATTCTACCATGAGAAAATCTGGAATCAGTGATGGAGGAGACTTCATACTCTTCCTGTCCAGAAACAACTAAAGGAGGAGGGGGAACAACCGGACTTGTGTACCGATTGCAAACAAGCGGTTTGAGCAAGGACACATAAAAAGTATTAGTCATATGCAAGGACGCTGGAAGGGCCAGAGAATAAGAAACAGGGTTGATTCTCCCAACCACACAAAATGGACTAAGGAACCTCGGAGCAAACTTCATGCTGGGAACCTTCAACCTGATGTTGCGTGAGGATAACCAAACCCGATCACCCACCTGGTAAACTTGATTGGCACTCCGCCGTTTATCTGCATGAAACTTAAAGGGAGCAGCCGCCGTTTCAAGAACAGAGTGAACCTTAGTCCAGGTTTTATGAATAGAGGTAAGGTGATCATCCAGAGTAGGCATAGCTGTATCAGAAAAAACAGCAGGGAGAACAGCAGGATGACGACCCGTATTGACAAAAAATTGACTATGCCCAGATAAGTCATGAGTAGCATTATTCCTTGCAAATTCTGCGCAGGGCAATAATTCAGCCCAGTTAGACTGTGTACTATTCACAAAGCAACGTAAATACAGCTCAAGTGATTGGTTAGCATTTTCAGCCATACCATTAGTTTGGGGATGGTAAGCAGAGGAAAATTACAATTTAATGTCCAACTGTTTATTGAATGCCCTCCAGAACCATGACACAAATTGGGAACCCCTGTCAGACACAATATTTTGAGGAATACCATATAGCTTGACAGTATCACGTATAAATATGTGCACCAGGTCCTGAGACGATGGAAATTTTTTAAGTGGAGTAAAGTGTGCCATTTTGGAAAAAATGGGTAAAGTACCATGAGGATGGTTGTATACCCATTGGAACCAGGCAGTTCAACAATGAAATCCATCGTTAAATGAAACCATGGGATACTGGGTATAGGAAATGACTGTAACAATCCACACGGAAGTTTATGAGGTAAATTCAAAACTGCACAGACAGAGCAGGCTTCTACATAATATTTAATATCCCTCCTAATGACTCCCACCAAAATGACCTGGAAATGGCGGATACAGTTTTATTAATACCCGGATGCCCAGCGGTCGCATTGTCATAGAATACCTTCAGCACCGCTTTTCTGTCAGGCTGTAGCGGTACTTACCCTTTCCAGGGGCCGGCCGGGGTCCTCTGTTCAAGCCGCGCGCGGTCCTGCTGCTGCACGAGCCGCGCGCGGCTCATCCGCCGTCTGTGACAGGAAGGCGGGCAGTGACCGCGAGAAGCAGTCACGTGTCCAGTCTGACTCTAAGAGCGCGCAAGATGATCTCGCTTTGACTGGTATAGTGTGTTTCTTAACAAAATATAAATACATAAAGTTACCAGCCGCACCTGAGTCAACCAGGGCTTTGAAAAGTTATTCTCATTGCAAAAGGCGGAAATGTCAAGGAGAAATCTGCTTTGGGAATTGCTTTAGGACGTATCAATTACACCTGTCCCCTTAACCCCTTAAGGACCAAACTTCTGGAATAAAAGGGAGTCATGACGTGTCAGGCATGTCATGTGTCCTTAAGGGGTTAAGGTTCTTAGGTGCGAAAGTTTTCCGGATGTATAGGACAAGCATCTCTCATGTGTCCTTTTTTGCCACAATATAAGCAAAGACCCTCTTTTCTCCTCTACTGTTTCTCTGCCTCAGACAGTCCAGTAACCCCTAACTGCATAGGTTTGGGTTCAGACCGCGTCGGAAGGCCAGAGACAACAGGTTTGGATAATCAAGGTGCGAGTGACATAGTCAAACGTCTAGTTCTGTTTCTAGCAATTTCCCTGGTCCTGGGTCTATTATCGACCTGCATCACATAAGTAATAAAGTAATTTAACCCTTTAGGTAGATCTTTGGCAGCAATTTCGTCAAGAATATTCTTGATAATCCTTTTTTAAAAGCAGCTATTAATCTGTTATTAGTCCAGTCTACCTCAGATGCCAAAGTGCGAAATTCTATGGCATAATCTGAGATAGACCGGTTCCCTTGTTTGATATGCATTAAGGCAGTGGAGGCATCTTCCTTCCTGCCTAATGGTTCAAATGTCAGTTTGAATTCCGCAAGGAATTCCTGATAACAATGAGTGATACTCCTATTACTTTCTTATAAGGGATTAGCCCAAGTTAAGGCCTAACCTTGAAGTTGGTTCATCAGATACCCAATCTTAGCTCTATCTGAAGGAAATGAACCAGGTGAGGCCTCAAAGTGGTACTCAATCTGATTGAGAAATCCCCTACATTCCTGGATATTACCAGAAAAATTCAGTGGGAGGAGATAAGGAGATCGTAGGTGCCTTATATACTATAGGTGGTACATTAGGCAACAGTGATATAATCGGAGAAGCCTCAGGTTGTCAATGAGCTGTCTTAGTAAGGAGCGTGCTAAAATACTGAGAAGTCAAAACAAAGCCAAAGTCAAATACCAGAAAATCAAGATCAGGTACACACTCTCGGATTACCATTAGGATGAAACCACGACAGGGCAATGAGTAGGCATGTGCATGGGGAAAATTTTTGGTTCGGTTCGGCATTCCGAAATTCTGAATTTTTGCAATTCGGGACTTCAGAACTTCGGAACTTCGGCAGTTCGACACTTCGTAAATTCGCAACTTCGGCATTTCGGGACTTCGGCATTTCGGGACTTTGGCACTTCTATTGCAGCCGCTTAGTAGATAACTCCTTAATTCCCACGGTATTAGGGAGTTATCTACCAAAAGCCTGAAAGACCTAAATTGGTCTTTCAGACAAATGTACTAATACTAAGTAAAAATGACTTAGTATTACTAAATTTTGCCCCTACTCGCTATACCATGAGTAGGGGCATGTCTAGTAAACAGTGAGCAGCCTGTGGCTGCTCACTGTTTTAAAAAAAAAAAAAAAGGCCGGATATTATGGTTTTTTATTTGGCCTTCTTTGGGGCTGAAAATAGAAGATTTTAGAAGAAAGAAAACATCGAATGGTAATTTTTTTTTTTTTAGTTAAAGGTGTCCCCCTCATTATTTTTAGGGTGAGAAGGATCATTTTTTTTGGGGGGGGGGAGGGGGTGACTAGGGGTTTGGGACCCCTAGTCACCTGGGGGGATGGGAAAAAATGTTTAGGGCCGCTCAGGGGTGGGGTCCAGGGGGGAGGACAATAGGTCCCCCCCTATTGGTATTTAGGGCCCCCACCCGCCGCTCAGGGGTGGGGGCCAGGGGGGAGGACATTAGATCCCCCCCTTATTATAATTTAGGGCCCCCACCCACCGCTCAGGGGTGGGGGCCAGGGGGGAGGACCTTAGGTCCCCCCCTTTTTAGTATTTAGGGCCCCCACCCGCCGCTCAGGGGAAATTCGCCCGAATTCATATTCGGACCGATACGAATTGCACATGTCTAGCAATGAGCAAAAGGAGAATTGGATTTAAATACCCCTCCTGTGGATCCGATTGGCCGTAACCGGCCTTTGACCTCAAAAGCAATTACCAGGTTTCCATGTACATTGCTGCTCAGCACAAACCCTCCTGTGGATCTGATTGGCCATATCCAGCCTTTGACCCCAAAAGCAATTACCAGGTTTCCATGTGCATGATTGCATCTCTGCACAACTTTTCCTGTCAGGATGGTAATGCTGCTTAGCACAGCTTTTCCTGTCAGGACGGTAATACTGCTCGGCAAACTTTTCTTGTCACGACGGTAAATGCCATTAACCACATTTTTATGTGCGGATGAACACGTGACACTGTAATTGTTAGACAATTCCACTAGATGTGGACCATATCTCCTTTTTCTAGTTCACACCTCCAACTTCTAATTGGACACTACCAAAGAAAATCTACATAAATCGGTTGGAACTGTATACTATCTTGTTAGTATCTTATACACAGTTTCTTGATATCTACTTGATTCAGAACAATTCTTAGCCAAGGTATATAAAAAAACAAAACAAATCAACATATTAATCAAATATGGTTACATTATTTATTTTACTTGGTTTCACATTCTATAACAATGGGACAAAGCATGCTTGATTGGTGCTTCCTGTTCACATAATTCTTTAAATTTGGAACTATCTGATGGTAACTTTTTTCTGAAAATCTACAATAAAATGTTGTAGTTATAAATAGGTTAACCAACTTGCCTTGTCACTTTCTTCATCAGCAACATATCTAACATAACAATATTTAACTACAGGAAAAATATTACTAAGACACTCACAGCTTAAATGGGTGAAACCGCCGTTTAGTTGATCTCCCCCCTTTTTGAGACACAGGCTCTATTGCAGTCGACCGCCAAACTCCCAAATGGAGTATAGGGGAATGCGTTAAACTCATGAACAAAGAATCAGCCGAACTCCTTCCACAGCTAGAACAGGCGAAATAACACTTCCAAGTAGAAATCCCCCCCAAAACACGAGACCAAGCTCCGTCTTGAGGGTAAAACAGGAATCTGCTTTAATGGGGGCTACCTGCCCAGTATTTATGCAGGTCTCCCACCTGGTGGACACTCCCCTAGGGGACCAGATGGAAGACTGGGACACATATCGTACAGTAGCCAATCACAGTGGCCCGGGTTTAAACACTCCCCTTTACACAAGTAAATCCCTCCTCTCTATCCTGGCGATAATTCAATTATCTCCAAGGATAGAGGCAAACCACCATTTTACATGGTACATTAAAAACACATAAAAATCCATAACTGTAAAATACCGAATACATTTCATTCGTATAACGTATACCCAGATAGCCTGGATCTGAGCGCACATTACTACCGAATAGCGCTCAGACCCAATGCACACAATTCAATCACCATGGAGTCAAAGTCTTTCACACTGTTCTTTCGGTATACGATTGACTCCATGGGATGGCTATCTGGGTTAAGTCCATTTGTATGATCCAAAGTCCCGAACGGACTGGCGTTCATATGCCCGATGATAAGAAGGGCGGTCGGTAGTTTCAGCGGTGTTCGGTAGGAAAAAGTGTCCGTTTAGAGTTCCATAAGTTCTTCGTCGAATACTGCTGTTCATTCGCGTGGTTAAAATGGCCGCCGCCTCGTGGTCGGCATACGAACGACGACCACCCTGCATACGGTTAGAATGAAGAGGTGTCTGCGGTTAACCACAACGTTCTAATTAGGGCCAAGTGGTTAACCAGAAGCACACTTTTCTTCTGGGTGGTTGTCCGTTCGGTAGTTTTGTTCGGTATAACTTGCAAGAAACGAACAGGGACATACGGGCAGGTAATTCCACAAATATAGATGAAACAGACGAACCAGCAATTAGTCTTTACACAGATGGATCTGTCACAAATATCTCTTCGCCAGTTAACTCCTGAAAGTACTGCCTATATTCTTGGCTTGGGGGAAACTCTTTACCAGGTACAAAATTCCTGGGATTTTGATTGTTACAACTTTGAATTACATTTTCTCCAGATGTATAACGATATTCAGAGTAGGGAGGTCTGCTCTTACTCTGAAACTAGAGCACCAAAGAGACACTCCAGTAGTGTCTCAGGGCTTAACCCCTATTCGTCTATAGAATAAAATTGTAACATCTACCATATTTATCGGCGTATAACCTGCACGGTGTATAACACGCACCTAATTTTAAGAAGGAAATTCCAGGAAATTTCCCCCACTCCCATAGTATTCCCCCCCTCATCCCAGAGTGTCCCTGCCCCTTTCCATAGTATTCTCCACCCCCTCCCATAGTGTTCCCCCCCTTTCCATAGTATTCTCCCCCCTCCCATAGTATTCTCCACCCCCTCCCATAGTGTTCCCCCCTCATCCCATAGTGTTCCCCCCTCATCCCATAGTGTTCCCCCCTTTCCATAGTATTCCCCCCTTTCCATAGTATTCTCCCCCCCTTCCATAGTATTCCCCCCCTCCCATAGTGTTCCCCCCCTCCCATAGTGTTCCCCCCCTCCCATAGTGTTCCCCCCCTTTCCATAGTATTCTCCCCCCTCCCATAGTATTCTCCACCCCCTCCCATAGTATTCTCCACCCCCTCCCATAGTGTTCCCCCCCTCATCCCATAGTGTTCCCCCCTTTCCATAGTATTCTCCCCCCCTTTCCATAGTATTCTCCCCCCTCCCATAATGTTCCCCCATAGTGTTCCCCCCCTTTCCATAGTATTCTCCCCCCTCCCATAGTATTCTCCACCCCCTCATCCCATAGTGTCCCCCCTCCCCTTGTCCCATAGTGTCCCCCCCTCCCCTTGTCCCATAATTACTTACTTGTCTTGAAGCGTGGGCCGGCTTCACAGCGCGCACCGCGGTACTGGAACTTGAATTTCAGGTTCCGGTTTCCGGCGGGACTGAAAGGAAGTGTGCACAAGCTGAGTGCGCACTTCCTTTCAGTCCCGCCGGAAACCGGAACCTGAAATTGAAGTTCCAGTACCGCGGTGCGCGCTGAACACCGGCCCACGCTTCAAGACAGGTAAGTAAATATGGTATATCGGTTTATAACACGCACCCATCATTTTCCCCCTATTTTCAGGGAGAAAAAGTGTGTGTTATACGCTGATAAATACGGTACTTCCAGAGAGGAAACTCTGTATGTAGGTGTTAACTGGAGAGAAAATAAAGTGTATATACTTTTAGTTGGGACACTAATATATGTGCATTGTAGGGATATAATAAAAATACAGACATAATAAAAGCAAAACCTTTTTCCGTATCATTATTCTATTATTTTAGGCAATTTGATGGATATGTCTGGCTGTTCACAGGCCTAAGCAAAGTCAAATTTCACAATACATTACTTATGTAATAAATGGATGTGTTCAGATAAGAGCCTCTCACAAATGAGGTGTGCCAGTATCCATCTATAAACTAATACTTTTTCTACCACATACATAATACTTCTGAAGATTAACATTCATAATTTTGTTACAATTAATTACACTGCTCAAAAAAATAAAGGGAACACTTATACAACACAATGTAACTCCAAGTCAATCACACTTCTGTGAAATCAAACTGTCCACTTAGGAAGCAACAATGAGTGACAATCAATTTCACATGCTGTTGTGCAAATGGGATAGACAACAGGTGGAAACTAAAGGCAATTAGCAAGGAGTGGTTCTGCAGGTGGTGACCACAGACCACTTCTCAGTTCCTATGCTTCTGGGAGCTGGTGGTGCTTTCACTCTAGTGGTAGCATGAGACGGAGTCTACAACCCACACAAGTGGCTCAGGTAGTACAGCTCATCCGGGATGGCACATCAATGCGAGCTGTGGCAAGAAGGTTTGCTGTGTCTGTCAACGTAGTGTCCAGAGCATGGAGGAACTACCAGTTTTCTAATAAACACAGAATTCTAATTCTCCTGGGTCAGACTTATGTTTTTCAAGGAAGTGTCCGGAGACACTATGATTTGGGAACCCATTTCTACTAATGTTCCTTATGTGTTCACCTATTCTTACCTTAATGGGAGTGTATATTTTTTACATGTGTTTTTGATTGTTAATTAACTTGTATTCATATATATTGTTTTACTCTCAGTAATGAATGTATTATCACCTGATGGAGGGTTGAAACGCGTTGTGTTTTGCGTTTACAATTATTATACATATTTATTTTACAACTGTGGAGTTCCTGATTTCTGGTGATACCAGCGGGTTCCTGAATATCTGGGAGTCATGATCATCTACAGCTCCATTTGATATCTCCTTTGGGAGATGATATGCATCTTAAGTCCTGAGCCTACTTTTAACTGGCTTTTATCTTCACAGTACTGTTTATATCGCTTACAGGTTACACTATGTATTTTTTGTTTGTGTCATTTTATAGAGGAGCAAAGAAACTTTGTATCTATTTTACAGAAAAATACTGTGTAAAAGATACCTTTTGGTATACATTATAAGAAGAACATATATATGAGTTATTTGCCCTTCTTTGATTTCTGTGTGTGCGCCTATCACCTTTATTTGTTTCCCCTTTTCTCATTTTTAAGTATATTTGAGTGACAATATACTTGAGGTGAGGTAGCAGCACTTACGTTTTTTTTCTTTTGAGCGCCAGCTATATTTCTTTTTACATCAGTGTATGTTGTCAGTTTTAACAAAGAATAGATGAGTAGGTAGAGTGTTGGAAAGAGAGAGAGATCTGTTTCACACATTTTGTCCTTCGGGAGGCATAACCACCTAGCAAAGCTAGTGGGTATGCGGCAGCCTCCCGGAGTCAAATGCCAGAGCTGAAAAGGCTTGCGCTGTGCATCTGCACAGCAACAGCCTTTCAGCCAATCAGGTAATCAGGAGAACCGTGCTGAGCGCGGGAATCCTGATTGCCTCAGATTTTTTAAATCGCATCATTGATGGAGGACTCTATTTCTGTGTCTGCCACAGATTTAGTGGATGTCTCTCTTAAAGGCAGCCCCATCAATGTTAGAAAGCTCCATAAGAGAGCTTTCCTTGCCAGGGATCTATCCTCTTCTGAGGAGGATTTAGTGCCAGTTTTAAGTAAAAAGCATAAAGTAAGGCGGCTGGTCTCTTCCGCTAGTTCCTCATCTGAGGAAAACTTCTCTGCTCCTCCTTCCCCTCATACTCGTTTGAGTAAGCGTAAAATTAAGGGGAAAGGACCCCAAAAAAGAAATAGCGTGTTTCCCTCGTTTGAGCACCAGAAACACCTTCCAGAGAAAAAGGACAAATCTCGTTGGAGGTTAGATAGTCCCTCTCCTTCCTCTTATAGAGCGTTCGCTCACTCTTCCTCCCAAAGCCGTTCCAGTTCCAGATACGGCTCTCCAGAAATAGACTGGGAATCTGAGGAAGTGGTACGTTCAGCAGCTTCCACTGAGCAAGGGAAGCTAAGCAATGTTCAGAGTAAGTCTCCTAGGAAAGACTCTCCCATCAAAATTATTTCACTACAGATGGGCTATGGAGCACGATTCTGAGGAGAGATTTCGCTAGATTAGCCTTCAGATCCCCCTTGGTTAAGGAGGATGACCTTCTCCTCAGGAACCACATTGGTATCCTGGACATTCAGGCTTTAATGGCCCCAGAGGTAGATCCTGCTCTGTTATCTATCACAGGGAGCAGCGTATCCTCTGATCCCACAGACCAGACTTTTCGCAATATACAGTTCAAAATTGCTGATGCTGTGGGCCCACTATTACTGATGCTGGATAAGGCAGAAAAAGAAGGCAATGCTCAGAAAACTTCCGCTTCATCTCTGTTAGCATCTAAGATGGCTCTTTTAAAAGCATCTGGCAGGGCAGTGCTAAGTATTGGCCAATCCTTTAATTATATATCAAACATCCGCAGATCCTGCTAGCTCCATGCAGCAGGTCTGTCCGACCGAGGCCCCAAATCGCATGAGTTCCCAAATTTGGAAGATTCTTACCTATTCGGTCCCTTGTTCATTCAGAAGGTTAAAGGCCATTACAAGGCAAGGAGATCCTTTTCAGGACTCAAGAAGTCCGACCCTGGCTACAAAAAGCCCTTTTCGGACAGAGGGTTGCCCCTATAGGGCTGCAGGAGCGTCCCAAGAAGCCTCTCACCAGGCCCAGTACTGCCACTACAGTGGAAGACACAAGCTCCCGGGCGGTGGCAGAGGAGCGCATTCCAGAGGCGGTTCAGCTTCCAAAAGAAAACCCATGCATTGAAGTAAGTGTGCCTCCTCATATGCCACTAAATTGGAAGGATATTTCCTCAAATGGGTTCTTAAGATTTTTCAAAGGGGTTTACAACTCCCTCTTTTAAGGTTCCCAGTCCCGAAATTTGCACCCCACAGAGAGGTGAACCCAGTGCTAGATGCCTCCCTTTCCTTAGCTTTAAGTCAAGGGAAGATAGAGTTGGCAGACATGTCTATTACAGGATGGGTCAGCCCATTGTTCCCAATCCCAAAATCAGACGGTTCCTGGAGACCAGTCCTAAACGTGAGGTCTCTGAATGCTTTCATCAAAAGGAAAAGGTTCAGGATGGAGGGTTTATCAGATCTTCCAGGCTTAGTTTAGAAAGTTTTTTTTCTGCATAAAGTTAGACCTAAAAGATGCCTTCCATTCAGTCCCCATAGCCAAGAAACACAGGCGTTTTCTCAGGTTTCAGTGGAAAGGAAAAGTCCTATCCAACGCACCATACACATTCTCCAGAATTATGAAATCAGTGATAGCTCATGTCCGACTAAAAGGTTTTATGTGTCTGTACTATCTAGACGACATCCTGCTCATGCACCCAGATGGAGAAGTCCTTGCTTCTCAAAGGGATTACCTTGCTTCCCTTTTACAAGACCTAGGATTTGTAGTAAATTTACAGAAATCAGTCCTAATTCCCACTCAAAGCATCCTCTTTCTGGGTTTCATACTGAACACCAGGACTATGTCTCTAGGAATCCCTCAAGACAAATGGGACAAATTACAGGTAGATCTGAACTCATCTCTCAGGCACCAGAGCTGGTCCTTGAGAGACCTAGCAAAGATTATCTGGAAATGAATAGCTTTAACACCAGCATACAACAATTCCCCCTTACTTTGCAGAAGAAGTCAGCTGTTTTTATGGAATCGACTAAGACAGGGCGGCCATTGGGAATCAAAATTTGTTCTCCCCAAGAAGGTCAGAGAAGAATTAAGTCCATTCTGGAGTTAGAATTTCCACTTCCTCGTCCCCTGTTAGAGCAGCCTGTGGCAGTCACTCTGACGTCAGACACCTCAAGTCACGGTTATGGTGCGTTTACAGCCCAGAACACCATAAGAGGAATTTGGTCAGACCAAGAGAGTCACCTCCATATAAACATCTTGGAGTTACGAGCTATAAAATTAGCTCTCCAGGGCCTAGTTCCTCTAAACCAGTCACTGACGTCGGTAAAAGTCCAATCGGACAACAGGACAGCGGTGGTTTATATAAACCACAGAGGGGGCACAAGATCAAGGGGTCTTTGTTTAGAGGCTCTAGATCTTTGGTCTTGGGCCTTAGCAAGCAATGTTCAGGTTTTCGCAGAATACGTTCCAGGTGAGGCGAACGAGCTTGCAGACTCTCTCGCCAAAGTTTGTCCCTGGCAACGATTCAATTAAAGATTGCTCTTTTCCAACGGATAGAAAGCAATTTTGGCCAGAGACAGGTAAATCTGTTTGCATCCCAAACATCTGCACAAACTCCCAGGTTCGTCTTCCGGACCTGGACAAAGGGAGCTTGGAAAATGGATGCAATGTCTTTCCAATGGACGGATGTTCCAGCCCCTTATGCTTTCCCCCCCTCCATCTTTACTGATGAAAGTGCTGGAGAAGATCCGCAGGGACAGGGTGCAGAGCTTAGTTCTTGTTTATCCAGTATGGACCTCCAAACCCGGGTATCCCTTAATCCATCAGTTAGTCAAGGGAACCAAGATCCCATTGGGCATGACAGTGGACTGCTTTCAGGGAACCAGTGATCTTCTGCTCAAGCTCCCGCAGCTGATGTGGATCGCAGCCCTGGTAGCTGTTAACACATCCCCTTTTATCGGATCAAGTCTTGGATATTATTAACTCATCTTTAAGACATAGAACTAGGGTAATCTATAGAAAGATGATCGAGTAATTCAAAAGATGGGAGGTTTCTTTTCTGTCTAACACACAGGGATCTGATACCGTTCCATTGGATTTAGAATTTCTTACCCTTAAGTTCCATTCTGGTTTATCTGTCAGTTCAATCAAGACCTATGGATCTGCTTCAAACTTCCTGATCCCTAACCTTACTCAGGATGCCCAGTATTTGAGATTACTAAAAGGGTTATCCGTCTGCCGCCCATATACCCCACGCTACACATCTACTTGGGATGTAGATGTCTTATTACATTTCCTAAATTCTTTGGATAATGCTAAAATTGATTTTAAGATGGACTGCTATTACGTTGTCTTCTCTGCTGTCCTTGGCCCTGGCAGCTAGAGGAGCAGAGTTAACTCAAATCCATATTTCAGATCCTTGGTTGTCCAGGACCCCGGGAGGTTTCCATATTATACTAAAAGGCAGACAAAAAACATCCCATTTTTCTCCTGGTCCGGTAGAATTGGACTTGGTCCAAGATCCTTCTGAACCAGGCTTATGTTTAGTTAGTTTGTTACTTTCTGCTGTATTTAGAAATGATATCAGTCAATTATTCATTACATCAAGGAATCCCTTTCGTCCAGCCAAGGTTAATACAATTAGATGCTGGATACTTTCCGCTTTGTCTTTAGCTGGTATTGATGTTTCCGTGTTCAAAAGCCATTCAATTAGGGGAGCCTCGGCTACTAAAGCAGCAGGAAAGGGCCTTCCACTCCCTACTATCTTGAAAGCTGCGAGATGGTTGTCCAGTAAAACCTTTGTTAGATATTACTGGAGGCTATCAGAAGTTGAACGCCTTCAGTTTCTTAGGACCACCACCAGGTGTGTGCTATTCTACCCACTAGCTTTGCTAGATGGTTATGCCTCCCGGAGGACAAATCAGAGTTTGCAGGAATCTATGATCTGCAAGCTTTCTTTGTCTTAGGGATGAGCATAACCACCTAGCAATAGCGCCCGTCCCACCCTCCTCTAAGTTAAGGGTTTTGCCTGCTGGTGGTAGTTTGTTTTTCTAAAACATAAGGTTATCTGGTGCTTATTCAGCCTTTTGATAACTGTTCTCTGTTTTGTTTTTTACAGACTATAGCCGTACACCAAGACAAGACCAACAAACCAAGGATCCAAGTAGGAGGATTGGATTCTAGTAGTCTCGTCAGTTTGATATTCTCCTGGACTCCCTGGATAAAGAATCTGTTTGCTGGGACTTGTTACTACACTTCTTTTCTCTTCAATTTATGATGAATGGTTCCAGTGTTCATTTGATACTTTCCTTCGCTATACATTGTTGCCTTGTTCTCAGCTCAGCTGTTTTATACAAAGTTTCAAGTCTATCTTATATGTCTTCATGACTTATTAAACATTTTTTTGTTCCCCCGTACTATTGGCAACTTGAATTGTTTTATTTTGTGTTTAGATGTTTAATTATATTCCCGTACACTGTGGGCAATATTTATCCTTAGTACTTAGTATTTATCCTAGTACAATTTAAAAAATCTGAGGTAATCAGGATTCCCGTGCTCAGCACGGTTCTCCTGATTACCTGATTGGCTGAATGGCTGTTGCTGTGCAGATGCACAGCGCGAGCCTTTTCAGCTCTGGCATTTGACTCCGGGAGGCTGCCGCATACCCACTAGCTTTGCTAGGTGGTTATGCTCATCCCTAAGACAAAGAAAGTTTGCAGATCATAGATTCCTGCAAACTCTGATTTCAGAGTTATTCAAAAACTAAATCATCTACTAAAAAGTTGCTGTTTAGTGGATGAGTGAATGCATTGGATGAGTGTGCGCTGGAGTGTATTGTATAAATTGGCCCAAGCAGCACCCCATTTATGCATGTTCAGGTGAGTGCACCCCCCTGGTTTTTATATATATATATTTGGGAGTCTAGGCCAACTACTTAATTTTGCATCCCTTCCTGTCACAGGTGACTCATTCCAGGGCCCTATCTAGCATTGTACTGCAGAGAGCCCCAGATGTATTTTTTCCCCAAGTGGGTTAATCTCATAAGAGCAGACATTAGGCTGTTAGAGTAGGACCAGCCAAAGATGGGGTACATTGACGTTGTAGCAGGCTTATGCATTGTATGATCATATGCTGTAACTAAACCCCCATTATTTTTGCCTCGGTTAGGTTTTGTTGTTTTTTTTTTAACCTACAAAATATGAGTTTTGAAATTGATGTTTAGTGAATGAGTGAGCTGGATCTTGTGTAAGATAGATAGATGGACAGACAGACAGACAGATATTTGTGTTAGGGGCATAAATGCTGTATAGAGTGATAGAGAGAAATATACAAATTTGTACAAATAAGTTTTGCATACCCTTTGAGAATTGCCCATATATGTACCATTTTTAAAGAAAACATAACTGAGCAGGCTAAACACATTTCTTGTATTTCTTATGGGATTCTTATTCAACTGTAGGTTATAACAGAATGGCACAATCATAAAATAAAACATGGCAACAAAGAAAAAAATAAATGACCCCTGTTCAAAAGTCTGCATACCCTTACTTCTTACTGTTTACTGTGCAATGCCTCCTTTAGCATCAATTACAGCGTGCAGTCTTTTGCAATAGTTGTCTATGAGGTGCCTAATTCTTGCAGGTGATATAGCTGCCCATTCAACTTGGCAAAATGCCTTCAGGTTATGCAAAGTCTTTGGTCGTCTTGCATGAAATGTACTTTGAGATCTCCCCAGAGTGGCTGGATGATATTAAGATCAGGAGACTGGGATGGCCACTCCAGAACTTTCACCTTTTTCTGCTGCAACCACTGAAAGGTAAACTTGGCCTTGTGCTTAGGGTCATTGTCATGCTGGAGAGTCCAAGAACGACCCATGCGCAGCCTTCGTGCAGAAGAATGCAATTGTCTGCCAGTAGTTTCTGATAACACACTGCATTCATCTTGCGATCAATTTTCACAAGATTCCCCGTGCCTTTAGAGCTCACACACCCCTAAAACATCAGTGAGCCACCAACATGTTTCACAGTGGGGATGGTATTCTTTTCACTACAGGCCTTGTTGATGCCTCTCAAAACATCTCTATTTTTGTCTCGTCACTCCAAATTACAGTGTGCCAGAAGCTGTGAGGCATGTCAAAGTGTCGTCGGGCATATTGTAACTGGGCTTTTTTGTGGCATTGGAGCAATAAAGGCTTCTTTTTTCTGTGTTGTGCTCCTTGAAACAACCACACCGTCTTTTTCCAGAGCAGCCTGTATTTCTCCTGAGCTTACTTTTCTTTGTATCCCGAAAACTTATTTTGGCAGTTGTGGCTGAAATCTTTCTTGGTCTACCTGGCCTTAGCTTGGTATCAAGAAATCCCCAAATTTTCAACTTCTTAATAAGTGATTGAACGGTACTGACTGGCATTTTCAAGGCTTTGGATATCTTTTTATATCATTTTCCATCTTTATAAAGTTCCGTTACCTTGTTACGCAGGTCTTTTGACAGTTCCTTTCTGCTCCCCATTGCTCAGTATCCAGCCTGCTCAGTGCAACCACGTGAGAGCTAACTCATTGACTATTGATACACAGACATTGATGCAATTTAAAAAGCCACAGATGTGGGAAATTAACCTTTCATTGACATTTTAACCTGTGTGTGTCACCAGGGGCGTATTTGCCGCGAGGCAAACAAGGCATTTGCCTTGGGCGGCATTTTCCAGGGGGCGGCAAAAAAAGCCGTCCCCAAACGCCCAGGGCAAATGCCTTGTTAGCCTTGCGGCTAACAGACATCCTGGGCTGGTGGCTGGTTGCTGGGCTGGTTGCTGGGCGGGCGGGCGGCTGGCGAGGGAGCACTTCCTCTGAGCTGTCTGCTCAGCTCCCTCGCGCGCCGCAGAGTGAGGCTGGGAGCCGGAATATGACGTCATATTCCGGCTCCGCCTCCCAGCCTCACTCTGCGGCGCGCGAGGGAGCTGAGCAGACAGCTCAGAGGAAGTGCTCCCTCGCCAGCCGCCCGCCCAGCAACCAGCCCAGCAGCCCGACCGGCAGCCCCACTAGACCCCAGGGAGAGGGAGAACCCCCCCAGCATTCCCAAAGGTAAGGAGGCTGGGGGGGGGTAAATTTAAAAAAAAAAATGAGTTAATGTGAGTGAGTCTGTTAGTGTGTGTCTGTTAGTGAGTGTGTCTGTTAGTGTGTGTGTGTGTGTGCCTGTTAGTGTGTGTGAGTGTGTCTGACTGTGTGTGTCTGTTAGTGTGTGTGTGTGTGTGTGTCTGTTAGTGAGTGAGAGTGTGTGTGAGTGTGTCTGACTGTGTGTGTCTGTTAGTGTGTGTGAGTGTGTCTGTTAGTGTGTGTGTCTGTCAGTTAGAGTGTGTGTGTGAGAGTGTGTCTGTTAGAGTGTGTGTGTCTGACTGTGTGTGTCTGACTGTGTGTGTCTGTTAGTGTGTGTGAGTGTCTGTTAGTGAGTGTGTGAGTGTGTCTGTTAGCAGCTAACAGACACACTCACACACACTGACATACACACACTAACAGACACACTCACACACAGACACACTCACTAACAGACACACTCACACTCATACACACACACTGACAGATACGCATCCATTAGCTAATGGATGCGTATCTGTCAGTGTGGGTGTATTTAGAAGGCGGGGGAAGGGTTGGGTGGGGGTGGCGGGGGGGGGGGGGTGAGGGGGGCGCCTGAGTTTTGTCCTGCCTAGGGCAGCACAAAACCAGGATACACCCCTGTGTGTCACCTTGTGTGTCTGTAACAAGGCCAAATATTCAAGGGTATGTAAACTGTTGATCAGGGCCATTTGGGTGATTTCTGTTATCATTAGGATTTAAAAAAGGAGCCACGTGATTTTAGTCACATTTTCAAAATCAATGCCAAAATGTCAACATTTTTGCCAGGGTATGCAAACTTTTGAGCACAACTGTATATATAAAACCTAACTTTTATTGATGTGACAAGTTTCCGATTAAACTATTGTCTTTCAATCATTCATCCGGTGCATAAAATAACAGTATAAGTATTTATAGCTTTAAACATAAACATGGTGTAGTCACCCCCTCTTCCCAAAAGTGTAAACTGCATTAATGGTGCCCAGTAGTGTTGCTCGCTATCGGTAGCTCCGCCTCTTGTATATTCTTATTGTGCTCAGCTCAGTGGTAGAACTAATATATAGAAGGCCATAGAGAAAGAAAATTCATTTGGGACTCTATTTGAGCTTTGTCTGTGTGTTTGAATGTAAGCATGTTTTTGTATGGCGTATATTTGTGTAAATGAAGTATTTGTGTGTAGTGTTAGTGTTTGAATGCAGTGGTGTGTTTTTATATAGTGTTGCCATTTGAATGCAGGGAATGTTTGCATGTGGTGTTGACATTTGAATACAAGGATGCATTTGTGTGTAGTATTGGCATTTGAATGCAGTTATCTGTGGGTGTTTGTGTGTAGTGTTTTGTTTGAATGCAGTTCTGTATTTGTATGTAATGTTAGTGTTTGAATGCAGAAGCATAATTGTGTGCAGTGTTGGTGTTTAAGTAGAGATGTGTATTTGTGTGCAGCATTGATCTTTGAATGCAGGGGCATTTTTGTGTGCAGTGCTGGTGTTTGAATGCAGGGGCATATTTTTATGTAGTGTTGGTGTTTAAATGCAAGGGGGTTGTGTGCAGTGTTGGTGTTCAAATGCAGGGATGTATGCACAGTACAAGACAGTACAATATCCCCTACTTCTTTGTGACGGGGAGTAAGGATAGTAACTGTTAGCCAGGAAATTCTAATCCTTATGTTACTGCTTTACCAAAATGTACACTTAAGACCAGAGGTAGTCCCACCATACAGAGAGGACCTTTAGTCTTCTGTTTTGCCATCATTTCCGATATTTTAGGATGTATTCACTAAGCAGTGATTTTATTTTTACATGAAAACCTACTTAAATTATATATTTTCCAAGTTGTTATTTGCAGCATATTATAGTTATACACATGCACAGTTATGAAATCACAAAAAGACCATTGTCATATCATATCTATATGATTATATAACTATAATTGTTTACTTTGTCAAATGTAGTGTGTCTGTATCTGTTGTATAGCGTCAAAAGCTTTACACAGGTGGTCTCCTTAGGATGTATATTGAAGAATGGTAGTCATTGTTTTTTAGATTAGTACATTATACCTGGAGCAAAACATGTTTAAAAAGCTTTGCACGGATTACATAGCCCAAAGCTGTTGCACTCTAAGTTTCTTAATTACAACTAGTCTTACCAGTGGTTATGTTCTTGTCAATCAAGTGTTCTTTATCCAGATGCACATTGCAAAGTCTGCATTATTTATGACGTGAAAAGCAATTTTATACAACACGTATTTGGTGTTCCAATACTGAATAATGCATTGCCATAATACTAAACACACTGGAGAAGACTAATTAAGCAGTGATATTAGCAATTAATTTTTATCTCTCATGAAGAATGTACCTCCTGGTTAAATACTCAATCATTAAATCTGTGCGTTAACCAGCGTTCTCAAACTACATCCCTAAAGACTAAAATATGCCATTTTTATTCTTTAAATTGTGTAATGAATAGCATTTCTTTCAAAATACTGTATTTTCACCTGTATAAAATATGTACAGAATAAACTATTTGTGTTGTATTGTGTGTGTAAAGGGGTCTGTTTGTGGCGAACTATGTGTGGCTAGGCACTGTAGTGCGTGTGTGTTTCTGGCCTGTAAAGATGTGTGTGTGTGTGTGCTTTTAAGACCTGTTATTATTATTATTATTATTATTGCAATTTATATAGCGCCAACAGATTCCGTAGCGCTTTACAATATTATGAGAAGGGATTTAACTATAAATAGGACAATTACAAATAAACTTACAGAAACAATAGGTTGAAGAGGACCCTGCTCGATCGAGCTTACATTCTATAGGAGGTGGGTGTAAAACACATTAGGACAGGAATTTGCAATCAAATAAGGTGGACTGCCCTTTAGGAGAGGGCAAGAGACAGGTATGTGAGGTAAGGGTTAGTCTTGGAGGCCATATGCTTTCCTAAAGAGATGGGTTTTAAGGCACTTCTTAAAAGATGCAAGACTAGGGGAGAGTCTGATGGCGGTAGGCAGGCTATTCCATAGGAAGGGAGCCGCCCGCGAGAAGTCCTGCAAGCGCGAGTTGGCCGTACGAGTGCGGACAACGGACAGGAGGTGGTCACGGGCAGAACGGAGAGACCGAGAAGGGACATACCTATGGATCTGTGAGGAGATATAAGAGGGGCTAGAGTTGTTCAGTGCTTTATAGGTGTGAGTTAGTACCTTGAATTGACTCCTATAGCATACAGGAAGCCAATGTAAGGACTGGCAGAGGGGTGAGGTGTGAGAGAAACGACTAGAGAGGAAAATCAGTCTAGCAGCAGCGTTCATTACGGACTGTAGGGGTGCAGTACGGCTTTTGGGAAGACCAATCAGGAGAGGGTTACAGTAGTCCATGCGGGAAATTACCAGAGCATGGACAAGCTCCTTGGTAGTATCTGGTGCAAGAAAGGGGCGGATGCGGGCTATGTTTTTAAGATGGAATCTACAGGATTTGGCAACATGCTGGATGTGAGGCTCAAAGGTGAGACCAGAGTCAAGTATGACGCCAAGACAGCGTGCTTGCAAAGATGGACTGATGTTGGTACCACAAACTTGAAGGGAGAGTGAAAGAGGAGGAGGAAAGACAAGGAGCTCAGTTTTTGAGAGATTGAGTTTCAGAAAGCGGGAGGACATCCAGTCAGAGATGGAAGAAAGGCAAGCCGTGACACGTTGCAGGACGGCAGGGGAGAGGTCCGGGGAGGAGAGATATAGCTGGGTGTCATCAGCGTACAGGTGGTAGTGGAATCCAAAAGAGGTAATAAGTTTGCCAAGAGAGGCAGTATAAAGAGAAAATAGAAGGGGACCAAGGACGGAGCCTTGGGGGACTCCAACCGAGACAGGGCGAGGGGAGGAGGTATCATTAGAAAAGGAGACACTGAATGAGCGTTGGGAGAGATAAGAGGAAAACCACGAGAGGACAGAGTCACAGAGACCAAGCGATTGAAGAGTTTGAAGAAGGAGAGCATGATCAACGGTGTCAAAGGCCGCTGGGTGAATCGGAGGCATTAAAAGTCGTCCGCCTTTGTCCCCACCAGGGAAGGGGACCTCAGCAGGCCACGGGGCACCAGCCTCCTCCACGGCGCACACGGTATCGTACCTCTGCTTTTAGACGGGGCAGGGAGCAAACTCGTGTGTGTAGACCTGGGGGTGTTATGTGAGCATGTATGGACTGTAGTGTGTGTGTGTGTGTGTGTGTGTGTGTATAGGGGCTTTAGTGTGTGTATGCATATTGGGGTTGTAGTGCACATGTGAGTATAAGTGCGGTAATGTGTGCCTAGGAGGTTTAGTGTGCATCTGTGTATTGGGATATTGTAGCCCATGGAGCAGAGCAGCTAGTGGGAATGGGCGTTGACAGGGCTAGGAGGTGTTAATATGGGGAGGTTTGGCTATAGAAAGGGGGGGTGGGGTTTTTAGATTATGGGAATACATATAGCGGCAATTTTAGATCAAGGGCCATCTTAATTAATCCTCACTTACCTGTATTTGTGGCAGGTCTGTGTGGTGTCTCCTTTTTCTGTCTTGCAGGTGCTGCTGTCTTGAAGAATGGAAGATTGGCTCCAGAAACGTTTAGGAGAGGCCCTAGTCCCATTTGGGCCTGCTGTTACTGGGTGCACTGCGATGGCCGAGATGAGGCCTGGACATCCGTATCGCAGGACCTGGCCACCGCAACGTCTGAGCCCGGGTAAGGGCTTTGGAGGGTGAGCCCATCACTGCCAGCTAGGCCGGAGGCCGGGAAGCTCTGGAGTCGTGCCCGGCCTCGCCGTAAGGCCGCCCGCACTGCACGGATGCCGGAGAGAGTGGTTGTGTCGGCACGTTCGGGCCGCGAGGGACTGGAACGTTTGGGCCACGATCAAGCATCGGAAGATAATGGTGAACAGGAGCATGGGGAAGTTGGCAAACGTTTGTGAACATGCAACCGTTTGCGCCACGAACGGCCATGTTCGGGAACTAGGGTCCATTTGGGCTGCGAATAGGTGATGGCTGGAAGTGGTGAACGGTTTTGCCGCGAATAGGTGAATGAAACTGGCAAACATTCGGGCCACGAACAGACGAATGCTGTTCCCCACAAACAGGCTGTGAGCACAAAAGGAGCACAGAAGGCTGCTGAACGTTTGGGCCAGGCTGGGAGTAGCTGTTTGGGCAGCGAACAGGACAGTACAGATGCGGGTGCCGGTACAGCGAGGGACCAGAGCCAGGAAGGGGGCAGGAGGGTTTCTACACCCCGCAAGGCGCAGGACTGGCGGTCGAGCTTCTCTCCCGCACAGGTGGGCTTTCAGTGCAGCACTCAGGACAGGCATGTTGGGCCCAGGGGGGCGCTTGCAGGCACGAGTCACAAGAGAGGTCTTTGAGCAGTCGCAGCGACAGGGAGTGCAGCTACAGCAGGGGCACGCCCAGGGAGCGTAGGCAGGGACGGTACCCTGTTAGGATGGTGGGTGGCAGACGGAGCCGGTCAGTTTCCTCCAGCGGGAGTTCCCGGGGGGCTCCAGGAGACGGGCTGAAAGCAGAGGACATGGACTCAGGGGTCAGTATGACAGGCAGGCTGGGGACAGATCGAAGGGGTCCTAGCACGGGAGTAGGCAGGTCAGGACGCTGTTGCAAAGCTTACCCACGGTTCTCTCTCGTTCCAGGTCAATAAGGCGGTCGCCCACAGGTGCGGGTGAGACCTCGGGAAGTGGACTTACGACTGGAGGCACCGTCGCACCCGGGCTTGGACACCGGTCGGAGAGATGCACCCTTGCGGCCTGCGACGGCCAGAGATTCGGATGGTGAGTTATCAAACGTTACTCAGTCTGAGGATCTTTTGGAGGGTCTGAAGTCTTTTATAGAGTCATGGAGTGGGGGAGGAATGTTAGCTATGGTCAGGTAGAGGCCGTGGGGCAGGAGGGTGCGACTCCGGGGTTGGCCCCGGTGGGCGTGCGGACTGGGAGTAGTGGATCCTGCGGTGATGGCGGGGGCTTCGTCCATGCTAGGGGAAGAAAGGGAGGAACTGGTTTGGGGGATTCCAGAAGCGGGCCATCAAAACTTTCCCGTTTCCTTTGCGGGGCTCCTGGGTTGTCACCTCAAGGTTGAGGTGAAGGAGCGGATTTGGAAGGGGGAATTCCTCGAGATCTTTTCTCTTCTACCTCTTGATGAGTATCTAGATATGAAGGAGGAGCAGGGCCGAACTGGGGATACAAAGCAGCCCTGGAAAAAAACGGTATGCCAGCCCTATAAGTCACTACGTCATGTATTGTCACATGTAATACGTATGGCTATGTGTTGCCACCCGAGATAATTGAGTAATGATATATATATATAATTACTCAATTATCTAATTATATAATTACTCAATTATATAAATACACTAGCCTAGCTACCGATTTCCCTATTAAATCGGTAGCAGCTACACAGTCCCTCCTCTCACTGTGTGTGTGTGTGTGTGTGTGTATGTATGTATTATGTGTGTATATTACTCAATCATCTGGGGTGGCAAGACATGCATACATATACACATATGCCTTACATATTATTGGTATGTGTGTATGTATGTGTGTATATATATGTCCTGTAAGCTGGGTAGGGGGGCTGCATGGTGGGTAGGGGAACTGTGAGTGGGTATGGCAGATGTGAGGTGGGTAGGGGGGCTGTGAGGTGGGTATGGGGGCTGTATAGTGGATAGGGGGGCTGTATAGTGGATAGGGGGGCGGCTGTATAGTGGGTAGGGGGGCTGTATAATGGGTAGGGGGTTGTATAGTGGGTAGGGGGCTGTATAATGGGTAGGGGGCTGTGAGGTGGGTAGGGGGGCTGTATAGTGGGTAGGGGGGCTGTGAGGTGGGTAGGGGGGCTGTATGCCTCTGAACACTGGGCATTATTCTAGGGCCAAAGGGAATCACAGCACCACAACCACGACGGCCTCTGCGGGTTGGCCTGCCTCTGCCTGTCATATTTTTTTCGATTAGTGGTACTATGTGTGCAAGCTACTGTGACAACAGATATGAGTGGCACTGTGCACTGGCAGAAGTTGGCAGAGTAGACGCTGTAGGCCTGACACACACGCTTGCAGACAACTAACTGCTATTCAATCTATTACAGTCAAAATTTTATTTATTTTTAAATGCAAGCTATTGTGACACCAGATATGAGTGGTGGCACTGGGCAAGTGGGCACAGTATACGCTGTGAGCCTGACACACACGCTGGCAGGCAGGCAACTGCAATTAGATTACACCGAAAAAAAAAAAAAGCAGACTGATGTTCTAGCCCTAGGAGGGCTTTTTGGGGTGCTGTCCTTACAGCAGAGATCAGATGAGTCCTTCAGGACTGTAGTGGACACTGAATACACTAGCCTAGCTACCGATTTCCCTATTAAATCAGCAGCAGCTACACTGTCCCTCCTCTCACTAAGAATGCAGCTTCCAGGCGGCGGGGCCTAGCTGTCATGGAGGAAAGACACACTTCGTGTGAGCTCCTTCAATATATCTCACTTTAAGCAGCTATCAACAAGCTAATTTCACCCCAGAAGGGGATGACCCAGCAATGTTGCTCCTACCTGACCGACCCGACATGCTTAATAGCGGTCAGCAACTTGACAGAGTCTTACTTACCCCCGCGTGGCAAGTGTGGCCTGGTGCTCACCGGGCGGGAGAGGCGGCCGATCTCCCGATCCTGGGATGCCCAGGAGCAGCTACTTCCCGGCAGGAGCTCCGTCCCCCCGTCCCCCTCGGACCGGTGGGGGTTATCCCGGTCCACCCCTAAGAGGCTGTATGAAGCTAATGGACGCACAGAGCACAGCCGCCCAGGCTGACATACTCATCTGCGACTCTCCCAATATGGCGGCAGCCGCGTGTCCTCCTGGTACCAGCAAAGCATGGCAGGATATTGAGTGTAAGCTGGACAGACTCTTTAATCAATTTTGGAAGCAAATAACAAGCAGGAAGTCCCAACAAGCTCCACCAAAGCCCCAGCAAGCTCCACCACAGCTAAGCGAAGCAGTCCCCATTAAAATCCACCAACGCAAAAGGCGTCGAAGACGGGACCGGAGGCACAAACAGAAATGCAGAGCCTGCCCCACGTTAAGCACTCGCCTCCACCTTAAGCCACGACAATCCCGCACCGGACGTGAAGCACCACCGGGACAGATCCGACCACCCGACAAAACAAGCTTCCACCACCTCAAGCCGCGAACCTGGCACTCAGCCAGAGACTTGCCTTTGTTGTTCCAGGTATCAGGGACTCCCAGGGTCTGTACCTGGCGCCCAGAAGGGATCGGATGAGCACAAGCAGTAAACAGCAGCCTGCCAAGCATGTCCCACTATAGCCGATCCTCCACACCATGCCTTTGATCACGTGAACTGCTCTCTGCACATTAACTAATTGTAAAGTAGCAAGCGTTTAAACATGTCATTATTTCACCTCCTAAAGAGTTTATTGTCATAGTTCCTTACATGCCTTTACCTTAACCGTTCATGTATTATGTTATTCACTAGTCTCATCTCATTGGGCGACTCACACTTGATTTATAACTAGTGGTGGAGCTGCTGATATAAATACACAGTTGATAACGTGCAAGCTACACCCTAAACATGACAGCCATCTTTCACAACAATGTACTGCTATATACTCATACGCTCAGTGTAACTAGCCATGATATACGCACGTTCAGCCTAGCATGCTCAAATATAACACACTTCTGTCTAAAAAATAAAGAATGCAGCTTCCGAATGAATCGAAAATGGATGCTGTCCAGGAGGTGGGAGGGCCTGGGAGGGAGGGTCTGCTGCTGATTGGCTGGAATGTGTCTGCTGACTGTAAGGTACAGGGTAAAAGTTTACTCAATGATGACGAATAGGGGGCGGACCGAACATCGCATATGTTCGCCGTCCGCAGCGAACAAGCTATGTTCTCCAGGAACTATTCGCCAGCGAACTATTCGGGACATCTCTAGTCAGGACACACGATAAGAATAAGCTAAGGTCAGGAGCCAACTGGAGAACACTGGATCATGAATACAAACACAGGAACCAGAGTCAATGAACTGACACTGCCCTCAGGGAGAGACAGTGTCTTATACCTGGCTAACTGGGCATCAGCTTCAGGTGGGCTGAGATTGGTAAGAGCAGCCCCAGGTAAAATCCAGCCGCCAGTGCTGGAGACAAGGCAACGATAAACATGATACAGAAATAAGAACTGGAGTGTGTCTCTGAGGCAAGAAATCAGGACCACAGTTCAAACTCTCTGTCTGGCGCCTGGCCGCCTGGATGGCATTGTGCGAATTGTGACATTTGCCCCTCCTTAAACTCGACCTCTTCACTATCCGTATCAAGATATTCCATGTAATCAAAGTCCCCAGAAAGGAGTCCCTTAACAGCATGGGGCTCCATAGTATCAGCTGCTGGTACCGCCGGAGAGAGGTCAAGGACATCAATGATCTGGGTGCAGGTGAAAAGTACTTCAGCAGGAGCAGAGTTCGCAGCTAGCAATGCCTTTTTCGAACATTAGTAAATCCTTTTAACAAATGATTGTACCATTAGAGCATATGTACAGTAAGTAAGTATTTGAGCTGACTGGAAGTAGTGATGGTCTTAATAGAACTTACAGTAGTGATGGTGCGCAAAAAAAAATAAAATAAAAAATTCGTATTCACTATGGACCTCTTATAGAGAGTGAAAGTAACCCTGTGTACATAAAATGAGGTGTTTACATAGTGGAAATATTATAAATAATTGAAAAACAAACAGTGGTTGTGGTGAAACAAAGCACAATCTGTAGGTATACTTGCAAACTTGGAAATCACTCTGACACCTATTAAGGAGACAAAAACAGAAAAAGAGCTCCTAGTGCAGCATAGTAATTAACTTATAAATATATAGAATAAAGCAAACAGAGGTGCCTTTTAGGATTTACACTCACAAGATTGGAGTGGTAAAAGCACCACTCGTTGCTATAGCACTCAGGGAGGATCAGCCCCTAGAGTGCGTGGGATCCGTGGAAAGGAAGCTTGCAATCCGGATCTCAGGTAAGTATACTTTATTAATTTAAATTAAAAACAGCAAAACTTGTTGTGGAGGTAGTTAGTCCGCTCACCAGCCTCAGGAAACCGCAAAGAAAGTTCCATATACTCATGTAATGTAAAAAAATCTTCCGGCTGCTATCCTGGCTGCTGTTGCTGACTGTCTCCAAATCACTTCCTGGTTCCGGGTCCGTAATGCATTTCGCCCCACCCACAGGGCTTTGTCAAACGGCTGATGCTTCCTCCCACTGTCCTGTGTCTTATATACACCAGTCCATGTTACCCACCATTTTAAAATCAATACAACCTTTCTCATCAACATTTCAAAGTCCAAAATAAGTCTCTTATTAGTAGCACTGCTGATCCCAGTGCTAACTGATAGAAATGGGGTCTCAGATATTAAAAAGAAAAAAAAAAAAAAATATATATATATATATATATATATATATAGTTTTGTTTTTTTTTATTATAAACTTGGAACAAAAATGGGTTATATTGCCTAAACCGAGTTTTTCACATATTTCTGTGGGCAATAAGAAACTCTACAAAAACTTATTTTATTCAATTAGCATTATGAATTTAAGTAGATATATACATTTAAAATTCTAAATAAAAGAGACAATTTCTTTTCTTAAAATAGCAGCACACATTCTCATAATACCACTAAAAATCCATCTAAAAACCGGATTAGGGAACAAAAAACATATACACCCCTACGTAAATGGGGGTATTTACCACTTTGAAACTTATTTCATGGCAGCTCATTTGTTTAGAAAAAAAGAGAAAAAGAAACAACTACTTTTGAAAATACTTAAAACTTGATAAAATGGGGTATATTGCCTAAACCAACTTTTGCACATATTTATATATGTGATAAGAAATTCCAAAAAACTATTTTAGCTTAATTAGCATCGTGAATATAAATACATATGTTCACGATGTAACAATCAGTAAAAAATATATACAAAAAAAAAATTTAAGATCAAAAATATAAAAACATAAATTTTTTTTTTTTTTTTTTTTTTAAAAACTACAGAAAATTACAAAGTTCAAAATCTTTGTTAAGACCGGACGGAGTTAGTGTTTCCATTTGAAATATCCATCTCATCTCCTCCTGTCCGATCTTACGAATAAAATCACCTCCCCTCCAGTCCCGCTGTACCTTCTTAATGCCTATGAACTCTAGTCCCCGTGGATCCTGTCCATGCACTTTTTAAAAATGTTCTGAGACACTATGACTTTCTAATCCTTTTCTAATATTATAAATATGTTCTCTTATCCTTACGTGGAGTGGACGGGTCGTCCTTCCCACATACTCCAATCTACATGGACATTTCAACAAATAGATCACATTATTGCTGTGACAAGAAATGTGCTCTTTAATCTTGAATTCTCTTTGCGTTCTCTCTGACCTAAATTTTTCCACTTTGCTCTCTTTAATATTCCCCATATTCCTACAGGCAAGACACATCTTGCATCTGTAGAAACCGATGGGGTGTCCTAGGAAATTCTCCGTTACTCTCTTAGGCTTGTCTCTCAAATAACTGTGTACAAGATTGCTTCTTAATAGAAGCATCTTCAGGGGGAGGTGCAGATGTCTCTGGAGCATAAGGTGGAGACCTCTTAAGAGTACGGGTTATGTCGATTACCGTAGTCTGGGTACCCATTTGTGTCACGCAACGTGGACGTGGCTGGCAGCAGCCTTGGCATTTCCCAGGGAGAGTTGCAGTGATGACAGGATGGGTACAAACACCACCTACATGAAGAGTAGGGCAGAGGGAGATAAAGTGCCCTCTTTCTCCACAGTAAGAACAAAGACCACAGCTTCTCCTTCGGTCTCTTTCCTTGGAAGACAACCTGGTGCAGATGACACCAATCTCCATAGGTTTCTCTTTTTCCATTGGAGTCTCAAGGCGTACTTGGGTGACTTCTGGTTGACAAGGCAAGTTACTGAAGGCAGGCTTGCCCTATAGCAGGATGGAATTATTGTGTTCATATATGTTGTCCTTCTCCCAGGGTATCCGAGATCCAAGGGGACCTGGAGCAGGCTTGGGAGTAGCCTTTCTGGAGGTAAGGCACTGAGAGTCCATCGCGGTTATGAATGACTCCCAGTTGTCGAGGACAGGACTCTTAGCCAGCATTATCTGGTGTGCCCATGTCTTGATCCATCCAGACAGCAGGTTGACTCAGAACTCAGGGACAGGGGGGCAGAAGAGATCATTAAGGGACAGGGGGATATGCTCCGCCCCATGGCTCAGTAAGCTCCGCACCTGTTGCCTTGCTTTTTTTTTTCATAGTCCCGGGTGGAAAATAATGAAATCCTCCATACGGGTTCCTGCTTTACCTCTCCCTGCACAGCTATCACCCCACAACAGCTCGCACACCCCTAAGGTTGGCCTTGCCCAACATGCAGAATCCAAGTAACCTAATAAAGTAAAGAGAGCCTAAGCCAAGCAAAGGAGGTGCAGGGCTTAGTTCAGAAGAGCTAAAGAAAGCTCCAAAACAGGAGCAGTGTCTGGGGGACTCCAGGTAAGAAGTAAACCATTACAAAACTATTTACAATTGGGATTGCCACCATAACTACAGTGGTTCCAGGTTGAAATTTAAAGGATCACTATAGCGTTAGGAAACAAATCTGTATTTCTAATGCTGTAGTGGCACTGTCCCTACTTGTAGACAGTTCCACCCCTTCCCTGTGTGCAATAAAATGTTAAGAAAATAGATGATTTGCTCCTCATAGAGGAGCATTGGGAACAAAATGCGCGTGCACAGCAAGCCCCGGCGGCATTGAAACGTCCACATAGGAAAGCACTGAATCAAGTTTTACTTGGTCAGTGCATCAGAAGCGCTCCTAGTGTCATACTAGCAGCGACTAGATGTTATCTCAAAACTGCATTCATTAAAATGACAGATGAAGTGGTCTGGGTCACTACAGTGTTCCTTATATATGTCAGAAACAGAAAAAACACTCAGGAAGAAAGGGCAAATAGTCAAGGAGCTAGCTAGTGTTAATGGTTTAAAATTGAGGTAGAGAGTGGAATAGGTACTGATAAGGTGCTATTCAAATAAGTACTGGGCCTTTAAGAGGTGTAAATAACTAAACGTCTAAATCTGTACTGTGTCTTTAAAAATAATAAAAAATAATTAATTAATCAATCAATATTGAGAATAAAGTTGCTGAACAGAGACAGAGTGAAAATTAAAAAATAGTAGTAGTAGTAAAAATAACACAAAACAAAAACTAGATTTAAAATAATCAGCCGGAACGTAAAAAATAATAATTGGAAGGTGCAGTTACAAACTGTCCCTGGTTAGATACAGGGTAACAGACAGGGCCATTTGAAGGAATTTGGGGGCCCCAAGCAAAATAGACATGGAGCCCCCCCCCCTCCACGCCCTCCCCACCTTACGCACGCAAAGCCTGTGTCCTTCTTATTCCCCTCCCCGTGTGCTTCTTACTCCCCCTCCCTTCTTATTCCACTACCCCATGTCCTTCTTAGTCCCCCCTCCTCTCCCTGTGTCCTTCTTATTCCCCCACCCCATGTCCTTCTTACTCCCCCCCTCCCTTCTTATGTTATTCCACTACCCCATGTCCTTCTTAGTCCCCCCTCCCCCTGTCCTTCTTACTCCCCCCTCCCTGTGTCCTTCTTATTCCCCCACCCCATGTCCTTCTAACTCCCCCCTCCCTTCTTATGTTATTCCACTACCCCATGTCCTTCTTAGTCCCCCCTCCCCCTGTCCTTCTTACTCCCCCTCCTTCTTACTCCCCCTCCCTGTGTCCTTCTTATTCCCCTCCCCGTGTGCTTCTTACTCCCCCTCCCTTCTTATTCCACTACCCCATGTCCTTCTTAGTCCCCCCTCCTCTCCCTGTGTCCTTCTTATTCCCCCACCCCATGTCCTTCTTACTCCCCCCCTCCCTTCTTATGTTATTCCACTACCCCATGTCCTTCTTAGTCCCCCCTCCCCCTGTCCTTCTTACTCCCCCCTCCCTGTGTCCTTCTTATTCCCCCACCCCATGTCCTTCTAACTCCCCCCTCCCTTCTTATGTTATTCCACTACCCCATGTCCTTCTTAGTCCCCCCTCCCCCTGTCCTTCTTACTCCCCCTCCTTCTTACTCCCCCTCCCTGTGTCCTTCTTATTCCCCTCCCCGTGTGCTTCTTACTCCCCCTCCCTTCTTATTCCACTACCCCATGTCCTTCTTAGTCCCCCTCCCCCTCCCTGTGTCCTTCTTATTCCCCCACCCCATGTCCTTCTTACTCCCCCCTCCCTTCTTATGTTATTCCACTACCCCATGTCCTTCTTAGTCCTCCCTCCCCCTGTCCTTCTTACTCCCCCTTCCCTGTGTCCTTCTTATTCCCCCACCCCATGTCCTTCTTATTCCCCCCACCCCATGTCCTTCTTACTTCCCCCCTCCATTCTTATTCCACTACCCCATGTCCTTCTTAGTCCCCCCTCCCCCTGTCCTTCTTACCCCCCCCTCCCTGTGTCCTTCTTATTCCCCCACCCCATGTCCTTCTTACTTCCCCCCTCCCTTCTTATTCCACTACCCCATGTCCTTCTTAGTCCCCCTCCCCCTGTCCTTCTTACTCCCCCTCCCTTCTTATTCCACTACCCCATGTCCTTCTTAGTCCTCCTCCCCCTGTCCTTCTTACTCCCCCTCCCTGTGTCCTTCTTATTCCCCCACCCCATGTCCTTCTTACTTCCCCCCCTCCCTTCTTATTCCACTACCCCATGTCCTTCTTAGTCCCCCCTCCCCCTGTCCTTCTTACTCCCCCCTCCCTGTGTCCTTCTTATTCCCCCACCCCATGTCCTTCTTACTTCCCCCCTCCCTTCTTATTCCACTACCCCATGTCCTTCTTAGTCCCCCTTCCCCGTGTCCTTCTTACTTCCCCCTCCCCCTCCCTGTGTCCTACTTACTCTCCCCCTCCCTGTTTTTTTTTTTTACTCCGACCCTACCCTACCTTAGGTAATTCAGTCCTCCTCCCTTCCCTGGACCCTGTAGCGTGGCCGAGCTCCTCGCTCTCTACCTCCAGTCCTGGCTGTCACTCAGTGCGGTACAAAGTATAGCATTCCGGTGCAACTATCAAACAAAGATATAAATGATGATATGGCACTACAGTATATGGAACTGTGTGCTATAGCAATGAATATTGCTGAGAAATGTAGGCAATGGTAGAAGATAGTAGAATAAAAACTGGGTTAAATAATAGAAACCAGTTTATTATACAAATAAATGGATAAAAATGTAAAAATTTAAATTTCATCAAAGATACAGGTCAGTCCATAGTTTGATATAGGTTACCAGTCTAATGAAGTCCAAAAAAGTTCAAAGACCCTCGGATTGAGCCAGGATGGTAATGGATTGAGCTGGCAGTTTGTTTTCTGGAATCCGGCTGCCGGTGAGGACGGCGTGCAGATCAGTATGCACGTCCCAGCACGGACCTCACTCCGGGGGACGTACACAACTGTCGGTCTCGGTTCACAGGTTAACCAAAGGTCCTGAACGGATAGGTGCTTCTGCTGGTAGCTGCTGACAGAATCTGAATCTTGATTGATCGTGATGTCTTACGCATTTCGTGGGGAAATAGCCCCACTTCTTCAGAGACAGGATGAGGACCATTGCTACAGCTCAACTTTAAATACACATTGTACTAATTGATAAATTGAAAATGTAAAATACAATTATCTTTGAATTCCAAATTTGGTGGCTTGAATAAAATCTCAGTGCATATAATTGTATATAGGTTCATATTAATGTATAGAAAAATGGATACAAGGTGTATTAAACAACAAATATTAAGGGCTGGCAGCTACATACATTCACAAGCGTCTAAAATTGAGTGGTAGCTCAAAAGGATATAAAAAAGTATGTGCGCTCAGAAATAGATGTTTGGAAGAATATAATTGCTATATTTATTGAGATACAACTCCTATACAATAAATATACTTAAAATAAATCAAGGAAAACATTAAATGAATAAAAAAATCACAATGTGTGCAAGGACCCACTATAGTAAATGATGTACCAATGAACTCTCTATTGCGGATATATTATATAATATAGAGTAAAATGTAAATAATTTATCACTTGACTCTATATTGTAGGTACAAAGTATGAAATAAAGTATCAAAACAGCTGCCCAAAAGATCAAACAATAACATAAAAAAGAAATCACAAAAAACAGTATTTATAGACAATTAAAGAATAAAAAATATATAGAAAATATATAAAATATATAAACAATAATGGAAGTACCTGCCTTGGTGTGGGCCCCCCACCGAGGTAATCGAAGAAAAAAACAAAAAAAGGGGAGAGAGGGAGTTCTATGCCGCCAGCATCCGACCCACTTCAAAAGGGATCCGTCGAGGAACGATGATATGCACCGCGGTCGGGATCTTCAAAAAAGACCGCGGTGAAGTTGTGGCAGACCACCCACAGACACAGCTGGTGAATCACTCACGAGTTGGAAATATATACCGCGGTCGGTGTCTTCTCAAAAGACCGCAGTATAGTTAGATAGAACAGCCTTGGATGTATACACGCCAGTCCTCAACTTCCCAGGGTCAGGAGTCTATAGGCACAACAACCCTCACTCACCTCAAAGAAAAATATGTGATGAAAGGCACAAAGAAATTAAAAATAAAACATGTATAAAAAATGAATTGAATAAACAATAAAAGGCAGCCGAAAAGGATCAAGCGGGACCAGCAACACATGCAGTCACGTCTACGCGTTTCGTCCCGCCCACGGGACTTTCTCAAGACTGAATAGCTGCAAGACAACCTGATTTAAATACCTCCAAGGTAGTGGAGTAATTAGACAAATGAGGGAAGAAAACCCCCTACGCTAGAACAATTAATCAAATAAATAGATTATTTATTATATAGATGTGAGTAAGAGGTGGAAATACACTTTACTCAGACACAAACTGATAATAAATGACAGTTAGGCTAAAAAATATAAATAACTACACAAGATATTAAACAAAACACACAAAGTATATACATGTGCACAGGGGTCAAGTCCTGGGTAAAAAAGTGCAGGAACTCACCCCAGATCCACTCCCCGCTCCCTCCCCCCAAAAAAATTATACGCTTGTATGCAGGGGCTGAGTAAGGGCACGGGGCTGAGGAGAGGGGGACAGGAGCTGAGGAAGAGGGACAGGAGCTTAGGAGGGTGGGGGGGGGGCATGGGCTGAGGAAGGGGACATGGGCTGAGGTAAGGGATAGGGGCTGAGGAAAGGGACAGGAACTGAGGGGCTGAGGAAAGGGACAGGAACTGAGGGGCTGAGGAGGGGGACCGGGGCTGAGGAAAGGGACAGGGGCTGAGGAAGAGGGACAGGGGCTGAGGAAAGGGACAGGGGCTGAGGAAGAGGGACAGGGGCTGAGGAAGAGGGACAGGGGCTGAGGAAGAGGGACAGGGGCTGAGGAAGAGGGACAGGGGCTGAGGAAGAGGGACAGGGGCTGAGGAAGAGGGACAGGGACAGGGGCTGAGGAAGAGGGACAGGGACAGGGGCTGAGGAAGAGGGACAGGGGCTGAGGAAGAGGGACAGGGGCTGAGGAAGAGGGACAGGGGCTGAGGAAGAGGGACAGGGGCTGAGGAAAGGGACAGGAACTGAGGGGCTGAGGTGGGGGACCGGGGCTGAGGAAAGGGACAGGGGCTGAGGAAGAGGGACAGGGGCTGAGGAAGAGGGACAGGGGCTGAGGAAGAGGGACAGGGGCTGAGGAAGAGGGACAGGGGCTGAGGAAGAGGGGCAGGGGCTGAGGAAGAGGGGCAGGGTTGAAGAAGAGGGGCAGGGGCTGAGTAAGAGCACTGGGCTGAGTAAGGTGGACAGGGGCTGAGTAAGGTGGACAGGGGCTGAGTAAGGTGGACAGGGGCTGAGGAGGGGGACAGAGGCTGAGGAGGGGGACAGAGGCTGAGGAGGGGGACAGAGGCTGAGGAGGGGGGCAGGGGCTGATGAAGGGAGCAGGGGCTGAGGAGGGGGACAGGGCCTGAGTAAGAAGACAGGGACTGAGGAGGGAGACAGGGACTGAGTAAGGGGACAGGGCTTGAGGAGGAGGACAGAGACTGAGGAAAGGGACAGGGACTGAGGAGGGAGACAGGGACTGAGTAAGGGGACAGGGCTTGAGGAGGGGGACAGAGACTGAGGAAAGGGACAGGGACTGAGGAGGGGGGCAAGGACTGAGGAGGGGGGCAAGGACTGAGGAGGGAGACAGGGCTTGAGGAGGGGGGCAGGGACTGAGGAGAGAGACAGTGACTGAGGAGGGAGACAGGGACTGAGGAGGGAGACAGGGACTGAGGAGGGAGACAGGGACTGAGGAGGGGGACAGGGACTCAGGAAAGGGACAGGGACTCAGGAAAGGGACAGGGACTCAGGAAAGGGACAGGGACTCAGGAAAGGGACAGGGACTCAGAAAAGGGACAGGGACTCAGGAAAGGGACAGGGACTCAGGAAGGGGGACAGGGCCTGAGGAAGGGGGACAGGGCCTGAGGAAGGGGGACAGGGCCTGAGGAAGGGGGACAGGGCCTGAGGAAGGGGGACAGGGCCTGAGGAAGGGGGACAGGGCCTGAGGAGGGAGACAGGACCTGAGGAAGGGGGGCAGGAACTGAGGAAGGGGAACGGGACTGAGGAGAGGGACAGGGACTGAGTAAGGGGATAGGGCTTGAGGAGGGGGGCATGGACTGGGGAAAAGGACTAAGGAGGGAGACAGGGACTGAGGAGGGGGGACAGGGCCTCAAATAGGGGACAGGAACTGAGGAGGGGGGACAGGGCCTTAAATAGGGGGACAGGGACTGAGGAGGGGGGACAGGGCCTTAAATAGAAGGGCAGGGACTGAGGAGGGGGGCAGGGCCTTAAATAGGGGGACAGGGACTGAGTAGGGGGGCAGGAACTGAGGAGGGGGACAGGGCCTTAAATAGGGGGACAGGGACTGAGGAGGGGGACAGGGCCTTAAATAGGGGGACAGGGACTGAGGAGGGGGGCAGGAACTGAGGAGGGGGGACAGGGCCTTAAATAGGGGGACAGGGACTGAGGAGGGGGGACAGGGCCTTAAATAGGGGGACAGGGACTGGGGAGGGGGACAGGGACTGAGTAAGGGGATAGGGCTTGAGGAGGGGGGCATGGACTGGGGAAAAGGACTAAGGATGGAGACAGGGACTGAGGAGGGGGGGACAGGGCCTTAAATAGGGGGACAGGGACTGGGGAGGGGGACAGGGACTGAGTAAGGGGATAGGGCTTGAGGAGGGGGGACAGGGCCTTAAATAGGGGGACAGGGACTGAGGAGGGGGGACAGGGCCTTAAATAGGTGGACAGGGACTGAGGGGGGGGGGCAGGAACTGAGGAGGGGGGACAGGGCCTTAAATAGGGGGACAGGGACTGAGGAGGGGGGACAGGGCCTTAAATAGGGGGACAGGGCCTTAACTAGGGGGACAGGGACAGGGACTGAGGAAAGGGATAAAAAAAACACACAAAAAAAAACCTAAAGTGCCTTCCCCCCTCCCTGAGGCTTACCTTGGGCCAGGAGGGGTGGGACAGGATCTGGAACATGCAGCCTGCAGTCAGTGGAGTAAACCGGCCTCTCCTGATGATGTCAGGAGGAGGGGGCGTGGCTTCCTCTGCTCCCCAGCGGTCCTGTGAGAAGAGCAGAGAAAGTCACGCCCCCTCCTACTGACATCATCAGGAGAGGCTGGACGACTCCACTGACTGCAGGGGGAGAGGTGAGTTTAGAAATCCGAGTCCCCAGTCAGAGGCAGGGGATTCGGATTTGTGCTCCCCCCTGCTCTCGCAGCCGCTTGTGCCAGCCCTGGGTCCTGCAGGACTAGTAATGGGAACGGCGTTCCTGCTGTGGAAAAAGTGCAGGAACGCCGTTCCCACGCGTTCCTGCAGGACTCGAGCCCTGCATGTGCATAGGTGATCGAACACATCACCATTTAAAGGCACAGACTTAATTTTTCCAAATTATGATTTAAAACCCCTAATAGAACTTGGGGGTCATTGCCAGTGACCTGAGAATGATACACACATTAATACTGTAAATAAGGGAATGATTATACCCTCTGGACATGAATATGAGCACAACTCAGGTAGAATGGAGTACTTAATCCCCATAAAACAAAAAGATTATAAAGAAAGAGCATAAGTGATCTTAAAGCGTCACTGCTAGTGACAAAAAACCATATCTATATGGTGATGAAGTGGATGGGAATATGATTGGCTCCACAAAAAGCCTAAATATGAAGAGAACCCAAAGTAATTATGGGTACAGATCCCCCATGAGGCAAAAAAGAAAAGTGAAGCTGGATGATTCAGAAGAGTTCTAGCTCTTCATTCAAACCATTGGGTGTCATGGTGTTAAGCTTAAAAATCCAGACTGACTCTGACTTAATCAGTTCTCTTTTCCGCCTTGCCTGATCTTGGTAGGGGGGAATCTGAGCTATCCCCATGAGCTGTATACCCGATGGATTATTATCATGAAAGATAGAAAAATGACGGGCTACTGCAGACCTGGTGTCATTACGGATGATGGCTGTTCTATGCTCACGAAATCTACATTTGAGGGGTCTTGTGGTTTGGCCTACATATTGACGCCCACACGGGCAAGTTAGTAAATACACCACGAATGAGGTGTTACAAGTGATTTCGGATAGAATTGAAAAAGTGACATCGGAGTTGTTGAAGGGGCTAAATGTGGAGCTCTGATGGCAGATGAAATTACATGTAAGACATATATTACGACCACAACACTTATTCGGTACCCCCTCTTTGTGGGCCGCTCTATTTATTTCCTTAGTATAGTGTTGCCCATCTTTCTGGACCCCTTTAATATTCTCACTGGAATGATGTAACTTAGAGGGGGCTAAAATATTCTTTAAATTTGGGGCCTTTCTGAATGTAACCTTTGGGGCTTCAGAGATGCAAAACGATAACCATGGGTCCTTGGTTAGAATGGGCCAGTACGTATAGAAAATATTAATGGAGCCAGATGTTGTAACTTCATGATCTCGGCAAGCAACGGAGAATGAATCCTGAGGCTCGTGTTGGCGATAATATTACACTTGGGAACTATAGAAGACAAAACCGTCTCAGATATAGTAGAAGGCTCATGTTGGCGAGACAAAGCATCGGCCTTAGAGTTCTTAGAACCAGGTCTATAAGTGAGCACGTAATTGAAATGAGTGAGGAACAAGGACCAACGAGCTTGCCTGGCGGACAAGCGTTTAGCCTCCCCAATATAGGACAGGCCCTCAACTCCCTAAGGGAAAATAAGGAACTCACGATTAAACCATCTGACAAAGGCGGTAATGTCGTAATCATGGACACTGCCAACTATGTGGAGATGACAAAGAAAATACTATCTGATGAAAATACCTACAAGATAATCCAATATGATCCAACAAAAAAATTCCAAGATGAACTTAAAATGATTCTACAAATCGGATTGAATGACAAACTCATTTCTAGAAATTAATATGACTTCATCTTAAGTGACAGCCCACGTATTGCCACTTTCTACAGTCTCCCTAAGATACACAAACAATATAATATCTTAACTGGGAGACCAATAGTCTCTGGGAATAATAACTTGACCCAAAATGCCAGCATCTACTTGGACCAAATTTTGAAACCGCTAGTCATTAGACTCCCATCGTATTTAAGGGACACAAAACAAACCCTATCAGAATTGACTAAAATCCAGATGCCACCACACTCCCTGCTGTGTAGTTTGGATGTGGAGTCCCTCTACAGCTCTATTCCCCACACATTGGGTCTCAAACACACCAGCTACTTCCTGCGAAATAGAGGCACACACCTAGACAAACATAGTGACTTCACGGTTCAACTACTTAAATTCATCTTGACACATAACTTCTTTCTCTTTGATGGAGTATACTACCACCAAGTGCAGGGAACTGCGATGGGGACGTCTTGCGCGCCCTCCTACGCTAACCTGCACTTGGGTTGGTGGGAGGAAAAAATTGTGTTTTCAGATCCCACAAATGACCTAGTTCGTTGCATCTATTACTGGAAAAGGTACATAGATGACATTGTGATCATATGGACAGGCACCTTGGAACAGTTTTCCTGTTTTGTACAGACATTGAATATCAATGAACTGAACCTAAAATTCACAACTGAAATAGGAAGCCCCACCCTGACCTTTCTAGACCTCACTCTCACTCCAAATTCCAATGGAAGCATTAAAACGAATTTATTCAGGAAAAGTACGGCCACAAACAGCCTACTCAACTGGAAGAGCTATCATCCCTCCGCTCAGAAAAAGGGGATTCCCATTGGACAATACTTGCGCCTTAGGCGTAACTGTACAGACATCGAGGACTTCAAAATAAAGGCCAGAGAATTGCGCGGCATGTTCAGATCAAAGGGATACCCTAATAAATGTCTAAAGAGGGCCTACCACAGAGCCCTCCTGGTAGAACGAGAGAACCTAATAAGAGACGAAACCCCCTCCCTTAAGAGAAAGGAGCTAGACATTAAGCAATTCAGATGTGTGGCCACCTATGACGCAGGATGGGATTATGTGAGATCCATCATGCAGAGATATTGGCCCCTGCTCAAACAGGATGAGCATCTCAGGGAAATTATTCCAACACAAGTCTCCCTAGTAGAATCTCAAAGATTCTCTTGTACATAGCCATTTTCAGAGAGCGGCGACACCTATGCACTGGCTATCTAATAACCTCAAAGGCACCTATAAGTGTGGTAGGTGCAAAGCTTGCGACTTTATTAAAAAAGACTCAAAAACTTTCAGTAATAGCTCCAAAAGTCTGTTTTTCGACGCCCCCTCCTTCTTTAACTGCAGCTCAAAAGGCTTGGTCTACCTAATCACTTGCCAATGCCCAATGTCCTACGTCGGGAAGACGTTTCGCCCCTTTAGGAGAAGAATTTTGGAACATGTCAATTCAGTGAGAACAACGAGACACATAGAAACCACGGTTTCCAGACATGTTAAAAACGCACACGGGGGAGACCCCTCCGTTCTAAAGTTCCAAGGCATAGAACTTATTAAACAGGACCAAAGGAAGGGCAACTGGGACCAAAGCATTAGGAAGAGAGAGTGCTATTGGATTTACCGATTACAAACCCTGTCTCCGAATGGATTGAATGAAGGTTTCACTTATTCACCATTCATTACATGATCTCCATGAAGATTAACAACTTTCAAATAATTAGCACGATACACACAATCACTATACACTTAGCACTATTTTGATACATCAATATAATTTGATACTTACCTCTCATAACCAGATGCACCTTCATCCCACAGCCAAATGATGATTGGATGATAAAGGATGAATTCCTTGGAGAATATGAAGCATCACGACAACTCTGACTTGGACACTGCAGACTGCTTTCTAATTAACTTAGCTCTGTCAATTCATCATGACAAGGAGGCAACCCAAATACACTGACTCTTATGTCAACCTTATGGATTATTGCCTCCTCCACTAGTCTTTGATGATATTGTGCAAAGCAATCAAATTAGCATCAGTGTCATCTAGACAGTGTCCATTTCAAATACCTCATCATCTGTGGTGGGTTAAAACGATTCAAAGCAGTGTGGATAAACCACAATTAATGCTTTAATGATCCTTTAAATAGATTGACCTTAGTGTCATTTTGAAGATCATAATACCTTCCCTACTGATCCTCAGATCACAGTATGCTGAGTAAACATAATCAGTAGTGGGATCGTGATGCTTCTGTGATTGCCCACGTCGATTTGTTGTCCTCTGTTGGGAAGGGAGCATACCTATGTTTGGATGTGATTTACCCAAATTGACAGACAGAGGATGATATATATAACCAAAAAGGATAGTTCTCACCCTTACCATCCATAGGATGGCGATTAAACAGTTAACAGTCATCAAATGACGTCCCCGATTAAACCCCTCCCATTTTTCCCATTGCGGATCACGTGGGGCGGCACGTCATCGGTGACACGTCATTATGACGATGGGGGAATCCTGCATCTGATTGGCTGAGAGGCATTTAAAAGTCCCGGCTTTTTTTCACGGCAATAGTTATCCCCTGACGAAGGTGTCATTGCACACTGAAACGCGCGTCGGGCTTCAGCTCGCTTTTCTTTTTAACATTTTTCTCCTCACTTAAGGGACACTGTATTTCACCATGGGTATTTAGACCCATTTTTCAGTTCACTTTGTGTGCTTTTTCCTAGACATATGGCAATGGGGGTTTGGGCAGAAGGCTAACCACATTAGATAAGGCTCAGCATAGAACACCCTTGAAGGTGTTACAGGAGGACTAGGGACTAGCTCAGAGATTTTTCCCTTTCTAGCCTATCTCTCCTGGACAGAAGCCTAGACTTAATAGTTAACGCTGATTTAAGGCAATGGGGGTTTAAGCAGAAGGCAAACCGCATTAGTTTTAGGCTCAGCACAGAACACCCTCGAAGGTGTTACAGGAGAATTAGGGACTAGTTCAGAGAATTCTCTTTCAAGCTATTCTCTCCTGGACAGAAGCCCTTATTTAAGAGTTTTTGCTGACTTATGTGACAATATACACCCAGGTCACGAGAGTGATTTAGGCGCAGCACATTTTTATATCCACGTATTGGATCCAAGCATCACTCTATCCTGCGCAGGCACCTGCCCAAACCTATAGATTTAAAGGGACCCCCCCCCCCCCCCTCGCTTAGGGCTTCAACATATAACAAGTGAAGTGTTACTATTGTTGCATGTTAACTAGCCACATTTGGGGGAGGTTAATACAGTACTCCTTGTTTACTTGATTTTAAAGGACCTAATAAAGACTTTTTGTTACTTTATATATTTTTCTACAAGGATACCTGATGATTTAATGAGAAGCACATACCCCTGTTTCTTATTAATTCGGTCCCCTCTATATTTTTGCCACACTTTCTAGGACCAGTGGTTCAAGCTTTCTATATAAGTTGTCTTATTCTTCAGTTTGCCAGCAGCAGATCTCCCTTAGGGGAGACCTCTTTTGTTCTTTCTATAAAAAAGGACCAACGAGCTTGCCTGGCGGACAAGCGTTTAGCCTCCCCAATATAGGACAAGTTCTTGTGATCCTTCAAAATAGTAACAGGATGTAAAGTCCCTTCCAATAAATGTCTCCACTCCTTCAAAGCCATGATAACAGCTAGTAGTTCCCTGTCACCGATGTCATATCTGCTTTCAGGCCCAGATAATTTCTTGGAAAAAAAACCACATGGATGTAACGGTTTATCCACACCTAACCTTTGAGACAAGATAGCACCTATACCTGTCTCTGAGGCGTCTACTTCGAGTAGAAAAGGCAAAGTCGTATCGGGGTGAACTAAAATTGGTGCAGAAGCAAAAAGTTCCTTGAGTGTTTTGAAAGCAACGAGAGCTTCAGTAGACCGATTCTTAGTGTCAACCCCCTGTTTGGTCATATTAGTAATAGGAGCAATAATAGAAGAGTATCCTTTAATGAAGCGCCTATAATAATTGGAGAATCCAATAAACCTCTGAATGGCCTTGAGACCCCTGGGTAATGGCCAATCTAAAATAGATTGGAGTTTATCCGGATCCATCTTAAAGCCTTCTCCAGAAATCACGTAACCAAGAAAGTTTATCTGAGATTGGTCAAAACTACATTTCTCCAATTTGCAGTACAACCCATGTTGTAGGAGTTTGCGCAATACCCTTCTGACTTGTCTGTGGTGGGTCTCAATTTCTCTAGAGTGTATTAGTATATCATCCAAATATACAATAACACAATCATGTTGAAATTCCCTAAGAACTTCATTGATCAGATCCTGAAATACAGTCGGTGCATTACAAAGCCCAAAGGGCATTACCGTGTACTCATAATGCCCATAACGGGTATTGAACGCTGTTTTCCACTCGTCTCCCTGCTGAATTCTCACCAAGTTATACGCCCCTCTGAGATCTAACTTGGTGAAAATCTTGGAACCCTTTAAACGATCAAAGAGCTCAGTAATCAGAGGAATCGGGTATGCATTTCTAATAGTTATTTTATTCAAACCTCGATAATCAATGCAAGGTCTTAACGTGCCATCCTTCTTATTCACAAAAAAAAACCCTGCCCCGGCAGGGGAGGAGGATCTCCTAATGAATCCTTTTTCTAGGTTCTCACGGATATACTCCTCTAAGACTAAGTTCTCTTTAGTGGATAAAGGATATACATTGCCCCTCGGAGGCATAGTACCAGGTAGAAGGTTAATCTTACAATCAAGGGGGGCGGACCCAAGCAGGCAAGCAGTCCAGACGTGCCTTACCGGAGCTCCCGCGTCTGGAGGGGAAAACCGGGGTACAGCGCCCGAACACGACACCCCACAGACTGCTGCACACCGTACCTCGCATCAGGAGGGGCTACCGACCAAAACGGTACCTCCTACGACCCTCTGCACAGCCGCCCTGACGCAAGGGGGCTTGCGGCCTACCTGAGGACGGACCACGGAGAGACGGCCGCTCTCCGGGGTAACAGCTTCAACAGGTGCCGCGGCAAGGAAATCTCTCTCTTCCCCCCCCCCCCGACCGGAGGGGGTTATCCCGGTCATCAAGCAGCTCGACTCACCTGAACATCCCCACGGGACAGCTAACGCTGCACGCATTGCCAAGCTACAGATTCCAAGATGGCGGCAGCTGCCCTCGAGCAGGAGACAGATGAGCAGCATAAATCGTTGGAACAGCGACTGGACGACCTGATCCAGAGATTCTGGCGCAAACTCACACACAAAGCCGACCACCACAAACAGATACAGCGGAGACACACACCCACAGGGGGTGGCCATCAACAAGGGGAGCCCCCCGGGTCACAAAGAAAGCCAAGCACTAAACACGTGGCGGAGCCCGCCATTGCTGCCATGCGCGCCACGCCAAAGACCCCACGAGGCCCCAGGAAGGCAGACAAGCTAGATCAGCCACGGGTACCCCGCCACCCCCCAAGGGAGTGAACAGCCTTCCACAACCAAGCACAGCACAAACGGCGCATGCATGCCCTGAGAAAGGAACAACTGAGGCGCCCACTGGGTGTAAAACACCAAGGCCACCCACGACTCCACCTAACCCAGCGACCAAACCCTGGGACAGCAACACCAGTCACCCTCACAAGCAAGCAGTCGCCCACAACTGCTCCCTGCAGGCCGCAGCCCCAGGACGTATGGAAGCAACTCCCAGCGGCAACACCGGCGAACACGCTAGAATCGACCTCACGCAAGGGTGTCGGCTGAATGAACCTACCTGGACTACTCATACAGCCCCAGGCACACCATACTGGGACATAAGCATGCCTAACTGCCTGTACATGTGGCTGAATTTGAACACACGGGGTTAGAGAACTATTGAGCACCTGTTTCATGCCATATTCATAACCTGATATTTTTCTATTTGTCTGGTATTTTTTACGCTAGATATGCACCAGACTCTCTCACTTGTTTAAGCTAAACAGCCCAGCTTTGTACAGCTAGAACAAAGTTATTTACTTAGCCTGTTCCTCATAAGTTTTACTCTTAATGCTCAGACCCCACTATATAGCATGTTTAGTTTAGTTATCACCTGCTATGCCTGTAATGTTATGTATGCCGATAATACTCATGCTCTTTAATTTTACCTACGCCATATGTATTAGCATGCTATGACTTACAGCTCTATAGCCCGCTATATAGCCTACACACACTGTTCTACTTCTATACCTAGCCTGTTACTCTTACACTAATTCAGCTGTCACGAAAATAGCAGCCGTAAGGCACTGACAAATCAACGGTATAACTATGCATGTGATATAAGTTTACTTCGTGTCACTATCACTGGGCTATGATGCCCTGGTTAATCTAAATCTACTATGGTTTCACCCTCGTTAAACAACAAAACATAAAAATGAGGCATCTAAATCCTAGAAATGTGTTGCATTAATGCTAGTGTTGTATTGATCCCATGATGTACCTATGCATACGTTTCCCCTGCTCTACCTTCTGTACCCCATCTCATATGCCTTAAATAAAAGACAGAATTATAATCTTACAATCAAAGGACCTGTGTGGAGGTAAAGTATCAGCATTCTTCTTGTCAAAAACTGCCCTTAAATCCAGGTACAGGGGCGGTATTTGCATATCTGTAGACTGTGTAGAATTAACCGGTGTATTAACTAAGCAAAGTGGTGAGACTTTCTGTAAGCAACTGCTCTGGCAACCCTGACCCCATGAGGTTATCTCCCCTAGTTCCCAATCAATAATAGGGTTATGTTTCTTTAACCATGGATACCCCAGAACTATAGGAACAGAAGGAGACGAGATAAGCATAAGAGATATAACCTCCTCGTGTAAGATACCAACAGTCAAGTTAACAGGTATGGTCTCACGAGAAATAACAGGTTCAGACAATGGTCTACCATCAATAGCCTCAACGGCCAAAGGAGGGTCCCTTAGCTGGGATGGGATAGAGTGTTTAGTAACAAAAACTTGGTCGATAAAGCTCTCAGCAGCTCCGGAATCTATCAATGCCATAGTTTTTAGTACTCCCTTCTCCCAAGCTAAAGAAACAGGTAGCAAAAGTCTGTGTTCTTTATAGTTGTGTATAGAGGACAAAATAGAAACACCCAAGGCCTGTCCTCTAGAGAAACTTAGGTGCGAGCGTTTCCCGGGCGATTAGGACAATTTAGGCGTAGATGTCCTCTTACTCCACAATACATACACAACCCCTCCCTTCTCCTGTACTGTCTCTCCTCTTCTGAGAGGCGAGTATTGCCTATCTGCATAGGTTCTGAAAAAACTGGAATTGTGGATTGAGAATTTTGAAATAAGGGAGCAAGTTTAAAGGAAGATCTACGAGTACTATCTCGAGTGTTCTGTCTCTCTCTTAAACGTTCATCAATACGAGAAATGAAAGAAATTAAATCCTCTAAATTTTCAGGGAGCTCTCTAGTAGCAACCTCGTCTAGAATTACATCTGATAAGCCGTTTAAAAATACGTCTATATAAGCCTGTTCATTCCACTTAACTTCTGCCGCCAATGACCTGAACTCTAGTGCATAATCCACAAGGGTTCGGTTATCTTGTCTAAGGCGCAACAGTAATCTAGCTGCATTGGCCCTTCTACCTGGAGGGTCAAAAGTTCTTCTAAAAGCAGCGACAAAAGCATTATAATTATAGACTAACGGGTTATCATTCTCCCACAGAGGATTAGCCCATCTCAGAGCTTTATCAATGAGTAGAGTGATAATGAATCCAACCTTCGCCCTATCTGTAGGGTAGGAGCGGGGTTGTAATTCAAAATGAATACCAATTTGGTTTAAGAAACCACGACACTTCTCCGGAGAACCCCCATAACGTACAGGAGGGGTAATACGGGAAGAAGCACCTACAGTGGCTACTTCTAAACCTGAACTTACAGGAGAGATGGACGTAGCTCGCATCTCCTCTGGTGGATTACTAGAACGAGATAATAAGGACTGCAGCGCTAGAGCCATCTGGTCCATTCTGTGATCCATGGCGTCAAACCTAGAGTCGGAAGAACCAACCTGAGTGTTTGTACCTGCAGGATCCATGGCCCTATCGTAATGTCAGGATCGGGACAGGGATCCAACACGCAGAGTACAAACAGGTAATAGGTACGTATACCGGACCTTAGAATGGCCGGACTAACGTAGGAGAAAGTAAAGAATGGTCAAGAGACAAGCCGAGGTCGATGGAACGAGAGAGCAGGTAAGCGAGAGACAAGCCGAGTCAAGGGTAGTAGAGGTAAGCGAGGTATAACAAACAAGCCGGGTCAAAACCAAAGAGACAGAATATATAACAAGAGCACTGAGTGACTAGACAAGCTAGAACCACGACAGGGCAATGAACAAATATAGAAAGCCCTACTTTATACCCTGGTTCCAGATAGGTAATCACGCCCCCGACGAGTCCTCATTCGTGCTCAGGACTTGATTGACAGGTCGGGACGGGTTGTCGTCATGACGTCGGCTACTGAGCGCCGCGTCATAAAAGGAAGTGGGTACCTCGCGGCCGGCGTGTAAACGACTGGGAGAACCGCGAGGAATGAGTGATTCAACCCTTTTGGGAGGAAGAACGTCCAAGTGTCTCACCTCCTCAGAGGTAGAGACAACAGGTACCCTGACATACATCCAGCATGTGGTGTGGATGGTGACTGATAATGGTGATGATGAAAATAAATAAATAAATAAGTAAATAGTATAGATAGTAAGATAAATATGAAAATATAGATGTATAAGTGTATATACAAAGGTATAAATAAAAGAATACATATAAAAATAAAAATAAATATAAATAAAAATTTTAAAAAATTAAGAATATAAATATAAATATAAAAAAGGATGACTTCTATCTGAATGATTACTTCGGTTCTAATGGCCGGTAATATGTGTCAGAATCGCTATGTGTCTGACAAATAGATACTAATAGCACTATCTGTATGGAGGAAAATAGAAACCAGAAAGGTTGTGTGTGAATGCTATTGATATCTGAGGATACAAAGTGAAAAAGTGAGAGTGAGATAATAGTGAAATATAAGATAAAAGATAGTGTCAAAATTAGAATAAGGAATAAATCCATTAAAACTTTCATATGGCTGGTATATTAAGGGTCCATTACAATAAACGTGAAATAGATGAAGTACATAGTCATAAATAAATGATAGTATTTTGCAATGAGTCCCATCTGGAGATAAAGCAGAACATAAATGTTAGTATGCAAACTAATCGTTTCAAGGGATGGAGACATTTGATTGAAGATTGCAAAAAAGGAAACTAAACGTCAAAATAAATAAATGGGTAAGAGATCGAAGTAAAGTATGAGAATGTAAACCTGTAAACAGATATGTAAACTGTTGTTAGCTGCATAATGCTCTAGTGGCTAAAATGTAAATATCTAGCGTATGATTAGCAGAAATTCCATAAACAATATAAGAATAGAAATATGATTGCATGGGTGTGGTGTAATATGAGAGTGGATGGGTGAATTATGATAGGTCGGAAACATGACCAGAAATGTCTAGATAAATAAATAAATAGATAAGAGATCGAAGTAAAGTATAAGAATGTAAGCCTGTAAACAGATATGCAAACTATTGTTGGCTGCATAATGCTCTATTGGCTAAAATGTAAATAACTAGGATATGATTGGCAGAAATTACATAAACAATATAAGAATAGAAGATAATATGATTACATGGGTGTGATGTAATATTAGAGTGGATGGGTGAATTATGATAGGTCAGAAACATGACCAGAAATGTCTAGAGGAATGCATGAAGCTCAAAATCAACGTTGAGTCCTTTAGGGAGTCTAGTTGAAAGATCCACCTGGCCTCTGTTTGGTCTAGTACCTTGTCGATGTAATCCCCCCCCCCCTCCAATGGACGTTTACTTTCTCTTTAGCTGTGAAGATAAGTCCTGTGGGGTCTCCCCCATGTAGTTCTTTGAAATGTTCAGAGAGGTTGTGGGTCAATAATCCTTTTTTGACATTCCTGATGTGTTCCGCTTTTAAGGGTCTTTTTGTACGTCCGATATATTGTTTTGAGCACGGGCAAGTTATTAGGTAAATGACCCTTGAAGTGTTACAGTTCATATTACTTTTGATCTTGAAATCCTCCTGGTTAGTCTGTGATGAAAATATGGTCATTGTATGTTCCATAGTTGGGTTGTTCTTGCATGGTAAACATTTTCTACACCGTGTGAAGCCATGCATAGTGTCTTGGTTTGTAGTCATATGTGAGGATTTGATAGTAGGTGCCAGCATAAGTTGGAGATTGGGTGCCTTGGTAAAAATAATACGTGGTTGATGGTCGAGGAATTTGGAGAGAATTGGGTCTTGTTCTAGAATCCCCCAATGTTTTTAAGATTTTCTGTATCATGAGAGATTGGTGGTTATACTTCGTGATAAAAGCAGGTGCAGAGGTGTATGATTCGATGGTTTGTGTTTTGAGTAGTGTATCTTCTCTTGGTGTTGCTAGTGTTCTGTTCATGGCTTCTCCCAATAATGTCGGGGGATATCCTTTTTCTACAAATCTTTCTTTCATTTCTTGCATTTGTTGTATACAGACGTCGGTTTGGAAACAGTTACGTCTGACCCTCCTAAATTGGTTTTGGGGTATGTTTCTTAGCCAGGTAGGTTTATGGTGGCTATTAAAAGGGATAAAACTGTTACAATCGACGTTCTTCTTAAATGTTTTTGTGTGTATTCTTCCTTCTTCAATAAAAATGTTAAGGTCTAAAAATTCAATCTGCTCTCTGGAGTGGTTAAAAGTGAATTTCAGATGATAAGGGTTGTTATTGAGGTAGGTTTAAAATTGTTCTAACGATTCCAGATCTCCTTTCCATATAAAGAAACAGTCGTCGATGTATCTGCGCCACAGGGACAGATTTGCACCAAATGGGCAGTGGGTCCATATAAAATATTCTTCCTACTTGCCCATAAACAAATTTGCATAACTTGGCGCAAATCGTGTCCCCATGGCTGTCCCCTCTATCTGGAGATAAAATCGATCATCACACCAAAAATAGTTGTGTGTTAAAATGAAGACAATACACTGAATGAAAAAATCAATTTGATCGTTCTTAAAATTTAAATATGTGGCCAGAGAGAATTGGATAGCTTCACACCCCTGGAGGTGTTCAATCACAGTATATAGGGAGGTAACATTGGCGGTGACTAATATCATGTCGTGGTCCCAATTAAAATCCGATAAAAGATTTAAAACTTGGGTGGAATCCCTTAGGTAGGATTTGAGACAGAAAACTAGATTTTGTAAGTAGTGGTCAACATATTGAGAGAGATTTGCGGTAAGAGATCCAATGCCTGATACGATGGGCCTTCCCGGGGTTTTTTCCAATCTTTTATGTATTTTGGGTAAATGATAAAATACTGGTATCCTTGGAAATTGGGTCAAAAGATACTTGAATTCTCTTTCGTTTAGAATACCCCTTTCTTTCCCATAGATTAGTATTACTTTGAGTTCCTTTTGGTATTGGGGAGTGGGGTCATGGTCTAGTCCAAGTTATGTATTAGTGTCTCCTAGTAGCCTTTGATTTTCTTTCATATAATCCTGTTTAAGATGACTAAACCACCTCCTTTATCCGCTGGTTTGATTGTGATCTCTTCGAGTTTGATAAGTTGTTTCAATGCATTCCTCTCTTTCCTGGTTAAGTTGTCCTTGGTGATCTTATTGGTAATTTTGTTCCTAAAGTCTTTTTCAACCATCTTTTCAAAGACTTTAATTGCATCGTGTTTAACGTGCTGAGGATAAAAAGTTGAATGAGAATGTAATTCAGTATGTATATATTGCTGGTCAGTTTCTTGTTGTATCACATCTTTGTCTAAGAAGAACTTTTTAATAGAGATTTTCCTTATGAATTTATGTAAGTCAATGCAAATATTGAAACTGGAATTTTTAGACGTAGGTGCAAATTTTAAACCTTTTTTCAGAAGGGATGATTCTTCCAATGTTAAGGTTCTGTTGGATAGATTGGAAATGCTTATTTCTTCCTTTTGAGTTGTATTTGTTCTTCGTATTGGTCTGCTTCTTCTTCTCGATTTCCTATGGTTCTCTACCTTCTCACTACCGGAGATCTGATGTCTTCTATTGAGAAATGTTTGGGGGGGATTCTCCCCCATATCTCTAAAAAATAGTTTTTTGGCGTTGGTGTTGGAGGTTAATGAACGTGGATAATTTCTCTGTATGGGAGAAGTTCTTCTCAGATCTGTGGATGAGGCTCCAGTGGTGGTGGTTTGGTGATTGAAATGTTCTGGTGACTTCTTATTGTTGGTGATTTGTGGATATCTTGTCTGCCTTTGGTCTTGATGGCGACTCTCTTGTTGTCTATATTCCGAATTCCTGTAGTGGTTATTGTGGTAGTTTTTATTCCTATAATAGTTGTTTTGATGGTTGTTTTGATGGTATCTCGTATGTGGAGTTTCTTGTCTTGTATTGTGTACATGTCTGGTGTATGCCATGTCTGGTGTATGTATCACATCCTTGGTGGGGTCCCTTGAGGGGGTTCTGTGTGAGACCAGGGCATCCCTGTAGGACAGATATCGTTGAGGTCTATGCTCTGTTCTATACGTTGCAGGGGAGTGATGTCTTTGTCTTCGATCTTTTTTCCAGTTCCTCTGTGTGTGAGTCTTGTAGTCAGTCTGATCTCTTGTGATTTTCTTTCTTTTTATTTCTCTAATGTTCTTTGTCTTTTATCTCTATGTCTTTTACTCTTTTTTCCATCTTTTCTAATAGTTCGACATATTCCCCACTCTCCACAAGGGGTCGAATGGATATTTTCAGTTCCGTGATCTCTTGGTCTAGTTGTGTGAGATCTTTTTTCTTCTCGTTAATGAGGAATACCATTAGCAGTAGTGAGCCTTTGTCTAACAGTTGGTCCCATTTTTTAAGAAGGGTTAGGTCATTGCATTTATAAGCTGATTGTTTATATAATCTAAGGCCCCTTGGGACTATGTTGTTATTTACATAGAAGTCCAGGGCTGCTATGTCCCATCATTCAGATAGAAGTCATCCTTTTTTATATTTTTATTTATATTCTTTTTTTTTATATATATATATATTTTTTATATATTTTCTTTTATTTATACCTTTGTATATACACTATATTTTTATATTTATCTTACTATCTATACTATTTATTAATTAATTTATTTATTTTCATCATCACCATTAGCAGACAGTCACCATCCACACCACATGCTGGATGTATAAGGGGTGTACTCATGTTCCCTTTCTGTGCAATGTGATTTATTGGACAGCTGTAATATATAATTTTCTGGAGATTATCAGTATTTAGAGTGCGTTCCTGAACACTACAAAGAATGTATCTCTACACTATATGCATTTGGTCTAAATACTGTTTTATTGTTTTTATTGTCCTCCTTCCTTACTGTTTCTTTATATGATCCTTACTTTTTCATATTTCCATGATGTTACCAATATTTTAAGTCATATATAATATTTTTATGTACAACAATATTTATGTGTAATAACAATTATGTACAACAATTTGGTATGTGTTACAATATGCCCATATGTAACTAATATGTAATACATTAATATGAACCTATATACAATTATATGCACTGAGATTTTATTCAAGCCACCAAATTTGGAATTCAAAGATAATTGTATTTTAAATTTTAAATTTTCAATTTATCAATTAGTACAATGTGTATTTAAAGTTGAGCTGTAGCAATGGTCCTCATCCTGTCTCTGAAGAAGTGGGGCTATTTCCCCACAAAATGCGTAAGACATCACGATCAATCAAGATTCAGATTCTGTCAGCAGCTACCAGCAGAAGCACCTATCCATTCAGGACCTTTGGTTAACCTGTGAACCGAGACCGTCAGTTGTGTGTGTAGGTGCTTTTTGTGTGTGTGGGCGCTGTGTGTGAGGTTGCTGTGTGTGTGTTTGTGAGTGTGCTGTGTTTGTGAGTGTGCTGTGTGTGAGGGTACTGTTAGTGTGTGTGTGTGTGTGTATGTGTATATGTGTATATGTGTAAGGGTGCTGTGTGTGTGTTTGTGAGGGTGGTGTGTGTGTGTGTGAGGGTGGTGTGTGTGTGTGTGTGTGTGTGAGGGTGGTGTGTGTGTGTAAGGGTGCTGTGTGTGTGTGTAAGGGTGCTGTGTGTGTGTAAGGGTGCTGTGTGTGTGTGTGTGTGTGTGTAAGGGTGTGTGTGTGTGTGTGTGTAAGGGTGCTGTGTGTGTGTGTGTGTGTGTGTAAGGGTGCTGTGTGTGTGTAAGGGTGCTCTGTGTGTGTGTGTGTGTGTGTGTGTGAGGGTGGTGTGTGTGTGTGTGTGTGTGTGTGAGGGTGGTGTGTGTGTGTAAGGGTGCTGTGTGTGTGTGTAAGGGTGCTGTGTGTGTGTAAGGGTGCTGTGTGTGTGTGTATGTAAGGGTGCTGTGTGTGTGTGTGTGTGTGTGTGTGTGTAAGGGTGTGTGTGTGTGTGTGTGTGTGTAAGGGTGCTGTGTGTGTGTGTGTGTGTGTGTGTGTGTAAGGGTGCTGTGTGTGTGTAAGGGTGCTCTGTGTGTGTGTGTGTGTGTGTGTGTGTGTGTGTGTGTGTGTGTGTGTGTGTGTGTGTGTGTGTGTAAGGGCGCTGTGTGTGTGTGTGTGTGTGTGTAAGGGCGCTGCGTGTGTGTGTGTGTAAGGGCGCTGTGTGTGTAAGGGCGCTGTGTGTGTGTGTGTGTGTGTAAGGGCAATGTGTGTGTGTGTGAGGGTGCTGTTAGTGTGTGTGTGTGTGAGGGTGCTGTGTGTGTGAGGGTGCTGTGTGTGTGAGGGTGCTGTGTGTGAGGGTGCTGTTAGTGTGTGCTGTGTGATTGTGTCAGGGTGCTGTGTGTCAGGGTGCTGTGTGTCAGGGTGCTGTATGGGTGAGGGTGCTGTACGTGTGAGGGTGCTGTATGTGTGTGCTGTGTGTGTATGTGTAAGGGTGCTGTGTCTGTGAGGGTGCTCTGTGTGTGAGGGTGCTATTAGAGTGTGTATGTGAGGGTGTGGTGTGTGTAAGGGTGCTGTGTGTGTAAGGGTGCTGTTAGTGTGTGTGTGTGTATGTGTGAGGGTGCTGTGTGTGTAAGGGTGATGTATGTGTGTGGGTGCTGTTAGTGTGAGCGGCGGGTGGGGGCCCTAAATACTAATAAGGGGGGGGACCTAATGTCCTCCCCCCTGGTCCCCACCCCTGAGCGGCGGGTGGGGGCCCTAAATTGAAATAAGAGTGGGGGACCTAAGGTCCTCCCCCCTGGCCCCCACCCCTGAGCGGCGGGTGGGGGCCCTAAAAAAATCCCCCCCAGGTGACTAGGGGTCCCCAAACCCCTAGTCACCCCCTCTCCCCCCCAATAAAAATGATCCCCTTACCTACCCCCCTCACCCTAAAAACTAATGAGGGGGGGACCTTTAATTAAGTACATGTAAAAAAAACAAAAAAACTTACCATTCGATGTTTTCTTTCTTCTAAAATCTTCTTTTTTCAGCCCCAAAAAAGGGCAAATAAAAAAACATAATAACCGACGCAATTATAAAAAAAAACGAGCGCAAAAAAAAAAATCCTTCTTCATCCGGCGAGGGCTCCGTGCAGACTGAGCTCTGCAGGATGGGGGAAGGCTTATAAAGCCTTGCCCCACCCTGCAATTAGGCTCAGAGCACTCTGATTGGTGGGTTTAAGCCATCCAATCAGAATGCTCTGACAGGTAAATGAAGAGACTGACAGGGAAGTCTCTACATTTACCTGTCACAGCACTCTGATTGGTTGGTTTGAAATCCACCAATCAGAGTGCTCTGTGTCATTTTACACAGCGTGGGAAAGTTCTTTGGAATTTTCCCACGCTGTGTAATTTGTCTCATAACTCTCTGATTGGTGGATTAAGTAACCAATCGGAGAGTTATGAGTCAAATTACACAGCGTGGGAAAATTCCAAAGAACTTTCCCACGATGTGTAAAATTACACAGAGCACTCTGATTGGTGGATTTCAAACCAACCAATCAGAGTGCTGTGACAGGTAAATGTAGAGACTTACCTGTCAGTCTCTTCATTTACCTGTCAGAGCACTCTGGATGGCTTAAACCCACCAATCAGAGTGCTCTGAGCCTAATTGCATGGCGGGGCAAGGCTTTTTTAAGCCTTCCCCCGCCCTGCAGAGCTCAGTCTGCGCGGAGCCCTCCATGGGTGAAGATTGAGTGCTCTGACAGGTAAATGAAGAGACTGACAGGTAAGTCTCTACATTTACCTGTCACAGCACTCTGATTGGTTGGTTTGAAATCCACCAATCAGAGTGCTCTGTGTCATTTTACACATCGTGGGAAAGTTCTTTGGAATTTTCCCACGCTGTGTAATTTGACTCATAACTCTCTGATTGGTTACTTAATCCACCAATCAGAGAGTTATGAGTCAAATTACACAGCGTGGGAAAATTCCAAAGAACTTTTCCATGCTGTGTAAAATGACACAGAGCACCCTGATTGGTGGATTTCAAACCAACCAATCAGAGTGCTGTCGGTTAATATGTTTTTTTATTTGGCCTTTTTGGGGGCTGAAAAAAGAAGATTTTAGAAGAAAGAAAACATCAAATGGTAAGTTTTATTTTTATTTTTTACAGGTACTTAGTTGAAGGTCCTCCCCTCATTAGTTTTTAAGGTGAGGGGGTAGGTAGGGGGATAATTTTTATTGGGGGGAGGGGGTGACTAGGGGTTTGGGGACCCCTAGTCACCTGTGGGGACATTTTTTTTAGGGCCCCCACCCGCCGCTCAGGGGTGGGAGCCAGGGGGGGGGGACCTTAGGTCCCACCCCCTTATTAGTATTTAGGGCCCCCACCCGCCGCTCAGGGGTGGGGGACAGGGGGTGGACATTAGGTCCCACCCCCTTATTAGTATTTAGGGCCCCCACCCACCGCTCCGAGGGGGGGCCAGGGGTGAGGACCTTAGGTTTACTCTTTTACTATAGGGCCCCCACCCACCGCTCAGGGGTGGGGACTGGTGGGGAGGACATTAGGTCCCCCTTTATTAGTAAAAACCAAAGAAAAGAAAAACGTTACCTGCGCTTTCTCCTTAATCCCTATGTATATTTAGACAAATGGAGGTCATTTAGTTGCTCCAATGGCCATTGGAGGGAATGCCCGCCTGCCAACGTCAAGGCAGACCCCCCGAAGCGGGTCCTAACACTGACCCTTCAGTCTGCTTCCTTGAGCTTATGGCAAAGATAACTCTAATGAGACAGAAAGGGGTATTTTTTATATACACCCCTATACTTATTAACCCTTAATAGGGAACACATGGGATGGGTAGCAGCATTGTAACCAGGCTGTGTGATACAAAGTAAATACAAATACAAAAAGAGAAGTCCTGCGCTTAAGCAGCAAGGACTACAACACACATCAGCCCCAATATATAGTAAAAACCAAAGAAAAGAAAAACGTTACCTGCGCTTTCTCCTTAATCCCTATGTATATTTAGACAAATGGAGGTCATTTAGTTGCTCCAATGGCCATTGGAGGGAATGCCCGCCTGCCAACGTCAAGGCAGACCCCCCTAAGCGGGTCCTAACACTGACCCTTCAGCCTGCTTCCTTGAGCTTCTGGCAAAGATATCTCTAATGAGACAGAAAGGGGTATTTTTTATATACACCCCTATACTTATTAACCCTTAATAGGGAACACATGGGATGGGTAGCAGCACAATGCTGCTACCCATCCCATGTGTTCCCTATTAAGGGTTAATAAGTATAGGGGTGTATATAAAAAATACCCCTTTCTGTCTCATTAGAGATATCTTTGCCAGAAGCTCAAGGAAGCAGGACATATATCTCTATATAGCTCAAGGAAGATATCTCTAATGAGACAGAAAGGGGTATTTTTTATGTACACCCCTATACTTATTAACCCTTAATAGGGAACACATGGGATGGGTAGCAGCACAATGCTGCTACCCATCCCATGTGTTCCCTATTAAGGGTTAATAAGTATAGGGGTGTATATAAAAAATCCCCCTTTCTGTCTCATTAGAGATATCTTTGCCAGAAGCTCAAGGAAGCAGGACATATATCTCTATATAGCTCAAGGAAGATATCTCTAATGAGACAGAAAGGGGTATTTTTTATATACACCCCTATACTTATTAACCCTTAATAGGGAACACATGGGATGGGTAGCAGCACAATGCTGCTACCCATCCCATGTGTTCCCTATTAAGGGTTAATAAGTATAGGGGTGTATATAAAAAATACCCCTTTCTGTCTCATTAGAGATATCTTTGCCAGAAGCTCAAGGAAGCAGGCTGAAGGGTCAGTGTTAGGACCCGCTTAGGGGGGTCTGCCTTGACGTTGGCAGGCGGGCATTCCCTCCAATGGCCATTGGAGCAACTAAATGACCTCCATTTGTCTAAATATACATAGGGATTAAGGAGAAAGCGCAGGTAACGTTTTTCTTTTCTTTGGTTTTTACTATATATTGGGGCTGATGTGTGTTGTAGTCCTTGCTGCTTAAGCGCAGGACTTCTCTTTTTGTATTTGTATTTACTTTGTATCACACAGCCTGGTTACAATGCTGCTACCCATCCCATGTGTTCCCTATTAAGGGTTAATAAGTATAGGGGTGTATATAAAAAATACCCCTTTCTGTCTCATTAGAGATATCTTTGCCAGAAGCTCAAGGAAGCAGGCTGAAGGGTCAGTGTTAGGACCCGCTTAGGGGGGTCTGCCTTGACGTTGGCAGGCGGGCATTCCCTCCAATGGCCATTGGAGCAACTAAATGACCTCCATTTGTCTAAATATACATAGGGATTAAGGAGAAAGCGCAGGTAACGTTTTTCTTTTCTTTGGTTTTTACTATATATTGGGGCTGATGTGTGTTGTAGTCCTTGCTGCTTAAGCGCAGGACTTCTCTTTTTGTATTTGTATTTACTTTGTATCACACAGCCTGGTTACAATGCTGCTACCCATCCCATGTGTTCCCTATTAAGGGTTAATAAGTATAGGGGTGTATATAAAAAATACCCCTTTCTGTCTCATTAGAGATATCTTTGCCAGAAGCTCAAGGAAGCAGGCTGAAGGGTCAGTGTTAGGACCCGCTTAGGGGGGTCTGCCTTGACGTTGGCAGGCGGGCATTCCCTCCAATGGCCATTGGAGCAACTAAATGACCTCCATTTGTCTAAATATACATAGGGATTAAGGAGAAAGCGCAGGTAACGTTTTTCTTTTCTTTGGTTTTTACTATATATTGGGGCTGATGTGTGTTGTAGTCCTTGCTGCTTAAGCGCAGGACTTCTCTTTTTGTATTTGTATTTACTTTGTATCACACAGCCTGGTTACAATGCTGCTACCCATCCCATGTGTTCCCTATTAAGGGTTAATAAGTATAGGGGTGTATATAAAAAATACCCCTTTCTGTCTCATTAGAGATATCTTTGCCAGAAGCTCAAGGAAGCAGGCTGAAGGGTCAGTGTTAGGACCCACTTAGGGGGGTCTGCCTTGACGTTGGCAGGCGGGCATTCCCTCCAATGGCCATTGGAGCAACTAAATGACCTCCATTTGTCTAAATATACATAGGGATTAAGGAGAAAGCGCAGGTAACGTTTTTCTTTTCTTTGGTTTTTACTATATATTGGGGCTGATGTGTGTTGTAGTCCTTGCTGCTTAAGCGCAGGACTTCTCTTTTTGTATTTGTATTTACTTTGTATCACACAGCCTGGTTACAATGCTGCTACCCATCCCATGTGTTCCCTATTAAGGGTTAATAAGTATAGGGGTGTATATAAAAATACCCCTTTCTGTCTCATTAGAGATATCTTTGCCAGAAGCTCAAGGAAGCAGGCTGAAGGGTCAGTGTTAGGACCCGCTTAGGGGGGTCTGCCTTGACGTTGGCAGGCGGGCATTCCCTCCAATGGCCATTGGAGCAACTAAATGACCTCCATTTGTCTAAATATACATAGGGATTAAGGAGAAAGCGCAGGTAACGTTTTTCTTTTCTTTGGTTTTTACTATATATTGGGGCTGATGTGTGTTGTAGTCCTTGCTGCTTAAGCGCAGGACTTCTCTTTTTGTATTTGTATTTACTTTGTATCACACAGCCTGGTTACAATGCTGCTACCCATCCCATGTGTTCCCTATTAAGGGTTAATAAGTATAGGGGTGTATATGAAAAATACCCCTTTCTGTCTCATTAGAGTTATCTTTGCCAGAAGCTCAAGGAAGCAGGCTGAAGGGTCAGTGTTAGGACCCGCTTAAGGGGGTCTGCCTTGACGTTGGCAAGCGGGCATTCCCTCCAATGGCCATTGGAGCAACTAAATGACCTCCATTTGTCTAAATATACATAGGGATTAAGGAGAAAGCGCAGGTAACGTTTTTCTTTTCTTTGGTTTTTACTATATATTGGGGCTGATGTGTGTTGTAGTCCTTGCTGCTTAAGCGCAGGACTTCTCTTTTTGTATTTGTACCCCCCTTATTAGTATTTAGGGCCCCCACCCACTGCTCAGGGGTGGGGGCCAGGGGGGGGACATTAGGTCCCCCCCTTATTTTACTGTAGGGCCCCCACGCACCGCTCAGGGGTGGGGGCCAGGGGGGAGGACATTAGGTCCCCCCCTTATTATAATTTAGGGCCTCCACCCACTGCTCAGGGGTGGGGGCCAGGGGGGAGGACATTAGATCCCCCCTTATTATAATTTAGGGCCCCCACCCGCCGCTCAGGGTTGGGGGCCAGGGGGGAGGACAATAGGTCCCCCCTATAATTTTACGTTAGGGCCCCCACCCGCCACTCAGGGGTGGGGGCCGGGGGGTACTATTTTTTTTTTTTTTTTTAAACAGTGAGCAGTCACAGGCTGCTCACTGTTTACTAGACATGCCCCTACTCGCGGTATAGCGAGTAGGAGCAAAATTGACTAATACTAAGTAATTTTTACTTAGTATTAGTAAATTTGGCTGAAAGACCAATTTAGGTCTTTCAGCCTTTTGGTAGATAACTCCCTAATACCGTGGGAATTAGGGAGTTATTTACTAAGCGGCTGCAAGATAAGTCCCGAGGTGCCGAAGTCCCGAAATTCCAAAATGCCGAAGTTCCGAAGTGTCGAAGTGCCGAAGTTCCGAAGTGCTGAAGTGCCAAAGTTCCGAAGTTGCCGAATTTCCGACGTGTCGAAGTGCGGAAGTTCCGAAGTTGCCAAAGTTCCGAAGTCTTGAAGTGCCGAACTGCCGAAGTCCCGAATTGCAAAAATCCCGAATTTCGGAATGCCGAACCGAACCGAAAATTTTCTCCATGCACATGCCTAGATGTTTGGTTATGCTCTCATGAAAAAAAAGAGATCCATTTAAAGTTAGATTTTCATTTTCTCGTAAAACAAACATGAATTTTCAGAGGAGCAGTTATTGTTTGAATTTGTGCTAATATGAATGTAGAATATTGGCACTGAAAATGAAAATGGAGGTAAACTGATAATCTTCACTTACATATAAATTACCATAGATAAAACACTTTAAGGAAGGGGAAACATGCCACTTTATATACTATGTTGCCTTAGAAATGTTTGAAATTGCAAGGATCTCCCCCCCCCCCACCACATCATTCTTGCCCTTAAAGGAACACTATAGTCAACCATATTGAGATGAGGTGGTCTGTTGCAGTGTCTTTGTCCCTAGTCTTTGAGAAACTGCAATGTTTAGTAGGACAGCCAGTGGAGGCACTTGATGTGGAAGTCACATGAAGCAAAAGCCCCATGAGGAAGCATTGACTAAATGTTTTCCTATTGGAAATTTTTAGTGCATGTGTGGCACTCGGCACACATGTGCATTAGGTTACCAATGTTCCTCTAATAGGAGCATTGGATTGGATCATAACGGATAAGGCCATACTTCCTCCATGATGTCGCTGGTGGAGGAGAGCTATGCATCAGTGCTTAAAGAAGGTATGTCAAAAGAGTTTTTAACCCTTTATATGCCCAAATGAGGGAAATGGGGATACTATAATGTTAGGAATACAGATTTTTAAAACGCTAGGAGTACAGATTTGTATTCCTAACGTTTTACTGTTCCCTTACGTAGGGGTATGTGGTCGTTGACTAAACCCTGTGCACATGGGACCCTTGTTTTTTCACTTTTCCAGTAACCTGCTACTTCTCTGGCTAGAGCACTCACTATAGGGGGTTTCAGAGAGAATTGTGAGCTTTGATATGTTTCTGCAGGGCAGAATGATATAGGGGCAGAGTTATGATATCATGTCATAATGTCATCATTGTCAGGATATGTAACCCAACACACAGAATAAGGTCACACAAGTACAGTAAAACAGCAGATAGCAGTACGTATTACTGGACCTTAGACTGGCCAGGCTTAATGTGCAAAGAGATAGAAATGTCAAAAAATAAGGAGATACACTAAATTGATAAACAAGCCAAGGTCTGAGATATAGAGAACACAGTAGTCTAGACAAGCCAAGATCAATAACCAAGAACCAGCGTGTAAAGAAAGGCGTTCTTGGATAACCAAACTAGAAACCATGACAGGGCACTGAACAGATGTACAGCTCAAGTATTTATCGGCCTAGGGTGATTCCATGACAGACACCCCCCAAAACAAGAGTGGGTGACTGTAATTACCGTATATACTCGAGTATAAGCCGACCCGAATATAAGCCGAGGCCCCTAATTTTACCCCAAAAAACTGGGAAAACTTATTGACTCGAGTATAAGACTAGGGTGGGAAATGCAGCAGCTACTGGTAAATTTCTAAATAAAATTAGATACTAAAAAAATTATATTAATTGAATATTTATTTACAGTGTGTGTATATAATGAATGCAGTGTGTGCGTATGAGTGCAGTGCGTGTATGAGTGCAGTGCGTGTATGAGTGCAGTGTGTGTGTGTATGAGTGCAGTGTGTGTGCGTATATATTAATTGAATATTTATTTCCAGTGTGTGTATATAATGAATGCAGTGTGTGTGTATGAGTGCAGTGTGTATGAGTGCAGTGTGTATGAGTGCAGTGTGTATGAGTGCAGTGTGTGTGAGTGCAGTGTGTGTATGAATGCAGTGTGTGTATGAATGCAGTGTGTGTGAGTGCAGTGTGTATGAGTGCAGTGTGTGTGAGTGCAGTGTGTATGAATGCAGTGTGTGTGAGTGCAGTGTGTGTGAATGCAGTGTGTGTATGAATGCAGTGTGTGTATGAATGCAGTGTGTGTGAGTGCAGTGTGTGTGAGTGCAGTGTGTGTATATGAATGAAGTGTGAGTGTGTGTGATGCAGTGTGTGTTTGTGTATGTGTTGGTGGGGGTGGGCATTTAATATATTATTAATTATTTTTTTTTTATTTTTTTTATATTATTATTTTTTTTATATTATTATTTATTATTTAATTATTATTTGTTTAATTTTTTTATATTATTATTTTTTTTTTGTATTATTATTATTATTTTTTTAATTATATATTTTTTTTCGTCCCCCCTCCCTGCTTGATACATGGCAGGGAGGGGGGCTCCTTCCCTGGTGGTCCAGTGTCATTGGTAGTTCAGTGGGGGGGAGAGGGGGGCTGGCAGAGCTGTACTTACCTTTCCTGCAGCTCCTGTCAGCTCCCTCCTCCTCCGCGCGGTCTGTGCAGCTCCCTCTGTCAGCTCCCAGTGTAAGTCTCGCGAGAGCCGCGGCTCTCGCGAGACTTACACTGGGAGCTGACCGAGGTGCTGAACGGACGGCGCGGAGGAGGAGGGAGCTGACAGGAGCTGCAGGAAAGGTAAGTACAGCTCTGCCAGCCCCCCTCTCCCCCCTGTCTGTATTATGGCAATGCAAATTGCCATAATACAGACTATGACTCGAGTATAAGCCGAGTTGGGGTTTTTCAGCACAAAAAATGTGCTGAAAAACTCGGCTTATACTCGAGTATATACGGTATGTTGTGAAGTGGGTGTGTCTTAGTGGTGTCATAAAAGTGTTGTAGCTACATCGTCTGGCATTAGAAAAGCTGGCAAAGGTGTTTGAGGGTGTGAAACTGATGTGGTGCCACCTACTTGGGGAGTAGGGCCACCAGATGATTTCCATAGTGCAAGAATATGTATCCTTATAATCATTCTCTATCTTGTATTATTCATGTGATTAGTAGGATGCACCTTCTGCTCCAGGTACTACACCACCATTAGCAGGCTAAGGGTGAATCAGAAATATATGTTAAATTATGGAATGAGCTTGAAAATTACTCTTTTTTTCCTTTTGATGAATAGGTGAATTTATTGAACCGTACAGCAATATTGTCAATATTGTAGAGATACAAATGTTCTCTGATCAAGGACCTTCAAACAGACAATTTATATAGTATTCAACAGTGTACAAGGAGTATCAACTAGGCATGTGCATGGGGAAAACTTTCGGTTTGGTTCGGCATTCCGAAATTCGGGACTTCGACAATTTGGCACTTCGGAACTTTGGCAACTTCGGCACTTCGACCCTTCGGAACTTCAGCAACTTCTCACACAGCCGCTTGATAGATAACTCCCCAATTCCCACGGTATCTACTAAAGGGCTGAAAGACCTAAATTGGTCTTTCAGCCAAATTTACTAATACTAAGTTAAAATTACTTAGTATTAGTAAATTTTGCCCCTAGTGGCTATACCGCGAGTAGGAGCATGTCTAGTAAACAGTGAGCAGCCTATGGCTGCTCACTGTTTAAAAAAAATAAAAAAAATAAAGCATTCCCCCCTCCTGAGCCTTTTAAACTAAAGAGGGGACCTATTGCCCCTCCCCCGGCTCCCACCCCTGAGCGGCGGGTGGGGGCCCTAAAGTAAAATAATGGGGGGAACCTATTGTCCTCCCCCTGGCCCCCACCTGAGCGGTGGGTGGGGGCCTTAAATACCGATTAGGGGGAGGGGACCTAATGTCCTCCCACCTGGCCTCCACCCCTGAGCGGTGGGTGGGGGCCCTAAAGTAGAATAAGTGGGGGGAACCTAAGCTGCTCACTGTTTACTAGACATGCCCCTACTAGCGGTATAGCGAGTAGGGGCATAATTTACTAATACTAAGTAATCTTTACTTAGTATTAGTAAATTTGGCTGAAAGACCAATTCAGGTCTTTCAGTCTTTTGGTAGATAGCTCCTTAATACCATGGGAATGAGGGAGTTATCTACTTATTCATTCCTGTCATTACATTGACTGGCCAAGTAACTTACATTTTTATGAATGTGTGTTACTTGATTGTTGTAAGTGTTGCAAATGCTTACAGCTGAATCCTGGCTATGTTTGTATACTTTTTATTTAAAATTGTGTACAGTGAAACATTCTTCTTCTTCTACTGGGTAAGTATATTAGTACTTAGGCAATACTGTGCTTCGGGACTTCGGGACCACCAGAATGCCAGAATTGCCCGAAATTCGTCCGAATTCGCATTCGGACCGAAACGAATTGCACTTGTCTAGTATCAACCATCCCAAGGCAACATCACAAATATGAGTGTGCACGTGTATTGGGTAAAGTATGCAAGTCAGAGGTTGCTAATTAACAAATTATGCACACATGTCTTAATTAAGCATCTTGAAACTAAGAATTTCCAATTCCAAGCAGGTAAAGTAAAATTAAAGACGATGACAGACCAGAACAACATTCCTTTTGGCAATATACACCATGAACAAGCAAATCAGATAAACAAAGATAACGTGCATGTGCTGTATAATTCTATCATACCCCAAGGCGATCTCCTTACTCTCAGCCAACCTTCAAGGACACCGCTCGGGAATGCACAATACTTGGTTTTCTCTTGGGACAGTTTAAAAATTCATGCAGGCATAAGATGGTAAAGTCCAAAACAAGATGGTGTCAAAGAAGTATTGCTATTCCACTGACAAGTTTAAACCTGGAAAGTGGAAATTTAAAAGAAAAGAGGCGTGATGTAAGTGGAATTGGGTGTTTGAAAATGAATGTGAATTTGTAAATGGAGGTTAATTGGTATATACAGAGTGGGATTGTGCTGAACAGACTACTCACAGGGAAACTTTGGCATGTACACATACATTCACTAAAGTGATAATACCAAATAGAATTTCAAATTAAAGGCCAAAATAGCAAAACTGGAAAAATTCAGCAATGCTTCTAGTTCAACTAATTTGGCTTTAAAGGGACACAATAATTGAACTTTGGTTTAATGTATCTCTATGAGGAGATGCTGATTGACCAGGGTGGCATTTGGCTCCGCCTCGCTCCCACCCCACCTCCTTGGCTGAGATTCTGATGATGTAAGCCAAGGAGGCAGGGCCAGTACCAGCAGCTGGAAATAAGATGAGTTTTTATTTTATTTAAGGGGGGCAGGGGGCTTACCTGTGTGGTTCACACTATTGGGTCAGGAATACATGTTTGTATTCCTGACCCCAGTGGCGTACATACCAGGGTCGCAGGGGTCGCGGCTGCGACCGGGCCCGGCCCACCAGGGGGCCCGGCCGCCCCTGCGACCCGGTATGTAGCCACTTGGCCAGCCTCTTCTCCTGGGGGGCCCTAGAGCCGGCCACCTCCGGGCCCCCCGAGGCTGACCCTGCTGTTACCCCATGGCCGGTCCTGCGGGCGCGCGAGGGAGCATTCTCCCCTAACTGCTTCCTTTTCAGCTCCCTCGCGCACCGCACTGATACCGGAGCCGGAAGATGACGTCATCTTCCGGCGCCGGTATCAGTACGCGGCGCGCGAGGGAGCTGAAGAGGAAGCACTCAGGGGAGAGTGCTCCCTCACGCGCCCGCCAGCCTGACTGCCCGCCGGGTGACCGGCCCCCCCAGGAGCCCAGCAGCACCACTGGACCCCAGGGAACCCCTCAGCACTCCAAAAGGTAAGGAGGCTGGGGGGATTAAATAAAAATAAAAATAAATGTGTGTGTGTGTGTTAGTGTGAGTGTGTGTAAGTGTTAGTGTGAGTGTGTGTGTAAGTGTTAGTGTGAGTGTGTGAGTGTGTGTTAGAGTGTTTGTGACTGCTAGTGAGTGTCAGTGAGTGTGTTACTGTGTGTGTCTGTTACTGAGTGTGCTTGTGTGTGTGTTAGTGTGAGTGTTAGTGTGAGTGCTAGTGTGAGTGTGTGTGTGTCTGCTAGTGTCAGTGAGTGAGTGTGGCTGTTGAGTGTGTGACTGCTAGTGTCAGTGAGTGTGTTACTGTGTGTGTCTGTTACTGAGTGTGTTTGTGTGTGTTAGTGTGAGTGCTAGTGTGAGTGTGTGTGTGTCTGCTAGTGTCAGTGAGTGAGTGTGTCTGTTGAGTGTGTGACTGCTAGTGAGTGTCAGTGATTGTGTTACTGTGTGTGTATGTTACTGAGTGTGTTTGTGTGTGTTAGTGAGTCTGTTTGATGTCTGTTAGTGAGTGTGTGTTTGTCAGTGAGAGTGTATGTTTTGTAAGTGAGTGTGTATGTATGTCTGTCGCTGAGTGTGTCACTGTCAGTAAATGTGTGTGTCTGTTAGCTAGTGTGTATGCGTCTGTTCGTGAGTGTGTGTGTGTCTTCAGCACTTACCTTTCTCCAGCGCCGGACTCCCTTGGTGCAGGGGATCCCTCCGCCTCTCAGCTCCGAATGCGCATGCGCGTCAAGAGCCGCACACGCATTCAAACCGCCCATAGGAAAGCATTACTCAATGCTTTTCTATGGACGTTCAGTGTCTTAGAATCGCGGAAGCGCCTCTAGCGGCTGTCAGTGAGACAGCCAATAGAGGCTGGATTAACCCTCAGTGAAACATAGCAGTTTCTCTGAAACTGCTATGTTTTCAACTGCAGGGTTAAAACTAGAGGGACCTGACACCCAGACCACTTCATTGAGTTGATGTGATCTGGGTGTCTGTAGTGGTCCTTTAAGTGTGTGTGCGCATCTGCATGCACTGGCGTACATACCGCGGTCGCAGGATTCGCAGCCCTGCAACCCCTGCGACCAGGTGCCCGCCGCAATGTGTTGCGGCCCCGGCCCGCCAGAGTAAGCGCGGGGGGTTGGGGGGGGCCCACGGATCAATTTTCGCACCGGGGCCCCATGGGTCATGTGTACGCCACTGCCTGACCCTATAGTGTTCCTTTAAATTTAATGTTCATTTTGAATACTTACATTAATGAATAATCCCAATACTGGCATCGTACACCAACTGGTTTACCTGCAAGCACTGATATTGTATACACAGAAATACTGACTACACACACACAAACACAGGTATTGCATACAGAAAAGCTTTGACGTGTACAAAATGACACATTATTATTATTATTGATATTTAAATAGCGCCAGCAGATTCCGTAGCACTTTACAATAATATAAGGGGGAGGGAGGGGTTAACTATAAATTAGGACAATTGCAAGAAAACTTACAGGGACAATAGGTTGAAGAGGACCCTGCTCCAACGAGCTTACAGTCTATAGGAGGTGGGGCATAAAACACAAAAGGACAGGAGAAAGCAATCAAATAAGGTGGAGTGCAGCAGAGCTGAAGGAGAGAGTAAAGTGCTGTCCTTTAGTAGAGAGCAAGAGACAGGTATGTGAGGTAGAGGTTACTCTGGGAGGCCATAAGCTTTCCTAAAGAGGGTTTTAATGCACTTCTTTAATGATTGAAGACTAGGGGAGAGTCTGATGGTAGTAGGCAGGCTATTCCATAGGAAGGGAGCCGCCTGCAAGTACATGCACCTATACTGACACTGAATAGACTCTAGCAATCACATTCTAATTTTGCACACAAACCCTTTCATATACAAATAGTGATAAGGTACACTGTAAAATACATTTGAAGTAGTATTTTGTGTTTAATACTCAAAGTGGTATCTTACATGCAGGATTTAAACTACGAGGTCAGTTCAAAATAAATTTCTGTTTTTCAAAATAACATGGGAACAATGACCAAAGGACAGATATGTGACATTAAAGGAAATATAGTGGCTAAAGAAACAGCCAGACATTTTCACTGTAATCTCATCACAATGGTTTTCATGAGATAAAGAGTGAATCTTTGTACCAAGGCTAATATCAGATGACTTGAAAAAATAAAGTTAGAACTTCAGCGTGAGAGATTACTGGAGATGTGCAACTGAAATCGTATTCTAAATCGAGAAACATTGTGGATACAGAATAAATAGCTTGGGATAAGCTATTCCCATTTCTGTCTTTTGCTGTCTGAAATGTGTTCTCTGGCACGTTCTGCTCATTTGCAGGCTTTTGTAGTAATCAATGCCGGGATGTTCTGAGCTTCTTAAAATATAGAAACACAGCAGACCAGGCGTGCAACTTAAATATAGTGCTAGTTATTCTTCACTGTAATAATCAGGCAACATGTCGGTCAAACCTCAGACCGTTACCAAGTCTATTATTATTCAATAGAAAAAAAATATGCATTAAATTTGATTAGTTCAGATCTTCTGTGTTTTCACTGTCATTGAAGCAGAGCAGGACCTGTTACACATGGATTAAAGATACTGAGTTCTCTCTACAGGAGAGAAAGCTAAAATAGAACTATTTTATATATATATATATATATATATATATATATATATATATATATATATATATATATATATATATATATATATATACATAGATAGATAGAATATGTGTATATCTGTCACTTGCATGATTTTATATTATTAAACTTCCTTCCAGAAATGTACTTTTCATTTTACAATTGTGGCTTAATTTATCTCTTTTTGATGTCATTTTACATGAATATACAATAAAATGATATTTATATAACAGTGATTATATATATTTGGACTTTGAAACATAGGCTATCAATACAGAAAAATGGATCACAAGTAGTTGCAAAGCAAACAACTACAAACAACGCGCTATATATGATATATGAACAAATATATTCTAAGTATTTATTATGGTTTATGACACAAAGAATGTCATTTATTATTGTATGGTAGATCAGCAGCTTACACATGTGATTAGAATGTATAAACAAACAAAAACCTTCCTGATTCCTACAATCACGCAGGAAGGTTCTGAATGCATTAATGCAATTCAGCCCAGAGGTCAGCTAAGATAATCCTTCCCTTTGCTGCCCAGCACAAAATGCCTTGCTCGTGCTAGGAAGTGTCCAATCAAACAATCCAGTGCTTCTCAAAGACCAACATTGGTTGTTAACCAGCAGAGAATGAGAAGAATACAGATATGGGAAAGGATCGGGTTATGTACACACGAGCCACACAAGACATGCTTTGAAGGCTGTAGCCAATACCCTTTTCAAGGACTATGGCATCCTCTAAATTTGACCTCCCTGAGTACATAATTTACAGGAGTAAATAATACCGCATCCTCTACTATGAAATAAAAAAATGTAGGACAATATCTTGTATGAGTGCAATGTGTGTATGAATGCAGTGTGTGTATGAATGCAGTGTGTGTATGAATGCAGTGTGTGTGTATTGTGGTATATTACCAAACTCTATAAATTATTATGTACGCATACACATATAAACTCTGGTCCGTCTACTTTAACAAATATTTATTCAGAGACAAAACAACAACAACATACAAATAATGACACACAATCTAACTAACTATACCAACAACAACAACAACAACAGCAACAACAACCTAACTAACAATAACAACTAAATCTTATAAAATCACCAGATCCCACTCACAGTTCACCATGATAAAAATTAGCCCATGTCTGCTTAAGGGTCTGCTTAGTAGCACAGCCAAGAAGGAACAGGAAGGAATGGGGATAGGGGGAGTGGTTATCTCTTTCCTGACCTGTAAAGGTATTGAATTACCCAATTACCATATCAAAGGTAAAGCTTATCCCACTGTGAGAAAGGCATACATGAGCTTGGTCACATGACCCCTGGTCACCATATTAGTTTGATGACAGAATGTCACCACATTCCCTCACTTTTTTTTCTCTTATGTTGAGCACTTTTAAAGTGAGAGAAAGAATATAGTCAAACAGGGGTTGCATCACCCCACATTCCCCCAATTTCTATTGTTTTCAGTTGTTCCGTTTTTTAAATTAACTACTGCCCTAGTGGGTTGGTAAGAACCCTGGTAGTTGTTGATTAATATTATATGGTAATGTGTTCATGTGAAGTAAAGTAAAATCCAGACACAATCAACCCCATACAGTAATAATCACTAGTTTATGACACAATATGATGTTTAGTTTAGCCTGGGACTGGAATCTGAAGACTGTGACTGATCTGTGTGCTTGATAGCTGTGAGTTTAGAATGAACTCTCCTTGAATATTGTCTTAGCCAATCCATTACAAAGCTTGAGGTTTGTTTTTTTAATGGCACATGCAAGTTCATGAGTGTAGGGGAAACTCATTCTGTGACCACCTTGAAATGACACAAATTCCTGCTTCTTGCTGTTACTTTATCCTCACTCTGGGCTGTGTTAATAGTTTGACTTGGTAATCTCAGCACTTCATCTGTATAGTATCCATTTTCAGGATAATAGTTTGACGTGTAATCCCAGCACCTCTTCATCTGAATAGTAATCATTTTCATGATAATAGTTTGTCTTGGTAATCCCAGCACTTCTTCATCTGTATAGTAAACTGTGACAGGACATGTCAGTTACCTTCACCTCTCTGGGCCTTCCAATTAAAATGTTCTTTGAATCAAACACAGTCAGTGAAAAATGTACAACAGTAATCAGCGTATTATCTTGTGTCAAAGGCTTAATAAAATCTTAAGGCTATGTTTACATTTTAGATGTAGGTAAAAGACCCACAAATGTCTCCTGAAATTTTGATTCATTTAGACATTTACTCCACACCTGATGGAGAGTTGAACACAAAACCATATTAGTTATTTTATAATTTACTGGTGAAAACATGCAATAATCACAAAATGTACATAGTTTTAACCGAAAATTATTATACATGAATGTGAGTGGGAAAGATGTAAGGGTGAAAAATGTATTCGCAATTGAACGTAGGTGCAAATTCTCATACCCACAACTATTTAATCCCCTGCGTATAGCCAAATAGAACAAATAGCATACATTGTCACTTTATTCTTTATGCCATCTTCACTCAAGGCAATCTAATTTCCCTATATTCTTAATGACAAAAAGCAAAAAAAAAAAAAAAAGCATCAAAGATGGCGAGAGAGAAGAAAAAAAAAAAAAATAGACTGAATGCTACCATGACACAGTTTGGCAGCGTGCAATCTATAGATCAATCAAAAATCAACTTGAGGCTATATTTGTTGGGAACCAAATAAAAATAAATGCTTTTAATGTTTTTACTGTTGTAAACCAACAGAAAGTTACACGATCACATCTCTCCAGTGTGATCAAATATAAGCCTCACGTTGGCCACAATTCACTTAAACTATGATTTTTTTAATTATTAACCCCTTAACGCCGTTACGGCGTTCTATGCCGTCGCGGCTTTAAAGGGCTTTAAAGCCGTTGCGGCGGCATAGAACGCCGTAACGGCTGAAGCCCCCAGGAGGTAAGCTATACTTACCTCCGCCGCGATCCTCTTCTGGGGGTCTGCCTGAGAGCCCAGGCAGCCCCCCTCCGGCAAATGAGGCCCCCGGGGGCCATGTGATCGCTCTCAAAGAGCGATCACATGGCCCCCTATAGCTGGCTATGGATCTGCCAGCAGGGGGACTGTCTAAAATATTAGAGAGTCCCCCTGCTGGTAGGTAGTGTAAAAAAAAAATTAAATACACATGTTAAAATAAAATACAAGTATTTATATATATATAATATATGTATATATATTATATATATAATATATATACATATTATATATATGTAACGTCATACGTAATGTATTTTAATATTAGTATATATATTAGTATTAAAATACACTTAGAATGACGTTACATATATATAATATGTATATATACGTATAATTACAATAATAAATAAATAAAATAATAAAATAAATGAATAAAATATTGAAACAAAATTTAAAATAAATTATATATTCATATGTAATTTCATTCTAACTGTATTTTGTTATTAATATATATATATTGGAAACAGAATACACTTAGAATGACATTCTATATATATCTATCTATATATAAAATACAAATAACCGCAAATATATATAGATAGATAAATACATATAATTACATGAAAGATTACATTAGTATACACGTAGAATTTAAATACCTATAAATGCATATATATTAAAATTCTACATGTATATTTAAGTAATTTTTTAACATAATTATGTCATTTAATTAATTAAAATTTGATTGACATGCCTGACAACACAGGGAGAAAGTGCAGAGAATTTAATTTGCAAGCACTATATTTGACCCTGTAACTCTCCAAGACACCATAAAACCTGTATATAGGGGGTACTGTTTTACTCGGGAGACTTTGCTGAACTCAAATATTAGTGTTTCAAACTGGTAAATTGTATTACAACGATGATATTTTAAGTAAAAGTGACGTTTTTTGCATTTTTTACAAACAAACGGCACTTTTATGGACTATATTATTGTTGTAATATGTTTTACTGTTTTAAAACACTAATATTTGTGTTTAGTGAAGTCTCCCAAGAATAACAGTACCCCCCATGTACAGGTTTTATGGTGTTTTGGAAAGTTAGAGAGTCACATATAAGGCTCGCATTTCATTTTTTTGACATTGAAATTTGCCAGATTGGTTATGTTGCCTTTGAGACCGTATGGTAGCCCAGGAATAAGAATTACCCCCATGATGGCATACCATTTGCAAAAGTAGACAACCCAAGGTATTGCAAATGGGGTATCTCCAGTCATTTTTAGTAGCCACTTAGTCACAAACACTGGCCAAATATTAGTTTTTTGCTTTTTTCACACAGAAACAAATATGAACGCTAACTTTGGCCAGTGTTTGTGACTAAGTGGCTACTAAAAAAGACTAAACATACCCCACGTTCAATACCTTGGGTTGTCTACTTTTTCAAATGGTATGCCATTATGGGGTAATTCTCATTCCTGGGCTACCACACCGTCTCAAAGGTAACATTACTAATCTGGCAAATTTCAATTTGAAAATGGAATGTTCTACATTTGACCCTGTAACTTTCCAAAACACCATAAAACCTGTTAATGGGGGGTACTGTTGTACTCGTGAGACATCGCTGATTACAAATATGTGCATTTTGTTGCAGTAAAACCTAACAGTATTATGACATTTACAGCTAAAATGTGAGGCGGAACTACAAATTAAAAAAAAAAATTCTAATTTCTTACAGTTTTTTTTTATTTTATTCATAATAAATTGTTTCATATATAAATATTTTATATGAAATGAAAGCCCTGTTTCTCCTGAACAAAATGATATATAATAAGTGTGGGTGCATTTAATATGAAAGAGGTGAATTACGGTTGAACAGACATATAGCGCAAATTCCAGTTTTTGTTTACGTTTTGTTTTGATCAGAACGTGCACTATTGACTCCGTCCTGAAGGGGTTAATCCAGCATAAAAAAACAAACATAGCTGGCAGTGCAGGCGTGCTAAACTAATAAAAACAAAAAATATTTGGAATTTGGCCCACCTGACTGTAATTAATGAATTTAGAGGCTTATCCTTAATATGAAAAATATATATATATATATATAACAATACATACTAAGGTCCTCTTTAAACTGGAGTGTTACGAGATAATGGTGAGACAGATAAAATATAGAAACAAAAGAAAAACAAACATACATACATACAGATGTAGAGGACAACAAACATTATGGGAGTTATTAATTACTGGGGACCCCCAATTGATCAGTATTTCCCTCCCTCATCTGTTCCCTAAGCGCTTTCACGTCTGCCTCCAATCTCTCAGTCTGTCTCTTTAGGTCCCAGTAGTCTCTATTCCCTTCTTTATTCCTCCAATTATCCCAATTCCGTCTATTAGTCTGATGCTCATCTCATCTATGGTTCCTTCTCCAATTATTCTCCCAATAACTGTTCCTGTTGTTTCTCTGTTTTTCTTGCCAACTGTGATTTTTGCAGTTATTCTCTCTCCTTTTTAGCCTCTCCCATGTATTATTATTATTCCAATTATTATTAATTACCTTAGGCCCCTCCCATCTATTTTTCCAATTATCTCCCATTACATTGCTCCTTTTAGCACTGTCCCTATTCCTATGGTCCCTCTGTGGATCTCTCCATCTTTTGTCAAAGTCCTGTTTTGGTCTCCAGTTCTCATTATCCCTCTTGTTCTGGGGTACATCCCACCTCTGGCTTCTCCATTTACCATCTAAATCTCTACCAGAGTCAACCTTGAATGTTCTTATGGCTGAAACGGAGAAGGCCTGTTCTGAGGAAGGATGCTTAATCCACCAATTGTCAGCTCTAGTTAGTACAATCTCTAAGTCTGCTGGTGTTGGATCAAAAAGCCTGACAAATTCTTGACACTCCCAGGGAAGGGCTTCCATTACTTTAGCAATGTGTTCTGGTGAGCCCAAGACCAGAGGCTGTTGAGGTTGGCGTAGCGTATACCAGAACAATATCCTTTGAGCTACCTCTCTAGGACCATCTGCTGGTCTCATCATAATATTAGCTATTTCTTTCTCTATGCTGACTAGATAGAAATTTGTTGCAGCAATTCTTCCTGCCTGATCAGACACACTGTTATTAAATCCAAATAGTCTACTAGCCAAAGGACCCATAGCATATTCTAACAGTTCTGTCCATTCTTCGAAGTTAAGACCTCCTTTTTTTTGCTCTATTTGCTCCCCTCATGAACCAATGTGTAAAGGTGTTAAAGTCGTCAGTTGGCATACTTCCCCACCATTTCTGGAAATTATCTTTGTCTGTGATTGACATAGTCCTTGTCTGTCTAGAGAAGCTAGTAGGCCTTTCTCTTACATTAAAATGTTCAGTTATTATTATAGGGGCTTGTGGGACACAATTTACAATTGGCACATTTCCATTGTGTTTTGTTCCCAGCACTGGTTCTTTACTTTCAGATATAAAATACAACTGGTCTGGGCATACTCTAGGAATCTCCTTATCCCATTTATTTCTGTTTTCTTTAATTTTCATTTTATATTCCATGACTAGGTCTTGGAGTTCAGTGATCTTAGCACTATATGCATCTCTCTGTTGTTCTATTTCCTTTAATTCCTTCTCCAACCCCTCGATCATTTTGTTTGTTCTTAGGGCAGCTATTTTAAAACAATCTCTTTCATCAAGAGCATCTTCCATTTTATTAGTGGTTACTAAATTAGCTTGCTGCAATTCGACTACCATGCTTGCCAAACCCCTTATTGCAGCAACAATCGCTTGTGCCACCAAGCTTTTCCCTTTCTTAATATTGCACTTTTTATTAGTAACAATCTGTGTCAAAACATCCATGAAACCTTCATATTTTCCACAATTGGGGCCTGCTGGTTCTGGAAGCTCATATAGTCCATCATGTTTGTCAATGTCATTCTTGAAGTACTCTAGTACTTCTACAGAAAAATACTTAGTACCTAGAAATGACATTTTAAAACTGAGCTCTCCCTGAGTCTTTAATCGAAATAGACTAGCAGACTAAGTAAAAAAACAACAAGCTTTTAACAATGGGATTAATTTAAAAAAAAAAAAAACTGAAACTGGCTCCAAAGAGATTGAACCATTTGAGAAACTTAATTACATTAACCTATTCAAACAAACTCTTGTCTTTTAAGAAAAAAACTTCACAGTCTCAATACAACAAATGCCCACAGATAGCAAAACACAAAACCACCCTTCTGCCTTTGTTTAAGGGGAGGGGGTGGGGGTTTACAAATAAACAGAATGATTTAAAGGAAGATATGGGAACTGGAAAATACCTGACTGTAACTTCACAATGATAATTCCCAACCATATAACAATCTAACATAGGCACCTTTACTTCATAATATTTACCTCAAATACAAACTGTTCATTTTCTATTAAACACACTCCAGTGTAAAAATGGAAATGGTAACCTGGCTAAACAATAGCCACCACACTGTATTAGCCCCAACACCTTTATCATGTAAACACAATGCTCCTACCCAGAATTCAATGGTTCAAACAGACAAAAGAGAACCAAAAAAAACAGTTTGCTATTTAAACTTAGAGTGCAGTGAAGCCACAAAATGTACAAAATGTAACATCTAAAAACAATTACAATATATTCAGTTTAGTTCTAGTTAGTTGCAACAGGAGAGAGACAATACAGCACATGGGCTATTAAAAATGGCCGAAACATCCATAATACCAATGCAGTGCAACTATTCAATCTTCCCCTTTAATCACCAATAATTTAAAACTGTGCAGAAACAAAATTAAAAATGCTACAATTTGCAACAAAATACGTTCTGTCAGTCATAATGCACAAACATTATGCTCCTTTCCTGAATTCAATTATTCAAACAGACAAAAGATAACAACAACAAAAAACGTTTGCTATTTAAACTTAGAATTCAGGGAAGCCTCAAAATGTAACATCTAAGAAAACAATTAAAATAGATTAAGTTTCATTCTAGTTAGTTGCAACAAGAGAGAGACAATACAGCACATGGGCTATTAAAAATTGCCAAAACATCAAAGGTTCCAATGCAGTGAAACTATTACATTTTCCCTTTCTATCACCAATACTTTAAAACTGTACAGAAACAAAGTTAAACCTATAAATGCTACAATTTTCAACAAAATATGTTCTGTCAGTCACAATACACAAATTTAAAACAGTCAACAAAACACATATGTATATTTGTTTCAACAACAAATCCTATGCTATAAAGTCCCTTGCTCTTAGATTATGTATCAATATGGTAGTTATTGCGCCTCACAAACATTTGTTGTAGAAGTCTAAAATTCATGGTCGCCACATGTGGTATATTACCAAACTCTATAAATTATTATGTACGCATACACATATAAACTCTGGTCCGTCTACTTTAACAAATATTTATTCAGAGACAAAACAACAACAACATACAAATAATGACACACAATCTAACTAACTATACCAACAACAACAACAACAACAGCAACAACAACCTAACTAACAATAACAACTAAATCTTATAAAATCACCAGATCCCACTCACAGTTCACCATGATAAAAATTAGCCCATGTCTGCTTAAGGGTCTGCTTAGTAGCACAGCCAAGAAGGAACAGGAAGGAATGGGGATAGGGGGGAGTGGTTATCTCTTTCCTGACCTGTAAAGGTATTGAATTACCCAATTACCATATCAAAGGTAAAGCTTATCCCACTGTGAGAAAGGCATACATGAGCTTGGTCACATGACCCCTGGTCACCATATTAGTTTGATGACAGAATGTCACCACATGTATGAGTGCAGTGTGTGTATGAATGCAGTGTGTGTGTGTGTATGAATGCAGTGTGTGTGTATGAATGCAGTGTGTGTATGAGTGCAGTGTGTGTATGAATGCAGTGTGTGTGTGTGTATGAGTGCAGTGTGTGTATGAGTGCAGTGTGTGTGTGTGTGTATGAGTGCAGTGTGTATGAATGTAGTGTGTTTGTATGAATGCAGTGTGTGTGTGTATGAGTCCAGTGTGTGTGTAGGAGTGCAGTGTGTATGAATGCAGTGTGTTTGTATGAATGCAGTGTGTGTGTATGAGTGCAGTGTGTGTATGAGTGCAGTGTGTGTGTGTATGAATGCAGTGTGTGTGTATGAGTGCAGTGTATATGAATGCAGTGTGTTTGTATGCATGCAGTGTGTGTGTGTATGAGTGCAGTGTGTGTGTATGAGTGCAGTGTGTATGAATGCAGTGTGTTTGTATGAATGCAGTGTGTGTGTGTGTGTGTGTGTATGAGTGCAGTGTGTGTGTGATGCATAGTGTGATGCAGAGCCTTGGTGGGGGGTGGGAATTTTTATTATTATTTTTTAATTATTATAATTTTAATATTAATTTATTTTTTGTTATATTAATATTTTTGTTATTTTTTTTATTATAATTAATATTTTATTATTTAATTTTGTATTCATATTTATTTCGTCCCCCCTCCCTGCTTGATACATGGCAGGGAGGGGGGCTCTCACTCCCAGTGTCATTGGCAGTTCAGTGGAGGGGGTCCGGCAGGAAGCTCTTACTTACCTCTCCTGCAGCTCCTGTTAGCTCCCTTCTCCTCCGCGCCGGTCCGGTCAGCTCCCTCTGCAAGTCCCAGTGTAAGTCTCGCGAGAGCCGCACTATGACCCCACGGTTCTCGCGAGACTTACACTGGGAGCTGACAGGGGAGCTGACCGGACCGGCGTGGAGGAGGAGGGAGCTGACAGGAGCTGCAGGAAAGGTAAGTAAGAGCTTCCTGCCAGCCCCCCTCCTACACAGCCCCCTGTCTGTATTATGGCAATGTAAATTGCCATAATACAGACAGTGACTCGAGTATAAGTCGAGTTGGGGTTTTTCAGCACAAAAAATTTGCTAAAAAACTCGACTTATACTCGAGTATATACGGAATTATTATATTTATTATATTGTATATTATCAACAGTTTTTTTCTGCTAATCTTTTCTTTTCCTTCCTGTAAGAGAGCGAATTAGTTAATAAAACAAAATCAAACAATGGTTAAAAATGGTGGGTCTGCATAATAACACAGTTAAGAAAAAAGCTAAAGAGTTGTGGCAGGATGTCCTGGCTCTTGACATCAAACTCCAAATACAAATGTCAGGATACAATCGTAATGTGGTTTATTATAGGCTTTCACAAGGTACACAGTGTTATGCTTCACAATGGTAAATAAATACAAACAAAAACATTGACAGAGAAAGATTCTCTAACACTGCCACAAAATCTATTATCACAACAATGATATCATCACTAAAAGTGCAGTTTGTGTGTGAAAAATGCAAACAACTTCACTTTCACTGACAATATAGCAATCAACGACAGACAGATTGAGTGTGACATTAATTGTATAATGGACACACCAACCCGGCCCAACCCCTCCCACTCTCTTTCCTTATTCCTACTTTTTTTGTGCATTTTTTTTTCTTTATGTATAAAAGCTAGCCACTACGCTTTCATACATTTCCGTTTTCTTTTTGTTCTTCAAATGTGTGGCAAGAGAATGCTTATTTTACTTAACTTATTTTTGTTCTCAAAGGGTAAAGGGCTGATATACATATAACATAAGTATTTACTGTTATCTTCTTAAAGTTTACATTATATAAAAATCAAATAAGGACAATAATCAATGAGTTGTACATTTTAAAAAAAACACACACTCCTTACATTAAAACTATTCAACACCACAAACAGACACTGCATCCAGTGGCGTACATATAGGGGTCAAAGGGGTTGCAGCTGCAACCAGGCCCGTCACTCCAGGGGTCCCGGCCGCCCTGCGGACCCCTGCGACCGGGTACCAGCCGCCATGTTTGCGGCCATGGCCCACACGGCAAACCAACAGGGCTGCCGTCCAAGGGGTCCATCGGGTGGCTCATGCTGTTAGGGCCACCCGATGGGTATGGATTTTCAGGGGGCCCAGTCAGCGCTGTGGCGCTTTGACAGCGCGACTGGCCTTCCTGTGATGGCATCACACGCTGGGAGGAAGCGACTGCCCCGGTCACTCCTCCCAGCATACACAGAGCCCGCGCAGGAGGAAAGAAGGGAGCCAACTCTGACTCCCATCAACCTGTGCTACCACTGGACTCAAGGGAAAGTCAACCTCCTGCACGGTATTTTGTATATGTTTGTTTTTATATGTGTATGTATTTCTGTATGTATGTGTGTCTGTCTGTTTGTATGTATGTTTATGTATGTGTGCCTGTCTGTTTGTGTCTTTGTGTGTGTGTCTGTCTGTCTGTGTGCGTATGTGTGCATGTGTCTGAATGTGTGCGTATGTGTGCATGTGTGCATGTGTCTGAATGTATCTGTCTGTCTGTGTCTATGTGTGTGTGTGTCTCTATGCATATATCTGTATTTATGTGTGTATGTGTCTGTATGTGTGTTTGTGTCTGTCGGGGGGAGAGGGGCGGGGAAAAGGATAGGGGGCCATGGATCAGTTTCACACCGGAGCCCATGGATTGTGTGTACACCACTGACTGCATCCACTACACAAACAGACACTGCATCCAGTATACGCATCTAGGGAGGGAAAAGAGTGTCAGGATACCACGGGCGGCTGTGAGGGGAGGCTGCAGTCCGCTCGCGGCACTCACCCTCCAGCCGTCCGCGGTCCCCTTCCCGGTGTGCGCTCGGCGGGCGGCATCCTCCCAGCCACGGATGCCGCCCGCGTCTTCCTCTGCGTCCCCCAGCGGCAGCATGCATGACGCTGCACGCTGGGAGACCGCCCATTTTATTAAATGCCGGGGTCAGCCACCTGACCCGGCGTTAAAGGCACAGTGCCTCAATCACAGTGGGAGGTCTAGATATCTCCCACGTGTGATTGTTAATTCTGATTGCAAATTATCCAATCAGAATTAACCTATGGATTTATATACTTACCTTTCCTGTTCCTCTCTGCCCTGTTGTGGTCTTTGCTTGCTCGTATTGCTACTGAACTTGTGTTTCTGGTTACGTACTCTCTGGCTTGTTTATCCGACTTTGTGACTTTCTCCTACCCTTTGACCTCGGCTTGTTTCTCGTTATTCTGTCTTCTGGTTCCCCTTACTCGGCTTGTCTCCTGACTATTCTTTGTGTGCTTAGCCCGGCCACTCTAAGGCACCTTTTCTGTGTGTGTGTTAGCGTGTTTGGTTCCCGGAATCGTGACAAAGAGGACCCGGCGGAGCTCTATCTTGCAACTCTGCCGGATTCCTCTTGCGAGATCCGGAGCCTTGCCATGGCAATGCTCCCGGTCACGCGAGTGTGAACTCACCACTAGGGATGGCAGCACGGTTCCCCCCTCCCAGGCCAAAGGTAAGAAGGGAGGGAGGATATAATGCCTCACACACCGCACTCTCATACACATCACCCTCACACACATCATCCATTTAAAAAAAAAAAAAGTATACAGCACAATTTTTATGGAAATTCTATATTCAATTTATGTATTCATGCCTAAACGATAAATTAAAATAAACTTGGTTAGCAGGAACTTTTCTAGACATGCAGGAATTAGGTAGCAGTACACCCCAGAAGCCCCCCAGTTGTCCTGCATCAGGCAGCTCATGTTTACTATCAACTATGCTTTGTAAATCAAATCAAATTAAAGACAAAAGACAACACAAACGGGGAGTAATGCCTGCCAGCAGGAGTCCTAGATTAGGTCAGCCTATGCCTTTTAGTGGCATATTAGAGATTAGGGGCAGTCAGGTAACCGTCAGGAGTAAAGACCCAGGCATAGACCGCACGAGATTCAGGCCAGTTGCTTGAGAGGACAACTTGACAGGCAGATCCATCTGGGAATTGCTCTCGGCTTCCTTAAACTTGCGCTTGTTTGGGCGCCGTGGTCTGGGTGTCATTTGCTTTCTCCGAGGGTGCAGTGTGGGTCTGCGGTCTTGGCGGCGTTTAAGCCCGTCAGCAGCATCACTTTGTTGGTGCCTGTCGGCTCTGCTCTCCAAACGCCTCCAAAGGTTTTCTAATAGAGTGGTGAGCTGGGTTTCAAAGTCAAGCTGTGCCCCGCCGGAGTCAGGAAAACACGCGGTCCCATGTCAGGTAAGTTGAAGCAGAGTCTCTCCGCCTGGATGGCCACGTCCCTGAGGCCAGCTGGTTCAGAACCGCCTCCTGGGTGTGGACCGGGATCACCCCCACCGGTCCGAGGAGGTGGGTGGGGGGTAAAGGGTCGCTTACAAGAAAGGTGATTCCCAGCACCACCGAGTCAGGAGGTCGGCCGCCTCTCCTGCACGGCATGCACTAGGCCGCATCAGCCGCAATGGGGTAAGCAGGCTTGTGGTTCATCTTGGCTTGTCAGGTAGGTCAGGATGCTAGTACCCCTCTCAGTGTGGGTTGCTTTGAGCCAGAGAGGCCCCCAATACGGCCGTTTTTATCAGGATGGTGGAGGAGCTATCTGGAAAAGCATCCTTCCACCATTACAGTCAGGCTCCACCCCCGATTCTTTTTTTTTTTTAACCCCTGAGGATTCACTTTTATTTATTTATTTATTTTTTTTTTTATTCTTTATTTTTGTAGTGCTCAGGTTAACAAACATGCTCATATCGCCACGACGGCCGATATAAGCCACAGAGATATCACAATGTATAACAATATCATGGCATTAATTGACAGCACATTTTTTTTTTTAAATTGAGTATAGCAATAATAATTGTACATTGCATGTGCGATACTTAATCAGGTAATAGCATAGATTGGTTACAAGCGCTCTATTGGAGTCAGGCTTTATCGTTATGTATAGCTAAGCTCTAAGTTTAATTGAAAATACTTTGGTTTCCTGGAGCATAATCATCGATAAAGCATTGATTTGCATTTTACATAAACATCAACCTTGTATATTGCAAGATAACTGAAGTCATGCACTGTTTTTTCAAAGGGGCAAAAATAGAGTGTAAGATATTCTTGCACGGCAAACATATCAAAACTTTATATACTGGCTGACATACATCAGTGATGCTAGCTAGTGTGTGGCCATAAGAAGAAAAAATGTATGCATCCAGAGGGAATTGAGCAGATAAACGATGCGCATTTAACTTGTGTAGAATAAGATAGGCTATCCGTCGTGGAGTCATCTCCCTAAAACATGTGTATTTGTTATAGCCGGGCAGCGTGATAGTAGTAATTTAACCTATTTTTTTTATTTTAATTTTAAATGCGCTCCTGCCAATGGCTGTGGAGGGCCTAAGGGCCCATGATGTTTATCAGGCTTGATAATGTGAACTGCTCTGTCAGCGTGTATACTGTGAGAAGAATCCACCTGTGTTAGCTTGAGCGGTCAGGAGGTGTTGGGGTATGAAGTACAGTGTAGTGTTCGGAGTTGTACCCCCCACTCTCATCGGTGGGTATTAACACAGCTCAGTATGTATGTAGGACTCGGGCGTGTCATATCCCTGCCTGTCCACCGGTCGGGGTGATGTGTTGCCTTGTGGGGGGGAGGGTAGTAAAACCTGTGTCTGAGAGGTATTTTTCTTGTGATAGTACTGGTGAGGTAAAAATAGGAAACACAAAGGAAAACAAGTTAAAGTAAAGTCTATGTCAACAGGTAAGTAAAGAAGGTAGCTCAGGTACGTTGAGCAGCGCCAGTTCCGTGGCAATAAGGTCTTACAGTCCCGGCATGTATATCATTGCAGTGTGCACAGTCTGTGGGTCTTTCAAGTCGGGTTATCATGATGGGCGCCATATCCGGGTTTTCTCGGTACGAAGCTCTCCACCTTTTCCGGGTTCCACTTGTGTCGCGGTTCGGCGGTCTCGGAGGCTGTCGCGGGCCGTACGGCATCTGGAGGTAACCCTAGTGTGGGTAGCAACTCCCGTGCCCTCTGCAGGTCGTGTATCTCGTGGGTGTTCCCTCCATGTGCCACTTGCAGGGAGCGATTGAAGCGCCACCGGTAAGGTATGTCGTTTTGCTGGAGTAGCGTCGTAAGGGGTTTGAGTGAACGCCTCCAGGCCAAGGTGCTGCCGGACAAGTCCGTGAAAAAGGAGAGGGACATGTTTTCGAAAGAGTATTGGGGGAAGTTTTTGACCGCTGCCATGGTTGCGGCCCTGTCTGCTTTGCGTTGGAAGCGAAGTATGACGTCCCTGGAGGCCGTTGGTGGGGCTTTGGCCGATTTGGGGACTCTGTGAACCCCATCTAGACTTATTGCCTTGACCTGTCGCGCGGGCATGAGCGCTGCCAGGAGCCTCCGCGCGAAATGCGGGAGTTCTTCTGCCGGTAGGTCGTCCGATACACCCCGTACCTTTATATTGTTTGCCCTTCGTGTATCTTCCATCGTTGCAAACCTCTGTTCAAAGGTCTCTGCTGTGGCCCGTAGGCTCCTAATCTCCTGTTGCATGGCGGTGATATCGGCAGCATGAGTAGCGGTCGTGCTCTCCAGGGTGCTCAGTCTCCCGGTCATTCCCTGGAGGTCCGTGCGCAGGCCTGCCATTTCTGCCTGGATCGTGGTCTGCAGGCCTGCCAGCAATGCCTTGAGCACCGCAGTCGTGACTGGTGCATTATCAGGGTCTGGTGGAGTGGCTTTGGATGCCGGTGGATTGGGAGAGGGATACATGTCATTCTCTAGGGAGAGATCATCCGACAATTCAGAGTAAGTCTCCGGGTAATCGGCCATCTTGGGCCTAGCTGCTCCGCGGGCTTGGCGCCACATGGCTCCGATATCGAGGCCAAGTCTGGGCTCGTCGGGCTTTGGCTTTTTATTTTTCCGGCCCATATCGAGTCCCCTGCTGTTGCCCGGGATTTGTGGCTGTTTGGCCGTGTTTATTGCTGAAATCAGGCAGTTTTTTGCTTGAGATCGCAGGAGCTACAGTGCCGTGCGACCTCTCTCCTCATAAATATCCAATTCTATCTTTATTTATTTTTTTTAACCCTCAGGGGTTCAATTTATTTAATTAATTTAGATATTTTAAAATGATATATTTTGCTAGCTGGGGTGGGTGGAAGTTATGGGAAATATGCTGTTAGTGCTGCTTACTGCTAGTTAGGGGTTAACAGTAAAAAGAACGTTTAAAAAAAAATGTAAAAGTGTAAAAAAGTTTTAAGAAAGTTTAAAAAATGTAATCAGTAAAAAAAGTTTAAAAATGAGTTTAAACAAGTAAAAAAAAATACATAAAAATGCTGAAACTAGTACAAACTAGAGAAAAAATGATCCCAAGCTAAGGTACAAAGTATGCCTTTTGAATTACCCTGGGGTGTATTTTTTAATAAATAGTATGTGTTTTTAGGGAGGTTTCAATTACCAACCAGCAAAACTACTACAAAATGGAACATGGACACAGTGTAAAACTTCAAATATAGAAAAAACCAGAATGGCTGCACCTCAAATGTGCCCCTTCAACATCCACATATATCTGGCAAAGGTACATATGGGGGTATTGCTGTACTCAGACGACATAGCTGAGAAACATATGCAGTATTTAACAGTTGTAGCACACATAAGGTTTGCAAAATATACTGTACAAACTAACTTTGTGTGTCAAAAAGGCAGAAAAAATGCTTATTACCACTACACTTGGTACAAGCTAGCGGAAAAATGATCCTACACTAAAGTTCAAAATATGCCTTTTGAAATACCCTGGGATGTCTTCTTTAAGAAATGGTAGGCCTTTATGGTGTAGCTGGAATATGTAGTCTGCTCAAGAGTGGGACACGAACGCATCAAAACCCTCCTTGAAAATTCACACCTAAAAACCTGAACTTGTCACGTCTCTTTTACAGCACTGTAACTTCACAAAATAGTGTCTAGGTCATACATTGGGCATATTGTTTTACTCAGAAGATGTAACTTAGCATAATTTGTTTTGTTTTTTTGTTTTTTAATTCTTTATTTTGGTAGTGCATAAGAACCATGTACAAGCATGTAGGTGGTAGGTTGTACTGAAAAACATTTGTTCAAGACATAGCAATAAAACATTGTATTAGAAAACACTTTGCACTGTTTTTGTATATGAAAGGCTAGTTTAGGGGTCCTCAAACTTTTTAAACAGGGGGCCAGTTCACAGTCCCTCAGACACTGCTGGGGGCTGGACTATAGTTCAAAATTCCTATATATAGTGAAACAGACACATAGACATATACAGACACACATACACATACTAACATACTTACAGACACAAACACGCATAAGGACATACATACACACACACACACATACATATTGACAGACATATACATACTGACATACACACTAATATACACATACATACAGAAATACATACTGACATACATATTTATACAAACACATACATACTGACATACAAACACAGACTTACATACGCTCACTGACATACATACAGATAGACAGACACATACTGAAATATATACATACAAACACACTGACACACACACACATACTAAAATACATACATACACACAGACATACAGATAGACACATACTGACATACATACACACACATACATACATACACACACATACTGACATGCATACATACAGACACATACAGTCATACATACTGACATACACATACAAACACATACTGACATACATACACATACATACAGACATGCATACATACAGATATACACATACTGACATACATACACACAGACATCCAAACACATACATACATACATACATATATACAGGCATACATACAGATAGACACATACTAACATACTAAATTCGCAGGTAATAGAACAGAACTAATCACTCTGCCATAATGCTCTTGTTTTGGACCGCTGTGTGATTAGCATAAAGTGTATGAGGTCAATGTCTCTGGATTGTTACTTGATAGCACCCCTCTGTGCCTTATTGGATCTGTGTTAAGTGTTGTCTTCAGTCTTGCGTCTTTATTTATTATTATTATTGGTATTTATAAAGCGCCAACAGATTTCGCAGCGCTGTACAATTAGTGGAGAAACGTACAATATACACAGGCAAATACAAAAGGTAAGAGAGCCCTACCCGTAAGCTGATATCTAGCCATTGGAGCTCTTTTATACAAAGTGCTTGGCTAGATGGCCCGTGAGCTTACAATCTTCCTTTTCCAGATCCGCCGTAGGTCCACAAGGAGTTTTCTGATGTCTCCTTTAGTTGATGGTGTTGAGTCATCCTCTGACTCAAATGTGGGGTAGGTATCCCCGGATCTCAGCGAGGCAGAAGATTGCATTTTTGAAGTCGGAGATTAGTAAATTATCTGTTAAACAATCTCAGGCTGGGACTGTTGCAAATCCACTGCCACAGAGATGTCCTAGGAATGGCAGATTGGTCACTGTAGAATCTGGTAGACTTAGAGATGTGGACAAAAGGCATACTGCACAGTAGTGTCTTTACATAATTCATTTTCTGCACTTTCAGATTTTAGTGTTGTTAAGGAGAAAGGCTCAGGCACTGAGTTTGTGGAACCACCATCCTCTATGCCTAAAGTGAGCAAGAGTGCTGCCAATGACAAAAAGGACAAGGTAAGGCCTGATAGAAAGCAGTTATTGTTGGGGGATTCTATCTTAAGAGGTGTAGAGTTGAACAACAGTGGCTTTGTGAGATGTCTTCCTGGAGCTACTGCTCACAGAGACAGGAGACGTATTTGTAGTATTGTTAAGCAATCAAAGCAGGAAGGGGAATTAGATGTACTTGTACATCTTGGGACAAATTATTTGGCTTGTAATAAGGTGTCTGAGGTAAAGGAAGGGTTTTGTGTTTTTGCCAATAATATACGGCAGGTTGCTTCCACACTGTCATTCTCTGAAGTTCTGCCTGTGCATAACACTCAGAACGACAGGTGGATGCGTATTAGGGACTTTATGATGGGCTTCATTTTTCATGGTAGCTCTATTTGGAATAGAAATTAACTGTACAAAAAAAGATGGTTTGCATCTTTCTCAAAAGGGGGGACAAAAGGGTGATAAAACATCAATCCAATTGCCCCCCAAAACAAAAAGTAACTGTAACGAGTGTGTTAAAAAATGATAAGCACATGCTGTCTGTTTTATCATGTGCGTAAATTTAACACAAAAATAATTTAAAAAAATGATACGCTAAGAACCATGTCATGTGTGAAAAGTAGGTGAAGAGGGCCCTGCCTAAACAAGCTCCCAAACTAAAGTCTCACCTTCGTTAGTAAGCTAAAAATTGTCAAGACTGGTTTTAAAGTAGCCCAGCAGTGACTGTAGCTGCATGTTGTCACTTTGACTGCAGTGTGCTGTTAGTGTTAGTGCTTGTGGTATAACAGGCTGTAATTAGGATTCCATCACTGCGCTCAGAATGTGTGACCTGCGGTATTGCAAAAAGCACGAGAAACTCCAGACTAGGCAGGGAAGCACACGAGGACACGAGGCCCCGCCCCCTGCATAGCCCGCCCACTCCCTTATTATTTACATCGGGAAGGCAGTCTAGTGCCAAGCGCTGATTGGCTACAGGAGACGACACTCGCAGAAAAGTTTACTAAAGAGGGGCGTGGCCCTCCGATCCCGTTACGACTGGCAGTTGAGAATAGGAATAAACGGAATTTCACAGGTTCTAGGCCGATCAACAAGGGCTGTGAGGGGCTCGGTGACGTCACGTGACGGACCGATACTAACGGCGCTAACTCCCCTCAACGAACCCAAGCAGGAACCGATCACGTCACGTTCTGAGTGAAAAGAGTCAGCAAGCTTAGTGGGCGGGGTCACTGTCGTGGTGGGCGGGGTCTGGGTAGGAACGTCCTCCCGTTTCCCGCGGCTCTGGGTCTCAGTCAGCGCAGGGCTGAGGCAGGAGCAGCACCGGGCTGTGTGTGGGTGTGAGCGGCTGTGTGGAGGGTTCATGGGGAGAGCGGTCACCTGGCAGCCCTGCCCCCGCCCAGGGGCCGGGGGAGTGACCGGGGCTCCCTCCACCCATTACTAGGAAGAGTGAGAAGCTGCCCCCGCCCGGCTGGCCTCACTCCGCCCCCTCCCAGACACTTACAAACACCCTGAGAAGTGTCAGCATTGCACTGTGGGCGCCGCGCACACCGGGGACACTGCCGGAGCTCTGCCCGCTGCCCGTGCCGTGCGCTGGGGAAGTTGTAGAAGTGTGCTGGCGGTGGATGCTGTGTGGGGTCTCCGGGTCCTAGCGCTGCCGATCGGGGTGTGTGGGCGATGCTGCCGTTCAGTGTGTCCCAGGTGGGCTCCGGGGGGGGCGGGGTCTCGGGCCCCGGGCTGCTGCTGCTGGGCCCCGCGGGCAGGAAGCTGTCCGGGTTCAGACTCACCGAGAAGTTCCTGCTGCTGCTGGTGTTCAGCGGGTTCATCACCCTGTGCTTCGGGGCCATCTTCTTCCTGCCGGACTCCCCCAAGCTGCTGAGCGGGGTGTTCTTCCAGCAGCCCCTCCGGCCGGTCTCGGTGGGGCTGGAGGACGGAGCCGAGGACGGCGGGCGGCTGGCCAGGATCCGGGAGGAGCACGAGAGGGCGCTGCGGGAGGCCAAGGACACGCTGAACCGGCACCCCGATGACATCCAGGGGGACATCCTGCGGGACAAGGAGCTGCTGCGGGAGCACCGGAGGACCGTGTCCGGGGGGAACTTGCCGCCCCGGGAGTTCGCTGCCCCCGTGGGAGTGGTGGGGAAGGAGCCCGAGGATCCCGATGTCAAAGAGAAGAGAGATAAGATCAAAGAGGTACCGAGCGCACTGTGTATAAAGTTATCGTGTGAGATTTTCATCTGGGCGCATAGTTGTCCTGATGATTGGTTTATAGTTTACTTAGTGTTGCTTTTTTGTTGTCACAGATCGCAGCCCATCTCAACTGCTTAATCCTGGGGATTGGCTGTCAGTGGTAGTGTGCCTAGTCTGGGGGGGGTAGGCTGTCAGTGGTAGTGTGCCTAGTCGGGGGGGGGGGGGTAGGCTGTCAGTGGTAGTGTGCCTAGTCGGGGGGGGGGGTGGCTGTCAGTGGTAGTGTGCCTAGTTGTGGGGGGGAGGGGTGGCTGTCAGTGGTAGTGTGCCGGGGGGGGGGGGGTGGCTGTCAGTGGTAGTGTGCCTAGTTGGGGGGGGTGGCTGTCACTGGTAGTGTGACTAGTCCTAGAGGTAACCCTCAAGATGGTTTGTGTTGTAGTCCTAGAAGAAGGGTGTCACATTTTAGTGTGGGTTTTTTTTTTTTGTTGTTACATATTTTCCTTTAGACGTGTATAGTGCTATCGGTGAGCTGTCATGTTACAGGTCCATCCCCAGATTCAGTGTCCATGTAACTTGTTTCTGATGGAACTCTATGCAGCTTGCTATCGCTTAGGAACAGAAACCCTGCATATTTGTCTGCCCCATGATTACCCACTTTTCCGGCTTCTGAGTAAGTCATTTCATCCAGTGGCCATTGTGGCTGTATCCGACAAGATCCTTACTGATACAATGCACTAACTGGGATTTTATCATAAGTGAAATCTCAACTAGTATGCCATTTACAGTTTGATAATGCCACATCCCTTTTCTTAATGTATGCCAGTGAGTGGGCAATGAGGCATTGAATCATATTGTCCATCTCTACATCATACAGGGTCATGCTGCAGCTTTGAGAGGATTACAGTATATGTATGGCTAACGAGCACGTTACAGTCCACACTAGTGCACATCCTACAAGATCCTCTTAACCGTGTTCTCTGTACGTCTTCATGTTTGACAGACTGAGCATGAATGTTCGAAGGGAAATTGAATGCATGGCTTTAAACGGTATTAAGCTTCCTTTCTGCATTATAGCTGTTGGCCTGCGTTAAATGCACACCATGTGGTGAGAGTCCAGCAAGCATGAGTCAACTGTTTAGGAACCCACACTTGTATATACCGTCACCCTTTCGGAAAAGGAACACTCTAGCAGAGAGTAAGAAAGCACCACGTATCGGTCAGTCGTGGTGTTCAGCCATCAAGTGGTTTCCTGAATCACCTACAGTTATTGAGTACTGTTTTCCAGCCTCACAATTGCTTGTGGAGTGTATTAATTTTTTATTTAATTTTACAAAAAAAAACTCTTTGCAGATCTTACTGCCACACCACCTAATAAAAAGGATTGATTTTACATAATTTTTTTTTTTTTTATGTATATTAATGCACACAGTTTTAAACATTTTCTTTAATGTTATTTACTGGTCTGAGCCTGTTACTTATTCATCTGGCAGCCAGCAGGTTAAATTTACAAATCCTGTGCTGGCAGAACTAGAGAGCACACAAAATTATAAAACAAAAAAAAAGCCAGAAACAGACCCATAATTTTTAGTTGACCCCAAGAATATGGTATGGCCAGTTACTTGAAATGTTTTCGGCATTGCAATCTGTGTAATCCCTCAACGCTGTGGCTGTTATGCTTTCCCCCTCATTAACTCTTGTACTATATTTGTATTTTCCTTCATCTCCACAGTACTGCTAATGTAACCAACACAATTCTCACATTTATTTTGCTGTGATTTGCTTTGTAATGTAGATACATTTCAAACAGTAAGATCTTATGGGTGTTCGTGGTAAATTTCAGCACAGTCTACATACCCCCAATCTATTGAAGCTTTTGGTTTTAGACACATTTTCACTTTGATGTCTTCAAAGACCATATGCCCAGCATCAGAGACTCCATACTTTAATAGCTGCATGCTTGTTCTACAGATACAAGGGCACGTAAATGTATATATTCCTATAGTCCAACAAAACACCTGCACTATTAACATGTGAACTTAGAGCTGCTTATCGGATATGCATTTGTCGAATCACGTGCAACACGTACTTCCTCTTATTTGTGTATGTAGGTTCAAAGTTCTTGAATTGTTTGTTTCATAGTTTTGAAAAAAATAACATGCCTCTGTCACCACACAGTACTGCAAATAATTAAATAAATATATTTATAATTTTTTTTGTTTTTTTTTGTTTGTAATGCAAATAGCATTTCAAAACATTTTAATTGGACATATTTTAAGTAGACCTTCAGTCATATGCAATTTTGTTAACATTCTTGTTGAGCTGTTTTCAATTACTGAGGGGCAGATATAAGGACATAAAGATATTTTTACATCATATCTGTACAATTTGCATACACATAGCATTATATTCGGAGACATCAGAGTGGCTGAATTCCATAAAATGTGAATCTGTATGGCTAATATACAATTTCCTTTATGCCAGTTGCTTTTTATTTGGGGGGTGTATTTTATGGTGTACAAAAAGTCTTCTCTTAGCATAAGAAGTAAGGTTATTACAGTTAATGCTTTTGCCTTTCTTTTCCTACTGTAAAAAAATTATCCTAAGGTTTTTACCTTGTGGTAGGAGTATAGCATTTGTCTTCTATTAGAATTAATGAAGGTCATTGGTGCTCTTTTGGGTAATTGTGTATGTAATGCATGAGCTTGCCATTCTTTTATTTTTTGTGAAAAGATCACGTTGACCTGTATCATGCTATATCTGTCATATTTCAAAATTACCAGACTAATTTAGGTTCCCATCTGTTTTCTTGATTCTTTAAATGGAAGCTCTTGCAAGGTACACTACAACTAGCTCTCATTTTTCTGTTCTGGGAATTGAAGTGCTATGTAGGAAAACTCGGTGATTCAGGAAATCTAGGGAGTATTAAGGATATCATAGGTCCTTTCCATTTTATTTTTTTTTCCTTGAAATATTTTCCAAGAATTAGTCGGCACAATTACTTTTATGTTAATTTAGATGTTAAATTGTAAAGTCCTGTTTGTAGTACTTTCGCAGTGTTAAAACCTGTTCTAAAAGCTTCTTGCTAGAATTAATTGCATGTAGATAACCCTTCCTTCAGAGAGAATTTGTATCCACTTCAGCTATAATGACCTTCATTATGATCTGCAAACAGGGACAATGTCCATATACATTTTGTGTGAGTGCTGTATGTGTGTGTATGTCTGGCAATATGTATATAACCACCTAACCATATTTGAAAATTCATGAATGCATCAGACATTAGTATGCAATGAGAACCCAGGTGCTCCAATCTTTGATTCATGATCTAGAGAGGAATCTGTTTGTATTGTATCACTGTTGGTAACATGGAAGGGTTGAAGTATTTTGCAGTTTAACTGATTAACCCCTTTCGTGACCAGACCACTTTTCAATTTTCTTACCGTTTGGGACCAGGGCTGTTTTTACATTTCTGCTGTTTGTGTTTAGCTGTGATTTTTCCTTATTCATTTACTGTACCCACACATACTATATACAGTTTTTCTCGCCATTAAATGGTCTTTCTAAAGATACCATTACTTTCATCATGTCAAATAATTTACTATAAAAAATATATAAAATGTGATGCAAAAATGTAAGGTACTTTTTCTAACTTTGACCCCCCAAAATCTGTTCCGCATCTTCAACCGCCAAAAAACACCCATGCTAAATAGTTTTTTTTTAAATTTTGTCCTGAGTTTAGAAAAACCCAATGTTAAACATATTCTTCGCTTTTTTGGAACGTTATAGGGCTATAAGTACAAGTAGGACATGCTGTTTAAAAATAAATAAAAAAATAAATAAATAAAAAAAATATATATATATTATATTTTTTTTAATTTACCAATAGTAACATTGTAACACTGTTATCTGTCATCTCTAAATCACACCTCATATGTACATAGACAACCCAGGGTATTAAATACGGGGTATGTCCAGTCTTTTTTAGTAGCCACTTGGTCACAAACACTGGCCAAACTTAGCATTTATATTTGTTTTGCGTTAAAAAAGCAAAAAACAATTTATGAAAGCGAACTTTGTGACCAAGTGGCTTCTAAAAAAGACTGAACATACACCATTTGCAATACCTTGGGTTGTTTTGGGTATGCCATCATGGGAGTAAGTCTCATTCCTGGGCTACCATACGCTCTGAAAGGTAAAATAACCAATCTGGCGAATTTCAATGGGGAAAAAAATAAAGTCTATATTTGACCCTGTAACTTTCAAAAACACTAAAACCTGTATATGGAGGGTACTGTTATACTCGGAAGACTTCGCTGAACACAAAAAATAGTGTTTCAAAACTGTAAAAGATACATGGAAAATGCAAAAAACTTCACGTTTGCTGATTTATATCATCGAAATGCATTTTACTGTTTTGAAACACTAATATTTGTTCAGCGAAGTCTACCGAGTAAAACAGTTACCCCCATGTACAGGTTTTAGGGTGTCTTGGAAAGTTACAGGGTTAAATATAGTGCTAGCAAATTTAATTCTCTGGACTTTCTGCCTGGGTTGTCAGGCAGGTCCTCCAAATTGTAATTAATAAAATGACTTAATTATGTAAAAATATTACATAAATATTTGCAGAATTTAAGAAAAGGAAAAGAAAAAATAATTATATATATTTTTATTTATGTGTGTTTTTTGTTTTGTATTTTGATATCAAAATACAGTTCGAACGAAATTACACCATTTTTTTATTAAGGTAAACTACATCATTGCTTCCTTCGCTGGTCCTCTTTTTTTTGCAAAAGCGCTGCATCATCAGCTTCACGCTCTTACACCCCAGTCTACATCACTAGGTGATGGGGCCACAGGTAGTCCTCAGCTCAGTTACATATATACCTCAGAGTAAAACTCCTTACAAGCTGTATAAACTTGCAATAAAGTGTTTTTTCTTTTGAATCCTCTTTTGCCCTCTTTTACAGGCCTACTCGTACGTTGGTTTCGGCACACCTCAACCAACTTTGCATCTCCTTCTACATTCCATTACGTATTAGATAAATTCTGTGTGTGTATATGTATATTTTATTTTACACTGTTTTAAAACTTTATTTCATTTTATTACAGGCAGCAGGGGGACTACCTGGCACTGCTATGGACAGCTATTCTGTCCATGTGATCCTAAGTTCCTCGCAATCACATGGCCCAGGGTTTCTCCCTGGGATGCCATCGTGATCGAAGGCATGGGATTGCAGGCAAGTCCACTGGACGGCGGGGATGTCCTATGCCGACTGCCGGGTCCCCAAGGACGGCATAGCACGATTGACGTCCTTAAGGGGTTAATAGTCTTCTTCACCCTGCAGAAGTTTCATGTGCCTGATAAGTTCCAGAGGGAGAGCAGAGAAAGTTTACAGAGCAGGAGATAAAAGCTTCTAAAGCAAGAAAATATCTTTTTGAAAGTGAAACCAGTTTTTTTTTTTTTTTTTTTCCTTTCATGCAACCTGTGTCAGTCAGGGGAGGTGTAGCTAGTGCTGCATAGACAGAAACAAATGTGATTTACTACTAAATGGTAGAGAATTGAGCAGTAAGACTGCAGGGGAATGCGTTGTACACTAAAACTCCTTCGTTAAGCTAAAGTTGTTTTGATGCCCATGGTGTCCCTTTAAACAAAACCTATGCTAGTTCACATATCACTAAGCATCTTACAATAGGCCAAGTGGGAACATCTAGTTGAAGTCTATTCAAATGTTTGTTGTTCTTCCAATACAAGTTCAGCTTGACCTGTATTCGTATTCAGTTATGTCAGGCTTTCTTTCTCTTTCCAGCAAAGCCAGGCCACATGACTAGTTTGTTATAACTGGTTCATTTAAATTTTTTTTTTTTTTTAAAAACCAAATCTTTGAGTCAAATCATTTAATTTTAACTGTTAGAGTAGCAAATGGTATTTCTGAGTTCTGGCTTCAAGCTCAACAGATTTTCTGCGAAGATGTTGTGTCACATTGTCCCAGCGATATTCTGATGCTTCTGATCAAAGGGGTTTCCATCTTTATGCTAAATACACCCACAAAAAAAAAAATCAGGTTAACCCCTCCAATGCAGAGTCAGAACCATGCACACTGTGCATGCCAGTTTTGGTGTTTGGTGCAATTGGTGTTTTTGTACTTGGAGTGTACCAAAAGAAACCATATGGAATATAACAAAAAACAGAATAGTCTTTTAACAAAATAATGACTGTCTATTTCTGGAAGTATTGGGGGCCCAGCACACTCTTACCTTCCCAGCAGCTCCCTTCAGCTCCCCTGTCTTACTCTCCCGTGCGGAACATTTCCATGGTAACCAGTGGCAACACTGACAGCTGCGGGGCTTACGAGAGTTGGACAGGGGAGCTGCTGGGAAGGTTGGTAAAAGTGTGCTGGGCCCCCCAGGACCCTGATGGCGGCAATGGTCTGCATTACAGGCAATATCTGTATCTTTATTGGCCGATACGATATTGCTAAAAATACAGAATATCGGCCAGACCGATAATCGGTTGAATCCTAATATTTATATACAATATAAATATTGATCTCTCTGTCATTAGCAAAGTGTGGCTGGCAACTCTTGGTCTTTGTGAATTTTTTTTTTTAAAATTATTATTTATTTATTGGGTTTTTTTTTTTTTTTTTTTTTTTGATTGTGGGGGACGGAGGAGGAGGCGGAAGCTCTGCAAAACTCAAATCTCCCTGTTGAAGGTCCTAGTCATGTGCAGCAAATGAAGGCTTTCATAGTTGCAAGATGTCACCTCATATATATTCTTGCATTCTCCATAACTTAGGCCTGTGCAGCATGACCAAGCTTTCAGAGAACTCTGCAAACCTAAAATACACTGTTTCCCATAACCTTATTGCCATCATTTACCGCTGGAGTGTCTTATGAAATTCATGATCACTATCTCATTGAGGAATGCAGTCATTTGCAAACACTTGATAATCTAGCAGACTGGTTGACCCTAGACATGGTAATTGGTGTACTGATAGTTGTCTAAAATACAGATCTAAAGAACTTATGTTTGGCCATGTGCACATTATAATAGGGAAAAGTTTGAAATATAACATCATGTTGATCCATCCAACAGCAAGCCCTCCAGGTGTTTTTTGAACTTCCACTGTAAGCTTGAGGCAGTGGAATTTCTACAACCACTGGAGGGGGTGGTGGTTGTAACATTTTGACTTCATCTTTATACATTCTCTGTGATGTTGCTGTTTAGTTAATATTTTGTAACAAATAAGGACATTCTCAAGAGCCACGGCTTCTATAGTGGTGTATGTTTTTTTTTTTTTTTTACCCCGGAAATAATGGATGTAAAGCTGACACATAAGATTTGAAAAGCTCAATCTTGGAGTTTTTAACTGTGCTGCCATTTTAATTTTTGTATTTTTTTTTTTTTTATCCACTTCCAAAGAAGAAAATAAAAGAGGGGTGGGAGAGCAATTGAAACAAATCAAAATAACCGGTGCCCTCCCAGAGTAATATTTCTCAAACCATGCGCTGTCAGTTGTCTCCGCTTCGCTAAGCAAGCCCCTTTTACAGGGCTGTGCTTGTTAACTGAGGCAAGCATTTGATACTTTCAGCATCATACTCTTTGTGAAGTCACCTGAGAAGACTTTTTGAAAATCAAAGGTGTTAGAGCAGGGGTTCTCAACCTTGTCCTCAAGGACCCCCTACCAGTCCAGGGTTTAGGGATTACCTGGGTGTGTCTAAGGTGTTTAGAAAAAAAAAACAAAAAACCTTGGAGTCTTTTTTCCTTTTTCTAAACACCTTAGACACACCCAGGTAATCCCCAAATCCTGGACTGGTAGGGAGTCCTGAGGACTGGGTTGAGAACCCCTGTGTTAGAGGAACACTCCAAAACACCATGATCCCCCTCCCTCTATATAAAAAGCCAAACTGATGTAAAATGGTTTAACTTCTTATCCAGGGTCCGCTAGGTGTTGCAACCTGCCACCTCCTTCAAACATAGAACTAACTGTAAGCTTTCTGTCTGTGCTAAACTCATTGGTGCTTTCTCTAGTGTGATTAGCGCAGGAGAGCTTGGGAGCTTCCAAAGACATTCTAAACTGTTGGACTACATACAATGTGATTGGCACCAGGGCATTACTGGCACTATATACACAAGTGTGCTATATTGGTTATGATGCTTGACGTGTGTTTGTGTGGTTTTTGCTTTCTTTTTGGAAGTGCCTTTAGTGATTAAGGTGTAGTTTCTGACAAATATAAATATAGATGCTTTTCATAAACTCCAATGTGTACCATTGTTTTAGAAAAGGGACATAAACTCTGCTCCAAAACTGCTACATAAACACGTAGTGGCTTTGGTGCTTAGTGCCACATTTTGTAACTTTGACAATTTTTTTTATTTTTTATTGATGTTTATTTGGGGGGGGGGGGGGGTACAGAAGAGAAAAGGGGAGGGGAATTCAATGTCCTAATTTAGATTCACCATTACAGCCATTCATTCCGCATCTTGCGGTCTTTACCTTCATGCTCGGTATTTACAGTGCATTGCATCGTTGGTTGTCTATCCTCTTAGGTGCTAAATAATGTGCAGCACCATTCGTGAGTTGTGCGGACTCTTCCATGCGGGAGATGACTGAATCGCTCCCTAGTTTGTGTGCAAAGTGTAGGGGCAGGTGATTTTGCCAGATTGGGGGTGGGGGGGTGGGATCCTAGATGTAGTTTTGGATATGCCAGTTTATGGAAGAGCTCCATGTGGGAGGCGCATTTAGAAAGTGATCGGTGTTCTAGTAGAACCTAATTTATTAAGTGTACCGGCGTACTGCTACTGGATGCGGTACTTAAATTGAATGTATGTCCTAAATAGGAGTTTGGGTCCCAACCTAATCTAATGCAAGGAGTACGAATGTAGAACCACATTTAGAAGTAGTTAGGGGTTTATTTAGCAGAGCAAGTGCCTTTATTGTCCGATTTGAATGTTGGCGTGACATGAGGTAGTGTTTGTACTTTTTTAATGTCCTGATTAGCTGTGATCGTAAAGTTGTAGGGCTCAGGAACCCTTGGTAGGTAAAAGGCACAGGTTTAAGACTGGGTTTGTGTGGTATGTATGCTGTCTAGGGAGTCTGATTCTGCCTGGAATTCCCATCCATGTATGTATGTTTATTGCAGTGTTGAACCAATTATTTATACCTTGGTATTCCAAGGCAAGCATTAAGAAGATGGCGTATGGTTTGAAAGGCTTGTCAGAACGTGATGTTGTATGTCTGATTGGTATAGTGTGATAGGTGTTGTATGATTTTGAATTAACGGTAACAGCACAGTGTTATACACAAAATCAGTCATTTATACAGATTACATCGCCATGCCGAAATAATACACAATTGGTAAATTACAGAGAGCAGGCATTACTGTGACAAAATAATGTGGAAAAGCAAGTTGAATCATATAATTACAAAGATTAAATTACCTTTAGAATTGTATAACAAAGGCCTGACCTCTGCTACAAAACATAGGTAGGCATTGCATAGATCACTCGGAGATTGTTGCTGACTTGTGGCTAAAATGAAGCACAACAAATGATCATTTGCTGCTGCTGTGAAAATTAATATTGTAATGGCGTTCACCTGTTAAGCTCGTTCGAGTGTTTGTTCGTGTGAACAAGCAGTTTTGCTGTGCATGTGATTTAATTTATGACATTGAGAGCTCAACATTTGGGACACATAGTAAGCACTGTTTTTTACTTTCAATTTAGAAATTTTCTGCTGAGCACTGTCACCTAAACATATCATTTGGCACATTGAAGCACTGTCACTTTAATCACCTGTCTCGAATGGATATCTAGAGCCAGAATTCCTATTATGCACATTCATACAAGTGTTGAATTAGAATATATATATATATATATATATATATTCAAGCACACTCTTGGCACTTGATTACTAGGTCTGATAGACTTTTTCACATTTAGTGATCAGATATCTAGCGATCACATAACTTAATATCAGCACCGATTACATTAGAAATAGGCTTTTTTAATATACAGTTTAAGGCAATATTTAGATTGCGATTCACTTTGATAGCGTGTTTGGTTCCCGTAATCGTGACACTAACACACACACACACACACACACACACACACACACACACACACACACACAAGGTGCAGTACCGGACCTTAGAGTGGCCGGGCTAAGCACACAAATAATAGTCAGGAGACAAGCAGAGTAAGGGGAATAACAAGAAACAAGCCGAGGTCAAAGGGTAGGAAAAAGTCAGATAAACAAGCCAGAGAGCACGTAACCAGAAACACAAGTTCAGTAGCATTATTAGCAAGCAAAGACCACAACAGGGCAGGGAGGAACAGGAAAGGTAAGGATTGAAATCATAAGGTTAGTTCTGATTGTTGGTTCTGATTGTTGGTTCTGATTGTTGGTTCTGATTGTTGGTTCTGATTGTTGGTTCTGATTGTTGGTTCTGATTGTTGGTTCTGATTGTTGGTTCTGATTGTTGGTTCTGATTGTTGGTTCTGATTGTTGGTTCTGATTGTTGGTTCTGATTGTTGGTTCTGATTGTTGGTTCTGATTGTTGGTTCTGATTGTTGGTTCTGATTGTTGGTTCTGATTGTTGGTTCTGATTGTTGGTTCTGATTGTTGGTTCTGATTGTTGGTTCTGATTGTTGGTTCTGATTGTTGGTTCTGATTGTTGGTTCTGATTGTTGGTTCTGATTGTTGGTTCTGATTGTTGGTTCTGATTGTTGGTTCTGATTGTTGGTTCTGATTGTTGGTTCTGATTGTTAAATTTCCAATCAGAATTAACAATCACACTTGGGAGATATCTAGACCTCCCACTGTGATTGAGGCACTGTGCTTTTAACGCCGGGTCAGGTGGCTGACCCCGGCGTTTAATAAATTGGGCATTACTTAATGCTTTCCTATGGACGTCCAGCGTCTTCTCACATATATATATATTTTTTTTCACAGTGAGAAGAGTGGAAGCGCCTCTAGCGGCTGTCAGAGAGAAAGCCGGTAGAGGCTGGATTAACACTCAGGGAAACATACCAATTTCTCTGAAACTGCTATGTTTACAGCTGCAGGGTTAACACTAGAGGGACCTGGCACCCAGACCACTTTATTGAGCTGAAGTGATCTGGGTGTCTATAGTGGTCCTTTTTAAGCTGTAGTTGTTCTGTTGTCTAACTTAAGATAAAGCTGACTTTGCCCACTATGCAAATGCTCTTGCTGCGTCAGTCTTTCTAACAGTGTTGCCTGTTAACTTTCTTCTACACTCACTACCTACATGTTTTCTCTGTCCCAGACTGTATAACAGGAGCTTCTGCCTGTTAGTAAGAAGGTTAGGAGAGGAGTGGACCAGCAAGATAGACGCATTGATGCCTTGCTCAGGGTGCTGTTTATAGTATGCCCTTGGTTGTTCATCCTGCATAACTGGCAGGCAGCCTGGCATGCATTCACGCCAGGCTGGCCTTCCAATTCTTTGGGCAGACAAGCCTCCTTTTTCGGCATGTTCACTTCTGTGGGCGGTTCTGGTTACATGATTTGCATCACCCTCTTAAGCCAGCCACGACCTTCTTCTTAACCGAACCTGCTCTTAGGGGCTATGGATTTAGTTGAAAAATTAAAGCGAGAGATTAGCATAGGGGGTATGTGTTTTCTTATAGCTGCATCCTGCGAGTTTCCCTCCAGCACCACCTCCACCAGATACATGATGCTAGGGAGGTATTACTGTTTGTGTTTTCTGTTGATTAGATTCTCTAATTAGGCCCATCAAAATTGTCAGCACCAGGCCAAATGGGCTTGTAATCTGGCCCTGTCTGTGAATTTACAATCTAAAGGACACAGTGGGGATTTGAGACGAGAGGTAAGAGTAAGAATTGGCAGATTTTCAACATCCCATCTCCCCCCTCCAGCCCCCCATGACTCCTCTTCTGCAACTGTCAAAAATAACCAGTGAATACTTCTTTAGCAACCTATTTCATTACTTTGGTTTCGTGTCCTTTTTTTCTTTAAGGGATACTATCTCAACCAGCTAGGCATGCCTTTGTGTTCATATCTAGTTTTATGTTGTAAACATATATAGTTATGAGGTTTTGCTGTGTGCAGGTACATTTTCTGTTTACTTCTTCCTGCTTTGAATCAGTGCAATCTTGATTAGACCACTCGTTCAACGTGTAAAATCAGATCCTGCTCATTTGGTTACATATTTGCTCTTGCACGTCATGGGAATCTGCATAGTAAAGTAACTTGCTGCTCTATTAATTTATTTAAGTAGCACACACTTACGTGGTGCACACAATTCCATCAGACCAACTCATTAACGAGTGTATATATAATGAATACGTAGCTCCCCAGAATTTCTCAAAATGAGGTGTATTCTAAGTGTGCTGTAGTTTGCCAAACTTTTGAGCTCCTAAACATTTAGCAAGCCCTTAACTACCGGTCAGAAATTTAGAGCTGATTAATGAATAGTTTTAGTATTTTCACCTAAATCTGTGTGCATGCAAAATGCGCCATATGTTTGGTTGCGTGTCCTTTTTTTCTTTAACCCCTTAAGGACCAAACTTCTGGAATAAAATGGAATAATGACGTGTCACACACGTCATGTGTCCTTAAGGGGTTAAGGGATACTATCTCAAAGCTATGTTTTACTTGGCTCTCAACCAGTTTGCCCATGCATGCCTTGGTGTTTTATATCTCATTTTATGGTGTAAACATATATAGGTTTGAGGTTTTGCTGTGTGCAGGTAAATTTGACTACTTCAAATTACTGAAGTGGCCATAGTTGTTTCATTTACTTCTAATATATTGTATGGAGCCAGACACTGGTGTGGATTTTTTGTTTTGTAAGTGTACATGTGTAGAGCTCAGTTTGGAAATGATCATTTGCATAGTTTGTGATGCAAATGCAACAACCTTTACAGCTGTGGGGAGGAAACATTGGCTCTGAATATATTGTTCTATACACGTTGGCACAATATATAAATTGTGTTTAGCATCAGCAGCCTGATCATCTGTAAACCTGTCCTAATATTTTAAAGATGACTCGTTATTTGGGACACGTAAAAGGCACAACTAACTTGACTGTATTTGTCAGTTAACGTAACAAATGTTTATCACAGAATTTCACTTTTGTACAGTTTACTGGTCATTGCAATACTATTTAATGTCTTAAGATAAAACGTCATTTTTCGCATACCAGCTGTTGTTTTGCTGTCTCATATTATGAGTTACAAGACATGCATACTCCTAAATGCTTAAGGGCACCGGCATTTGCATTCAATACATTTTGGAAAAAATGTCCATGACAGAATTCAATGGATTAATCATTGTTCGTGCCATGTCTCTGCAGGACTCAAGATATTTCGGATATCTTCTTCTCCTTGCTCTAGCAGCTAGCCTTCTCACATACCTTATTTATAATAGAAAATAAATTGTCAACATCCACTGCACTGACATGCTATCTCTGACCCTCTTTTGTTGTTGAACTGTGTATGTTCTGTATTAATCCCGATAAAGGATGTGCAGAATGTGTAACTAGACAAATATAATCTACATATTTTAGTCTTCAGTGTTGATGTATAAATAAAATCTATATCTAGATCTCTCAAAATCCTTTTTACATTAATGGAGAATGATGTATGGTATACAAAAACATGAACTGGAGATCAGCCTTACTGTAGCTTCCCCCTTCCATCACCACCCCCAAAACCAGGAGCTTTAGAACAAAGTGCGCAGTGCCTACATATTATAGTAACATGACAAGGGATGGTTTTTATGTTTTTGTTTTGTTCCCAAATTATGCATCCACTCTAGTGTTCCCATAATGCGTGTAACTCTTTCCCAGAATGCAGTGTGTTGTGCATTGTGTCCAGTGGTGTATCCTGGTTTTGTGCTGCCCTAGGCATGACAAAACTCAGGCGCCGCCCTGCCTTCCAAATACACACACATTCACTGACACACGCATACACTAGCTAACAGACATACACAGTCACTAGCAGACACACATAGACTCTTACTAACAGACACACTCCCTGACATATACACACTCACATTAACAAACTCTCTTTTTTTATTTTTAAATTCAACCCCCCCAGCCTCCTTACATTTGGGAATGCTGGTGGGGGGAGGGGTTCTCCCTTTCCCTGGCGGTTCAGTGGCTGCTGGTCGGGTGCCGCTGGAGAGGGAGCACTGATTAGTGAGCTCTCTGCTCACTCGCGTGCCGCAGAGTGATGCCGGGAGCCGGTATATGATGTCATATTCCAGCTCCCGGCATCACTCTACGGTGCGCGAGGGAGCTGAGCAGAGAGCTCAGGGGAAAGTGCTCCAGCGCCGACCACCCGGATTTTTAGCAAGACGAAAGGCTAACAAGACATTTGCCCTGGGCATTTGGGGGCAGCTTTTTTTGCTGCCCCCTGGAAAATGCCGCCCAAGGCAAATGCCATGTTAGCCTCGCGGCTAATACGTCACTGATTGTGCCAACGGCCTTGATTTCCTAAAATACTAACCGGGGGGAAAAAAAATCCTTTAATCCCATACATTTAGAAGTATGATATTTTATTAACTCCATATGGTGCAACAATGATGTCTGTCTGTCTGTCCCAGCACTCAATGCTCCCGGTCTTTTAATGCTCCAGTGTGGTCTCCAGCCAAATTGTATACGATACCAGTAGAGAGCACTCAGGAGTCTTTCAAGGTAAGTTTCATCTGTTGCTTTATTTAGCAATTAAAAATTCACACAACGTTTCAGGTCTTGAAAAAAGTATTTTACAGACTGAAACGTCGACTGCAACGTTGTATGAATTTGTAATTGCTCAATAAAGCAACAGATGAAATTTACCTTGAAAGACTCTTGAGTGCTCTCTATTGGTTCTGTCTGTCTGTCGTCCAAACCAAAGAAGCATGCATATAATTTGTTTTTTACGATCTGTTTTGTAAGTTCTTTCCTGTTTAGTGCATTGATTTAACTCTTACGGATGACAGAACGGTTTATAGATCTCTCATTATGCTTTTTGGCCATGAGTATATATCCACACAATAATTCATTCAATTAGGCAGCTTAAATAAGGTTAATAACTTTAGTGGAAACTCTGGGGTGTGGGTTTACCCAATTTTGTTAGAGCATTCTATAGATGGTAAAAACTTTTAAACAAATATCTGAAAAAACAAAGCATTGATGCAATGGAGAAGCTGGTGGCAGAGACATTTTTAGTAGAATACACGGTATTCTTCCTTGACAGGATTGGTCATCCCTCTTTTTTTTTTTCTCACACATTCTTATCTGTAATGAACCTGTTATCGGCATTTTGACTGACTCCGGTGCCAATATGAAGATCCACGACATAACTATACTCACGCAAAGGAGTCTTTTATTATCAGTATTTACAACGTTGTTAAACTGCCTGTGTGTCTTAGTTATTCCCTAGTCAATGTAGCTGTAAACTTGTTAGTCCTTATCCTCTCATTCCTAAACGCATACATTTGTTGTCAGTTTGATTTTTGCATGGGTGTTTGATGACTGCCAATGGGATCCACCCCCACAACCAAATTCTGCAGAATGCTTAAAGGGACACTATAGTCACCCAGACCACATCAGCTCAATGAAGTGGTCTGGGTGCAATGTCCCTCAGGTTTTAACCCTTCAGATGTAAACATCTGAAGGGTTAAAACCTGAGGGACATTGCACCCATTTGGGGTTAATCCAGCCTCTAGTGGCTGTCTTCCGGACAGACGCTAAAGGCGCATCTGCCACGCTGGATCCGAATTTCGCATCCAGTGCGCAGAGCGTCCATAGGAAAGCATTGAGAAATGCTTTCCTATGGACACTTTGAATGCGCGCGCATTCCGCTCCATTGACTTCGGACGGGGGAACTAACATCGTACGAGGAGGAGAGGTCACCAGCGCTGAGGGAGCCCGGCGCTGGGTTAAAGTAACTGAAGGGGTTTTAACCTACACCCTCAGTGCCCTATAGTGTCAGGAAAACCGCTTTGTTTTCCTGACACTATAGTGATCCTTTAAATATTGAATTTCATTAACCACATATACCAAATCTCTTTGGGGAATCTAATACATCAGTTCAGTGCTGTTAGAGACTAGAATTTAAAAATGTATTTTCAGTTATTCTAAAGAAAGTAAATTTTCTTATTCTTGAATCCTTTGTTGCAGTATCCTCCGTTGTCGAGAATGCATTAATCTGCTACTTTCAGAATGCAACAATGCAATCGTAGATAATGCAAATGCATAAAATAGGTGTTCTTTATTTCTATAGATTTTTGTTTTCCATATTATTAATCATGTATTTTGACCAGTAAGCACACCAAGCACCATTTTTGTAATGGTGCAAATGTCTCCTTTTCATATTTATATATTTGATCAAATATCTGTGTTGGCAATACAAAACTGTATTTCTAACCCTTTAATGTCTCTCTGCCACCTTTCCCCTTCCCTTCCTCCTCCTTCCACGTCAAGTAAATGGTTAAATATCCATTTTGCACTTACAGGAATCCTGGGTCTGGCTCGTCCAGACATCAGCCAATGGGTAATGCAAGCACCGCACTCATTAAGCCTTTCTCATAGGAAAGCATTGATTCAGTGCTTTTCTACAGGTATTGTAAGATACCTTTTTCAAAGAGTGAGGAGGTCCAGTATAGTTTCATTGAGTCAAACTCCGTAAATGGCCAGGAAATGCCACAAGTGGCTGTCTGGTAGACTGCCTCTAGAAACAGCCTTGACCCCACAATATAAACATTGCAGTTTCTGGGCTAGAATGACTGGGATAGTGCACCCAGACCACTTCAATGAGCTGAAGTGGTCTGAGTGCCTATAATGTCCCTTTAAACAAATGGTCAATTTCCACCTATTTTGTCTTCCTTTTTTTTTTTTTTTTTTTTAATTTCAAGACTAGAAGGGTAAATTAGCCAAATAAAAAGTAATAACACAGCTTACAGAACCAATAGCAACATATGTAAATGTGTTGCTGAGCAAACGTCCCCAGAGTTATCAAAAATGAAGGGCTGTTATAAAACTTAGTAGAATTATGTATTGTTGCCTTTAAGGCATAAAATAATTTTCTATGAATGGCTGCTAGTTGTATCGGCTCAACTGGGATTTTCGTTCGTTTTCTTTGCCAAACACACAGTTTGGATCAGGTAGCCAGGGTTGTTTACTTATCTGCATCAATGTTTTAAGTGAATGGTTTCAAAAGCAATTTATTAGTTTAGAAAACAAGGATTCGTTGGATTAAAAACAAAAGTAAGGTATGTAGAAGAGGATAAAGGTATAGCTGATTGCCTCAATGAATATTTTTGTTCAGTATTTACGGATGAAAATGAAGGAAAGGGACCTAAGTTAGGAAAAAGGACACATAAGTAATTTGTTACATGTGAGTTTACAGAGGAGACGGTTATATTTCAACTGTCAAAAATAAAGACAAGTCAATTGGACCTGATGGAATACACCCAAAGTTATTAAAAGAGCTTAGTGGTGTACTAGCAAAACCATTAACAGATTTATTTAACCAATCATTGTTAACAGGAGTAGTCCGAGAAGATTGGAAGTTGGCGAATGTTGTGCCCATTCACAAGAAAGGTAATAGGGAGGAGTCTGACAACTATCGGCCAGTAAGCCTTACTTCAGTAGTGGGGAAAGTGATGGAAATCATGTTAAAGGATAGGATTGTTGCACATCTAAAATCACATGGATTTCAAGATCAGAGACAACATGGGTTTAGTTCAGGGAGATCATGCCAAACTAATCTTATTGATTGGGTAACTAAAATTATAGATCAGGGTGGTGCAGTAGATATTGCTTACCTAGATTTCAGTAAGGCTTTTGACACTGTTGCACATAGTAGGCTTATCAATAAACTGCAATCTTTAAGTTTGGATTCCAATATTGTTGAATGGGTAAGGCAGTGGCTGAGTGACAGGCAACAGAGGGTTGTAGTCAATGGAGTATATTCGAAGCATGGGCTTGTCACCAGTGGGGTACCTCAGGGATCTGTACTTGGACCCATTCTCTTTAATATTTTTATTAGTGATATTGCAGAAGGTCTTGATGGTAAGGTATGTCGTTTTGCTGATGATACTAAGATATGTAACAGGGTTGATGTGCCAGGAGGTATAAGACAAATGGCTAATGATTTAGGTAAACTAGAAAAATGGTAAGTCAAACAAATATGGATTTAAACAAGTCAAAAATTATTTTATTTATTAAAGAAATGGATGAAAATTCATATTTTACCGCTAATTAAAGAAACCAATATTATTTTTTTTTTAAAATGGGAAAAACCTTTTAATTTCCTGGTCAGGGAAGATAAATATATTAAAAGCATATATTGTAGATGGAGGTACGAGTATTCCAATCACTCAAGATATTGCACAAGCCAACCTATTAACGTATATTTTAATTGCAAATAAGGAATATTCTATGAATGAAAATTGGTACAAAAGAGAACAGAAAATGACCTCGGGAGATAGGGTTTACAAGTCCCTTCTACGGCCTATAGTTAAACAAATCCCATCTGGTTTCAATTTAAAAAAAATAAAAATAAAATGGTTTAAAAATGAAAACAATTCCTGGTATAAATTTAAATATACTATCAAACTTAATGATAGACACAAATCTTGAAATATAGTCCCTTAACCCCTTAAGGACGCATGACGGAAATTTTCCGTCATGCTGGTCCCACCCTTAAGGACGCATGACGGAACATTTCCGTCATGCAGTATTTTTCCAGCAGGGTCTATTACCTTGCTGGTAACTATGAGCCCCAGGTATCATTTGATTCCTGGGGCTCCCCTCTCTCACCTAACGGCCAGAATTAGTGGCCCCAGACTGACTGATGCCATGTTTGCAGAGCTCAAAGTGAGCGCTGCAAACAGGCATTTAAATGGAGATTTAAATCCCCACTATTACAATTTGGTGTGATCAGGGTTTAATCCCTGCTAACACAAGGGAGTTCCAGGTATCCATGCTCCCCTCTATCAGCTGGGGTCATTTTTAGTGACCCCAGCCTTTTTGATGAGTTACATGCAGTGCTGGAAGTCAGCGCGGCATGTATCTTCTTAAATAGGCATTTAAATGCCTATATCTAGATTGTGGTGTAAGCAGGGTTAAATCCCTGCTCACACCAGGAAACCCAGGTATCATTAGAAACCTGGGTGTCCCCTCTGTCAGTTGGGGCCATTTTTAGTGGCCCCAGGTTTTTTGATGAGCTGCATGCAGAGCTCAAAGTGAGGTCGGCAAGTAGCTCTTTTAATGGGGATTTAAATCTCCATAGACAGCAATGTAGTGTGAGCAGGGTTAAATCCCTGCTCACACTAGGAAACCCAGGTATCATTAGAAACCTGGGGGTCCCCTCTGTCAGTTGGGGCCATTTTTAGTGGCCCCAGACTTTTTGATGAGCTGCATGCAGTGCTGAAAGTTAGCACTGCATGTAGCCATTTAAATCCACAAAGAACACTGCAGCTGAGCGATCAAGCTCAGCTACAGTCATTCTCTCAAGTGATCTGGTGCTTGGGAGACCCCCAGGGTCTGAACAAACCCTGGAGGGATCACCCTCTATGCCCCAATGCCATTCTGATCAGTGCTGGGCATTTTCAGCACAGATGCATTGCATTGGTCATAATGTCTTCAATGTAAGAAATGGGAGACTGCAATACTGAAAATAGCCAGTAGATGGCAGCAACATACCACTGTTTTTTAGTTTAAAATCCCTTTACTAATATCAGCACTGATGTTAGTAGAGGGAAACCTTTGGGATTAAGATTAAATTAAGGATTACAATTAAGGATTATTATTCAGTTTAGCATAAGTACTAGATTTATTATCAGGTTTATTACTGGGTTTATTATTAAGTTTGTTTAAGATTAGGTTTATAATTAATTGTAGTATTGGGATTATGGTTCAGATTAGGATTAGGGTCAGCACGGGCATCCATTGCTGAATATAGCAAGGGAATTCCTCGGCTGACACCAGCAGGGGGAATCATTTTAACACGATTGCTAAAGGTAGGATTGAGATTTGGATTAAGGTTATAATTAGGGTTACACATGGGATTACGTTATGGGTTAGGATTGTGGTAATGGTTTATTATTAGATTGAGGGTTCGATTTGGTTTAGAATTAGGGCTTGGTTTAGGATTAGAGATTTAGATTAATATTAAGATCGCTACTTTCCAAAGATATGCATATGGGGTATATTTGTACTGAGAAGATGTTGCTGAGTATAGCTAAGATAATTTTATGACAGTGGGAAACAGGATATTTAAAAAATAATCATCAAAAATACTATGTATATGTAAAAATGTTAAAATAAAAATGAATACCACAAACTTTGAAACAAAATGGTAACAAAATGTCACTTCAATAAAGCTTATAATATTTTATATGAGGGTCCCCATGTTGTCCACTTTTGTAAATGGTATGCATTGGTGGCGTTATTTAAATATATGAGCGACTAAAATGCCCCAAAATGAAACAATGACCATTCGTCAATTTGCCATTTAAAAAAACCCTGTAATGGGCCGGGTATGATTTTAGCCCTGTATTTTTTCACAAAAACCTGGCTAAGGTGTACAAAGGGGGTCATTTTGTACTCAGGAAATATAGCTGAGAATAATTTCGTGATTTGATTTACAGTAACATATATCAAGTTTCCATAATTAACTACTAAAATACAACGTGTGTGTATAAAAATGCAAAAATAAAACAATATGATAACATTTAAAAGTAATTGGTGCTAACATAACTGTATAATAAAGCTCAAAATATACCAAATGACAGCCCGTGATGTCTACTTTCACAAATGGTATGCATTTATGGAGTCATTTTAACTGTCAAACTGCTACAATGCCCTAAAATGTGATATAGACACACCAAATCCATTTATCAAAATTCTAATTGTAAAAACTCTAATGGTCAGGACTCGTTTTAGGCACTGTAGCTTCACAGGATAGTGGCAAAGACATACATTGGGGGTATTGTTTTATTCAGAAGAGTTTGCTGAGCATAATTATGGGGTTTTGATCAGTGGCACATACCAGACTTGAAAAATGACCCCCAAAAATGTAATGTGTATGTAAAAAATGCAAAAAAATATATTTTACCACAAAGTTTGACATAAACTGGTGAAAAAATGGCATCACGTTAAGGCACAATATATACCATATGAGATACACTGTAGTGTCTACTTTCACCAATGGTAGGTAATTGAGGGATAAATTCAACAGTTAAACTGCTACAATGCCCCAAAATGAGACTTGCTCCATCAAATTCATCTATCAAAATTATCACTGTGAAAACTGAAATGGTCTGGTATCTTTTATGGCACTGTAACTTCACAGGATAGTGGCAAAGACATAGATTGGGGGTATAATTTTACTCTGATATGGCTGAAAACAATATGGGGTTTTCTACAGCAGTAGTATATATCAACTTTATGAAATGCACATAAAAAATCCTTGTTTTATGTGTGTATGTTAGAAATCTGAAAAAAACACAATTTTACTACACGATTTAGCAGAGATTGGCAGCAAAATGGCTACGTAAAAAGTGTCAGATTACCCTTTGGTAAATAGCCTGTGATGTGTGCTATATATATATATATATATATATATATATATATATATATATATATATATATATATATATATATATATATATATATATATATATATATATATATATATATATATATATATATATATATATATATATATATATATATATATATATACTTTTGTGCAGCAATTTTGCTTTCTGTGATGGCTATTAAGCTTACATGGCAACGCTCTGACGGCCGCTGGAGGAGCTGCTGGGGAGGTAAGTAACAGCTTGCTGCCGGCCCCCCCCAGGACCGCCGGGCTTATAATGAGCCCGGCGGTCCTGGGAGGTATTATCGGCAATATCGGTATCTATATTGGCCGATACCGATATTGCCGAAAATACCTAATATCGGCCAATAATACCGGTAAAACCGATAATCGGTCAATCCCTAAAAGGTATGCAGACAATGTAATAGAGCAGCAGGAAATGCTAGCAAAATGCTTGGTTGTATAGGGAGAGGTATTAGCAGTAGAAAGAGAAGTGCTCATGCCATTGTATAGAATTGTGGAGAGACCTCACTTGGAGTATTGTACGCAGTACTGGAGACCATATCTCCAGAAGGATATTGATATTTCAGAGAGTTCAGAGAAGGGCTACTAAACTGGCTCATGGATTGCAGAATAAAACTTACAAGGAAAGGTTAAAGGAACTTAACATGTATAGCTTCGAGGAAAGAAGAGACAGGGGTGATATGATAGAAACATTTAAAGGGACACTATAGTCACCCAGACCACTTCAGCTCAATGAAGTGGTCTGGGTGCCAGGTCCCTTAGGTTTTAACCCTTCAGATGCAAACAGCAGTTTCAGAGAAACTGCTATGTTTACATTTGGGGTTAATCCAGCCTTTCGCCTCCATCACGCAGAGCGTCCATAAGAGAAATGCTTTCCTATGGACACTTTTAATGCGCGCATTTGGCTCCGCTGACTTCGGCAAGGCAGGATAGGTCAAGTGCTCTTCTTTTCGCTCCTCTCCCTCAGCAACAAAATCGCAACACAATCACATACACCTCAATCCCTCTGCTACACACACCCCTTCTCTCATCTCATGCCCTGCACTCATTTCTCTATTATCTCTCTCCTGCGCTCACCCTATCTCACCCTATCGCACCCTATCGCACCCTATCGCACCCTATCGCACCCTATCGCACCCTATCGCACCCTATCTCACCCTATCTCACCCTATCTCACCCTATCTCACCCTATCTCACCCTATCTCACCCTATCTCACCCTATCTCACCCTATCTCACCCTATCTCACCCTATCTCACCCTATCTCACCCTATCTCACCCTATCTCACCCTATCTCACCCTATCTCACCCTATCTCACCCTATCTCACCCTATCTCACCCTATCTCACCCTATCTCACCCTATCTCACCCTATCTCACCCTATCTCACCCTATCTCACCCTATCTCACCCTATCTCACCCTATCTCACCCTATCTCACCCTATCTCACCCTATCTCACCCTATCTCACCCTATCTCACCCTATCTCACCCTATCTCACCCTATCTCACCCTATCTCACCCTATCTCACCCTATCTCACCCTATCTCACCCTATCTCACCCTATCTCACCCTATCTCACCCTATCTCACCCTATCTCACCCTATCTCACCCTATCTCACCCTATCTCACCCTATCTCACCCTATCTCACCCTATCTCACCCTATCTCACCCTATCTCACCCTATCTCACCCTATCTCACCCTATCTCACCCTATCTCACCCTATCTCACCCTATCTCACCCTATCTCACCCTATCTCACCCTATCTCACCCTATCTCACCCTATCTCACCCTATCTCACCCTATCTCACCCTATCTCACCCTATCTCACCCTATCTCACCCTATCTCACCCTATCTCACCCTATCTCACCCTATCTCACCCTATCTCACCCTATCTCACCCTATCTCACCCTATCTCACCCTATCTCACCCTATCTCACCCTATCTCACCCTATCTCACCCTATCTCACCCTATCTCACCCTATCTCACCCTATCTCACCCTATCTCACCCTATCTCACCCTATCTCACCCTATCTCACCCTATCTCACCCTATCTCACCCTATCTCACCCTATCTCACCCTATCTCACCCTATCTCACCCTAGGCCCTGCCCATATAAAACCTACTTACACCTCCTGTCACTGTCCCTCCTCCTACTTCTAGCAGGTGGACCCTTTGCCTCAACTGCTCACACTAAGACAAACCGAAACCAGCATCAGTCAGTGTGCACTCTGGCATGCCCGTTCCATCTGCAGCAATCTAAAATAGACAACAATGCACAACCTCTTCATCTCTAACTCACAATTATAGCACTCACTGAGTCATCGCTGTCCCCCTCAGATACCACTACTCCTGCTTCTTTGTTTCGATGGACTACAATTCTTCCAGACTCAACTGTAAAGGAGGCGGTGTTGGCATTATTCTCCCCACCCCAACCCCTCTATGTTGGTGTTCCCCAAGGTTCTGTCCTTGGTCCTCTACTATTCTCTATCTATACTGCCTCCATTGGTAAACTCATCAGCTCCTTTGGCTTCCATTATCATTTCTGTGCAGATGTCATACAAATCTACCTGTCCCCTCCTGATCTTTCTCCATCCCTCTTGACTCGTGTCTCTGACTGCCTCTCTGCAACTTCCAACTGGGTGGCTGCTCACTTCCTTAAACTCGACCTGTCAAAATAACTTCTGGTCCTTTCTCCCTCAAGTGTTGCTACTCCCGTGTCTCCCTCCCTCAAAGTCAACAATGCTACCATCACCTCTACCTCGCAGACTCGCTGCCTAGGTGTTCTTTTTGAGTCTGATCTCTCCTTCACCCCTCATGTCCAGTCGATCCCCAAATCCTGCCACTTCTATCTCAAAAACATAGTGCACATCCGCCCCTATTTAGCACCAGACGATGCTAAGGTGCTGGTCCATGCCACTGTCCATTTCCTAGCCTTGACTATGGAAATCCCCTTCTCAGTGGTTTTGCGTGTTCTCAGATTGCACCGCTGCAATCTATAATGAATGCGGCGCAAGGCTCATTTTCCTGTCTGCCCGCACCTCCCCTCCTCTGTCAGCACCTACAGTGGCTTCCAGTAAGATATAGGGCTCAATTTAAGATTCTGGTGCTTGATCACAATTTCTTACATAATTCTGCTCCAACTACCTCTTCTCCCTAATTCACAAGTATGTCTAGTCTAGGCTGCTGTGCCGAAGACCTTCGTTTATCCTCTGTCCGTACTCCCACCTCCTGAGGCTCGCCCTCAAGACTTCTCCAGGGCTGCACCTTTTCTGTGGAACTTCCTTCCCTTCTCCGTTGGACTTTCACCCAGACTCCACGCTTTCAAAAAAATCATTGAAAACGTACTTCTTCAGGAAAGCGTATCAATTAAACTGTTAGAAGGTTTTCATCCCCATACACTAACTCCTGGAACTGTAAAAAAAAATAACCTCCTAAGCCCTCAGTGAATACTTTTCTAACAACCTACTTTGTTACCACTACTTTTACCTTTTGTGTCACTACACCCCACTCCCTCTAGCATGTAAGCTTATTGAGCAGGGCCCTCAACCCCTCTGTTCCTGTGCATCCAACGTTTCTGGTTACAATTACGTGTCTGTTAGTCCACCCGTTGGAAAGCTTTACAGAATTTGCTGACGCTACATAAGTAATAAAATAGTATTACAAACTGACTCATTTAAAGGGGAGATTGGTTTTCTAGTTTGCCTGCTTTGTATTCAAACATGTAGCCTCTGTCTGCTATGAATTGCAAACTTCCAGGAGCAGTTGACCTGAAAAACTGACAAATTTTAGGGAGTGTGGCTTATAAATTGTAAAATCTTTCTGTATAATAACTACTAAATATCGGTTAGTATATAGGTAGTAGGCTTTATGTATAGGTTATTCTCTGTTCACCTTTTTGTTTCACTAAGCTGCTTCGGTTGGGATTTAGAAGTTAAGTATGTTCCGGTCAGTTGTTTTTGCATCAAGTCTTATGATAGTTTGCTTTATTAATGCTGTGATTTTTGGCATTAGACAGTTCCTGTTATATATTGTTCTTGGTTTCCTGTTCATCTGTTGATTTTTGTGCAGTGTCAAATTTTCTTTTCCTGCCTTATATTTTCACATCCAAAACTAAGCGTTTATTTTTTGTTTTGTTCTAATTTTTATGTGGAAGAACCATTTATCAATCAGAACATGCAACTGAGTGGAAATTCACACTACTTATGGTGAACCTTTCAGTCGGACCTCTTATCCTCCCTCCCTCCAGGTCTGGCTGGGTGTCAATAGGAGTGAATAGTATGCATAATAAAATTGTTAGATTCAGCATCTTCTGATGCATGTATGTCTCGTTAAACATAAAATTACAGCTGGTCAGCCACAGCATATGGTGTAGGTAGGGGATAGGTGTGTGTGAAATATGTATTCACAATTTATTTGGTACCCCCCACCTCCATAATGCTTATAACAATGGACTGTATTTCTTTACGGTTTATATCTTCAGTAACTTGCCATGTAACTTCTGCTGGAAGTGTAGACCTGTGTTTGTTATTGGTTTTTTTTTTTTTGGTTATATATTTTTTTTCTTCTTTAGATCTCTAAAAGGAACATGATGTGCTGTATAATGCTATTTTTTTTTTTTTTTTTTTTGCTACATCTTGTCCTTCCCAGCATTCTACCCATTCATACATTCTAACCGAGAACCAGCATAATTTAAAATGTTTTTTTTTTTTTTTGTGGGGAAACCTTTAATGTTGTGTGTGTGTGTGTGTGTGTTTAGTTGTGCTTAATATTGCATACCCTAGCAGAAATTGTGACATTTTGGCATTGATTTTTGAAAATATGACTGATCATGCAAAAGAATTGTCTTTTATTGAAGGATCGCTGTTGCTCCCGGTCTGGGAGCAACCCCCCCTTGGCATGTGATCACGTGACTGTCTCCCTGCATCTGTAAAATCTTTATTTTTTAAATGTTAATAAATAAAAATATATATTTTTAAAATATATAGATATCTATATCTCATACTAAGTGTATTTTTTTTTTTTGTCAATCTTTGTTTTATTGAGGCATTTGATAAGACAGTACAGAAAGTGGAACAAAGAGTTAGTGCATTTTAAAACATATGATATGAATAACATAGAGGAAGCAGTAACAATTTTAGAACTCCTGTGTGTAACAGCCTCTTTTTATATATTTTGCTTCGATACATTACTATACGGGTTAACCAGGTAAAACAGTTTAGTAGGTGTTCATAAGAGTAAACAAGCCTTAAGTAGCATATATGGTAAGCAGTATTTTACCCACTAGATCTATAGAACATTCCACTTAGAGAACAAGGGAGGCGAAGTCATGCTGGGGAAGCTTAAATGCGTCAGTATCTTGTGGTCTGTGCTTGAGTGTATGTTTGCTGTGTTAGTTTTAAGCTACATAAGATGTTAGTCTTCCCTTGGCATGGGGCATAATATGAGAACCAGAGTAAAATTAAACATGTTTAGTCAAACAGCTAGTACCAGACCGATCTATCCCTGCAAACTGTGGTTATTTAGGTGTCAGGCAGACAAGACATGACTAGATATGTGTTGTATTGGATTTGCGATATCTTTGCGGAGTCCACAGAAAAGGAGGTGGGCAGTATGTCCACACAAGACATAAAGATAAGTCTTTGATGCTTGGCAATGTCCCTTAAACTCAGCCTCTCGGGTTAACGGCTTGCAGGAGGGGACTGACTGTCAGACAGTTTCGGCACCCGCCTATCCCTGCTGGCTTATTAGTGAGCCGTGCCGTAGAAGTGTTACTGGAGTGGGGTAGTCCATTGAGACTCTGCGTCTCCTCGTTAGCGGTCCTCCAAGCCTGTGTAATCACAGAGTGTCTCTGTTGCTGGGGCTCTTGGGGTGAACAGTGGCAGAGCCATTCATAACCTGCTCGTTGGGAGCAGGGGGGTCCCATGTCCCCACCACCCATTCCGTCAGCCAATGCCCCTTTTCAGTTGGGGAGATACAGGGGCCGCAGGACTGCGTAGTGGCGCGGTGTATAGCGGGTGGGTTAGAGGCCTCCTCCAGCCCCAGGCCTTTGTGGAGGGTGGCATCTGTAGGCCACAGACTCGCTGGCTCCAGGGGGCTGAGTCTTTCCCTTGATGGGCGCATCGGGAGACCTGGGTGTTCTGCTGCCGCCAGCGGCGGGCGGTCCTTCTGCGGTGTGGTCTATGCCGCCGAGGCATTTTCCTCAGGGTCCTCAGCCTGGGTGGGCGGTTAATGCATGGAGTAGGTACCGGTAGAAGGGCTGTGCCCGAGAGAGGCCATTCCCGCCTTTTGTTTCCTCCGCTCCCTGTCTCTGTCACCGTGTTATGTGGTGACTGGTGTAGGCGCGTCTCTAGTTTCGCCCAGAACTGCTGGAAGATCTCGTCAAGCCGTTGGATGGTTTGATCCGTCTCGGCATATTGCTTTGCTAGAGGCTGTGGTGAGGTGAGCTTGTCCGCCATCTTATCACTGTCAGTCAAGCTTAGTTTGCGGCTTGTTGCAGGGATCGGCAGATGTCTGTGCTTGGTTCTGGCGCAGACCGGGATGACCCCCGCCGGTCCAGAGGGGGGGGGGGGGGGGGGGGGGAACGGGTCCGAGGAGCTGGTACGTCAAGAGGCTGTTCTGCGGTGTCCCTCAGGCTGGGAAGGCGGCGGCCGTCCACCTTCTCCAAGGCCTAGGTAGGCCGCAGGGTCTGGGTGCACCTACTCTCCCCACAGCTGATCTATCTTCAGTTTTATGCTCCGCCCTCGGTGTCTGTTGCCGATTGGGTCTCTGCGAAACCCTCACAGGTACAGGTTGGGGCGATTTTTAGCTTTTTAACAGCTTTTTTGCAAGAATCTGGCAGGAGCTCGTCGAATGTGCGACCAGCCAGCATGGCGGTTCGGCCCCGCCCCCCCTAAGTGTATTTTTTTATTAATCTAGACTTATAATAATCTGAAAACACACTTAACGTAAAAGTGCACGTGTGTGTGTGTGTGTGTGTGTGTGTGTGTGTGTGTGTGTGTGTATATATATATATATATATATATATATATATATATATATAATCTAGATTATAAAAAATAAGTAATTAAAAAAAAAAACTTAAAATAATAAAAATATTTATATCAAAATACTTAGAATGAACTTATTTATTTCCTTTCTGGCACAATTGAGATCCCCATTGTTGCTGGAATAACCAGCCCACCCAGCTCTCCGGTGCACTCCATTTCTGACATAGCCCAACTACTAAGTGAAAATGTAGCTAAAAAAAAAGTGAACTGCTGGTTTTTGGAGATTTTAATATTGATTGGCTGAATCCTAAAAATAACAAAATCATGTACACTGTTTAAGACTTTGCAGCTAACACAATTAATTTCCTCCCCAACTCGCATTAATATTAAAAACCAGAACCATACCTTGCTAGATCGGATTCTCTCCAGTTGTCCTGACAGAATCCAGGAGGCCAGCGTTCTCCCTAACAGTTTCCGTGACCACTGTCTACTGTAATGCATACGCAAAATAAAGGCCACTAAATCCCCTCCCAAGATTATAATCACCAGGTCTTTCAAAAAAATGTAATCTTGAATCCTTTTTAAATGATCTTAAGAACATACCATGCACAGATTAGGTTGAATACCAGATCTAGACTCTGCAATCGTAATTTTTTTCAGTCCAAGCTTTGGGTATTTCAATTTTGCATGTCCTTCAGCATAAAGTGCGACTATAAGGGACACACCTGCCCTAGGTTACAGCTGACCTAATTCAAATGTACCAGTTTAGAGACTCACTGTGGTAAAAATTAGAGAGTACTGGCTCCAGGAAGATCACTGTACTTACAGACAATGGCGACATGCATACACAAAACAAACAAAAATGGCAAAGGCCCAATATTGCAGTGAACATTTGAACAACCTATCAAACCCAAGAAACTTCTGGAAAATCATAAATGGCATACAAACCCCCACAATCCACTCCCAACCCTCCACTGTCGAAATGGACAACCAAACACTGCAACACCCCCTAGATGTAGCAAATGCCTTCAATAATTATTTTGTTGGATGTGCTACCACCCTGGTTGCTAAGATGACAAATTACACTCCTTTTCAGACCACAAATAAAGATCAGGCCCTGATAAATCTTCAAAATCTTCATATAAGGAAATCAAATTTTAGATCTGTTACATTTATATAGCGCCAACAGATTCCATATCGCTTTACAATATAAGAGCGGATTTAGCTATAAATAGGACAATTACAAGAAAATTTACAGGAACGATGGGTTAAAGAGGATCCTGCTCAAATGAGCCTACAATCTATAGGAGGTGGGGTGTAAAACACAATAGGATAGCAATCAAAATAGGCTATAGTGAAGCAGAGCTGAGGAGAGAATAGAGTGCTGCCCTTTAGGAGAGAACAAAAGACAGGTATGCAAGGTAGGGGTTACTATGGAAGGCTATAAGCTTTCCTAAAAAGATGGGTTTTAAGGCACTTCTTAAAGGATTGAGGACTAGGGGAAAGTCTGATAGAGGTAGGCAGGCTGTTCCATTGCAAGGGAGCCGCCCGCAAGAAGTCCTGTAAGCATGAGTTGGCCGTATGGGTGCGAGTAGCGGACAAGAGAAGGTCACTGGCAGAGCGGAGAGACCTGAGAAGGGGAACACCTATGGATCTGTGAATTGATATGAGGGGCTAGAATTGGTCAGTGCTTTATAGGTATGGGTTAGCCTTTTTAATTGACTACAGGAAGCCAATGTAAGGACTGACAGAGGGGAGAGGTATGAGAGGACCGACTAGAGAGTAAAATCAGTCTGGCGGCAGCATTTATTACAGACTGTAGCGGGGCAATATGGTTTTTGGGAAGACCAATTAGGAAAGGTTTACAATAATCCATGCAGGAAATTACTAGAGCACAGACAAGCTCTTTGGTACCATCTTGCGTAAGAAAGGCGGAAGCAGGCTATGTTTTCAGATGGAATCTACAAGATTTGGTAACGTGCTGGATGTGCTGCTCAAATCAAATATGACACCAAGACAGCGTGCTTGCAAGGATGGACTGATGTGACTGCCACTGACTTGAAGGGAGAGCGAAAGAAGAGGATCAGTATTAGAAGGAAAGACAAGTTCAGTTTTAGAGCGATTTAGTTTTAGAAAGCGGGAGGACATACAGTCCAAAATGGAGGAAAGGCAAGCAGTGACACGTTGCAGGACGGCAGGGGAGACGTATCGTTAATAAACATCTGAATAATTAAAAATGAAAAACCAGTGTGGACCAGATCAAATCCCAGCAATGTTGCTGAAGCTCAGTGTGCCAGCAATTGCTAAACCTGTCACTACCCTTATCAATGAATCAATGATTTCAGGATACATACCCATAATTATGGAATAACCATAGGGACAGTCAAATCTTCATTCAATCTTAGATCTTCATTCAATCTTAGATGTTTTAAGAGATCTATGGCAATATACATAAGCACAGAATGCATCTGTCATGGTTGAATATATTTATTACCTATTGTAACAATGCAATGTTTTGAATCCATACTGGTAAAATATTTTATCAATAAATATGTATATATTAATAAATACAAATACGAAATATATAGATCAATTTACATAAATAATTTCATAAATATACACATATACTTTAAATAAATATAAGTGTGTGTGTGTGTGTATACCAGGGGGCGCCATGCGGCCAACACAGCTCGCACATGATTGGTGTCAAGGGAGCTAAAACCGGTACCCGGGTGGAGAATTAATTATTCTCCACCCGGGTCTATTAAAAAAAAAAAAAAAAAATGCAAATCGAGGCAGCAGGGGTGGAGCTTAATGGGGCGGGGCTTATCGCAAGGTAGAGCTAATAAATACCAGAAGCCCCCTAGTAAGTGTCGGTCATTCCTTGTACAGGGCCAGATCACAGTAGAGAAGCTGGTTTCCCTCTACCCAGTCTGACCGGAAGTGTGCACACTGAGAGGGCCAAACTTCTTTCTGTTAGACCAGGTGTAGTGAAGCTAGCTCCTCTACCACATTCTGCAACTTGGCCATGCTACACAGGAGGAGGTGAATAAAAGGAATCATATATTCGGTAGCTAAATTCCTGGTGGTCTGTCTCATTTTAAAAAAAAATATATATATTACACATTGTTATATAGCATAGCAAATTGTTGTTAGCTTGACTAGCATGTTTAACAATTAGAAGGCAGTGTCAGCACAGCTTAGATTGTGAAAATAAAAGGATGATGGTCACTCATTACAGACTGAATCAGTGGTTATGCTATGCAACATACTGGCTCTTTGAGTTGGGTGTAGCGGTTTGCCTGCATGTTGTGGGTAGATACTGTAACCGTGGGCGGTTCCCTTATTTACCTCTATAATGTCTTAAAGCATAGAACTTAGCAGGGCTAACCATACAGATATCTTAGCCATAATGTTATATAGTTAGTAAGAGATCCTCTATTTAACATATGTAAATAATTGAGAATACAATATAAAATAAGGATTGTCTTGGAAGCAATAGTTTTGTCTTTTAGATATTTATTATATAAAAATATAAATATAGACATATAACATCCATTATAGCAGAGTTTATAAGATGAAATGAAATGCTTGCAAATATCATTAATAGGTTAACATACCCTTCTGAACATGTCATCATGTCAGCCTCTCTGTCATTTTAAGATGGAGCAGCGTCTGTCTCCAAGTCTCTCCTCTGTGTCTTAACATTTGAAAGTACACCTATTTATCTCCATTTTACGGTCACTGTAGTTCATATATGAAAAAGTAACACTTCTTTTACTTTATTCATTTTAGGACCTCCCTTAATTTGGCAAACATACAAGGCCATAACTAAAGGGTGCATACGTCATGGAAATTTTCCTGACTTAGTTCAAGATGGCATCTTAAAGTCTGAATAGCTTATTTGTTGTTTATACTAAGACGTAAGTGCACAGTCGTGGGAGATTCACGGATTTGGGGAAGTTCCATTAACTAGGGGTTACCACAGTATATTGTGTACTGAAAGAGTCGTAGTATAGCCTTGAAGCTTGTTTATGCATTGTAATTCGTCTGGGCCAAAATGGCGCAAACATATTATGCACTGAGGTTATTGCTTAAAGAAACATCTATGAAAAAACAATATGTTCCATTTCTAACACCTTGTCAATTTTCAATATCTCTTAAAGACAAAGTACACAGTTTAAGAAATACAACATTTCATTCTAAAACTTGTAATATTTGCATTTGCCCATAACAATACAGGCTATATCAACATAAAACATGGGATGAAGCTTAACTCAAAAATGGCAATTACAAACATCTAGAGTGAGTCGGGGCATGCTGGCTTCAATCTGTATTGTAAGCTATAAATATATACCACTGGGGCCTGGTCCTAGAACTAGAAATTGCAGAACATGTTGGTTCAAATTGCTCATACAGTCAAGAATGGTGGAGTAGCGTTATAAGTAGGCTGGGGGAGATACAAGTATATAGAGAAGATTACGTTTTCAGCATAGAGTTGAGTCTCTCATCAGGTATGTCCAGTTACTCGGCTTCCCCTTTAAGTGACTAAGCGTCACGGTTGCGGGTTTGAATGCCCGATCAGACGATTCCCTCCAGCGGCAAAGGTAGTGCAAGTGTGGTGACATCCCAGTGAGCATCCACCGAGGTGTAGCGGTGTTGGTCTCTCCTCCAACCCCTGGCTTGTGTGAGGATAGGTGTTGCTAGTCCGCGGGCTAGGGTGCCCTTTAGTGACAGGTCTTTCCCCTGACTGGGGTTTGCATGTGATTGCGGTGGCTCTCTTCGTCCATGGCGGGTGTTGCTCTGTTTGTGCGGCAGGTGTAAGGAGGCATTACCTCTAGGGACCTTCAACCCGGGTGGGCGAACATCGTGGTGAGTGAGCTGTTGTGCAGGCAGGGACGTATTAGCCGTGAGGCAAACAAGGCATTTGCCTTGGTCTGCACTTTCCAGGGGGCGGCAAAAAAAGCCGCCCCCAAATGCCCAGGGCAAATGTCTTGTTAGCCTTGCAGCTAACTGACAAGTCGGGCGGGCGGCTTGCGAGGGAGCACTTCCTCTGAGCTGTCTGCTCAGCTCCCTCGCGCGCCGCAGAGTGAGGCTGGGAGCCGGAATATGACGTCTGAGTTTTGTCCTGCTTAGGGCAGCACAAAACCAGGATACACCACTGTGTGCAGGTCGAGCTGCGCGCGCATTCAGCCGGTCTCATAGGAAAGCATTATCAATGCTTTCCTATGGATGCTTGCGTACTCTCACTGTGATTTTTCACACTGAGAATCACACAAGCGCCTCTCACACAAGCGCCTCTCAGTGAGACAGCCACTAGAGGATTTAGGGGAAGGCTTAACCCATTAATAAACATAGCAGTTTCTCTGAAACTGCTATGTTTATAAAAAATGGGTTAACCCTAGCTGGACCTGGCACCCAGACCACTTCATTAAGCTGAAGTGGTCTGGGTGCCTAGAGTGGTCCTTTAACGTGAACCAGTTATGGAATGTGGTGTAGTTGATGTAAAATATAAAGATTTTCTCCCTTTCCCTCTGTTGCAGCACCGCTTTGTGGGTTACTCTTTATCGAACACCCACCTTCTGGACTATCCTACTGTGAGGAGGTCTTTCTGCTATCCTGTGTCAGTCAATGCCAAGGCAATGATGGACAGCTGGGAGAAAACCTATTTTTAATTAGAGTTGTCTCCTAATCTATAAATTGATCACACAATGTATAGATGGAATCTTACGCTCAATCAAGTTGTTTGGGGCATGATGACAGGTGCCCTTTAATATAATATTGCTGGGGCCTGTTCATGAGTTCATCCAGTTTTTCTACAGCTACTTGTTGGTCTCACTGTTCTGAACCCTCAGTCCATGATAGATATGCCTGATTAGTTTCCTCCCTTTAACCTTCCCCCTCTTTTTGTATACTGAGAAGTCTGTTTAACAGTAAGTTAGAGGTTTGGCTAACTTTAGTGAGATGAAGAGTACCAGTGTTGTGTTGGTGCTATAGCTATTACAACCTTCATCAAAAGATTTCTCTCCAAATTGACCCTTTTCTCACCATGAAAAAGGCACGGCTTTAATTCATGCATTTGTATCCTGAATAATAGAACCTGTCACTAATTGGAATCCTGCTGATTTGGCCATCCCTTCTTCAAGCTGTAATGAATTATTCTATTACATCTATCTTCCTTGCCCAATATTGCTTGTACTTAGATGTACTTTTATCATTTTAAATTTGAATCTAATATGGGAGTTCTCAGGAGCTCTTAATTGTGATGTATTTACTGAAATGCTTTCTCTACTCTTCCCTTGAAAATTTAGAGAAGACTAAAGAGTGGTGATTGAGGCTTTACACTATAACAGGGCTTGCCAACTGGCATCCATCAGGATGGAAAATTGGGCTAAGCAGATACAAGCACTAGGTTAAAAGAGAACTCTTCTATTTGTGGTGTAGAAATTTCACCGAAGGTTGACATCAAGCTGGGACATTCTTAAGAATGACTTGTCATTTTTGTTTTGACTGTATGTCATTTTAATATTCTCAAATGAGCAGTTTTAAAAACTGATGGTCTGGGACATGTGGAGTCCAACTTGGGGCACCCTCAGGGCACTATAGTGATCCTTTAACACTGTGTGCATGCTGCCTGCGCCATGACTGAAGTGATTTCAATTTAATATACCTTTAAAATAAATTGTTTTATTTTATATAGTGTGAGCATATTATGCTACACTTTGTTTTTTTTAAATTTTATTTATTTATATCTTCAAAGTAAAATGGCAATTCATTATCCAACACATTAACGTGAACGGTCACAATAGTTGGAGAGAGCCTTAAGGTTTGATGTTAATTCTTTTTTTCGGCTATGGGGGATAGGATTGAGACTGTATCATAAATTGATGTACAACCATGTTGATGAGCATTATCACCTGTGAAGGTTATTGAGAGATTTAGCCATATTTCAGCACCTTGGGGTCTTTAGGAATTGCAGTGGAATGGAGGAGGCAGATTGTGTGTATATATTACAAAAACGTTCTTGGCTTGCGGGAATAAGATTGAATAATGTGTAACGGTCTTAACCGTAACTAGAGGTCAAATAGAAATTCAAAATCCTAAAGCCAAGGAAGTGCTAAAAGAAAATGTATACAAAAAGACGAGGTCTATCTGAAAAGGAGAAGTTCTTAAGTGTCTGTAGAAGGGGGTGTTTGGTGGCAATATGTTGGTGAAAACTGATGCTGTAGAAATAGTTTCAGGATTGCCTTATTCTAGCAATATTTGATTGTTAGCCCGTTCCTGCCAGGCTGTTTAGAGTTCAGGGCCCCCATTTTCTGTTACAAAAATAAAGAGTTTACCTGGCTACGTAACCTCTTCTGAGCAGCTTGACCCACCTTCCCTGAATTCTCAGGCTTGATTAACTTTTCCAAATACTTCTCATAGAGAAGCATAGTAAACTTAACAGGATGCTCAAATTGAATGCTTCTATTAGTCGAAAACAGTCCGTTTCGGGTCTCACTACAAAAGCACCCTCTAGTGGCTTTCAGGGAGACAGACCCTAAAGGTATGCTTAAACCCACAATGAAAACTTTGTTCGATCTGTAAAAATTTGATCTGTAAAAAAAAAACACAGAGCCACTGCAACCGGACAACTTAAAGGGATTCTCCAGTGCCTGGAAAACATATTCGTTTTCTTGGCACTGCAGGACCGTTTAGTTTAGTGCCCCTCTACCTCCCACCCCCCATCCCAAGTTGCTGAAGGGGTTAAATCCCCTTCAGTGACTTACCGGAGTCCAGCGCCGATGACTCTCTGCTCTGGGTCGGGCTCTGCCTTCGCTCCTCGCTGACGTCGGCGGGGGAGACCTAATGCGCATGCGCGGCCGTGAGCGGGGGAGACCTAATGCGCATGCATGGCAATGCTTTCCTATGGGGATTTCGGCAACGCTGGAGGACCTCACATAGCGTGATGACGTCCAGCGTCGTTTTAAAACACTTTTCGTGTTCTATGAACACGGAAATCTCTTCTAGTGGCTGTTTAGAAGACAGCCACTAAAGGAGGACTTAACCCTGCAATGTAAATATTGCAGTTTATGAAAACTGCGATAATTAGACTTGCAGGGTTAAGGGTAGTGGGAGATTGCACCCAGACCACTCCAATGGGCAGAAGTGGTCTGGGTGCCTGGAGTGTCCCTTAAATTGAGATGAAGCGGTCGAAGTGATTATAGGGGATCTTTCATTTTAATAATGACCGGAGATTATTTTGCTTAACACTCTTTTCTGTTCCTGCATCAGAAGCAATGCTAACACGTCTGTTACTGAGATTAGGGAGTAGTATATAATCCCCTTCATACTGTATGTTGATCCAAGACCTTTTCCATGAAAGCTGTCCTTAAGTAAGAGTATTGATCCAGGCAATGAATATAAACAGGGGCATTCCTTATGCAGTCTCCAGGTGATGGTTAATACTAGCTGGCCTGGGATTACAGAAGTCGTTATAGTGTGAGTATTTGGGAAATGCAAATTTGTCAGCCTTCTATGCACAATGGCATAACTGAAAAACTTCTATAAGTTAGTAATGTTCCACTTCATCTAACCGTAAGCCTGCTCTAGCACACCTCTCCTTCGATGTCCAAATGCAGCGTCTCCTCTATAACACACTTATTAATCAATTTCTCTCAATTAGCAACCAAGTTTCCCTTTCAGTCACAAATATCTCATCTCTCATAACTGGAGGGAACTATAGTCACGGTCTTCATCCTTCCTAATCTCTTTCGGCAGAATTTTTTTATCTTGTATTTTTTATTTATTTATGTTTTTTTAAACAACATTGAACCTTTGAGTGAAAGATTTGGTGTAAATGTTAAACATGCCCTAACCTCCTCCCCCTCCCCCTTTCGCTCCTCCCCCACCTCCCAAACCTTTTCTCTTATGCAAAAACAAAACAAAGCTTTTAACGTCTGTGGTATACTGGTATCCATTGGTGGCTTGCTAAACTGCTCCAAAAGGATACAAGCTTGTTATGCATATTTAATTTAAAAAAAAAATGCTCACTAAAAAAAATTAAAGCGATTTCAGTACTCTGAAAATTAAATTTTAGCTAAATCTATTTATTTTTGTATACCAAGGAAATATCTAGTTTATGATAACTATAGCATGAATGTGTTTTTTTTTTTTTTTTTTTTAATTAAAAGATATTACCAACTATGTCAGACTGGTGAGTGAACAGGTTATATTAAGTCTTAAATGGTTTTCGAAAATAAAGGGGCACTATAAATACCAAAACAACTTTACTGAATGTAATGTATGTGTATAGATCATGCCTCTGAAATTTCACTGCTCTGTTCTCTGCCATTTAGGAGTTAAATCCCTTTTGTTCCTGCCAATGCAGCACTAGTCCCACCTCCCCTGGCAGTGACTGACACAGCCAGCATGAACAAAAAATGGTTTCATTCACAATCAGATCTTAATTTATTTTATAGGTTTTTATCTCCTGCTCTGTAAATTGAACTTTAATCACATGCAAGCTATTAACCATGCAAGAGCCACAATCTAAATTAAACATACTGTGCAATAAATGAAGTGTAAACTTTAGATTTCACTTTACAAGAAACTAAATTACCTGAACTGGAACTGTTCAATTTTTCTATGCTTCCAGATCGGCTACTTAAGCCTTAAATTTGAAATTCACTTTGATATCCCAACAATTCTTGCTTTAGTGAATAATCCTGCAAGCTGGTGTGAGATCAGTTAATCTAAGCTTTATTTTTTGTCCAGTGTTGCAGTATAACCATGGTTAGGGAATGCCAGTAGCGAAGTGCTGTGTGTTTTCTAGTTATATCATACATCTTGAAAGCGGGTCTTTTGACAAGTGAGTCCTGTTACATGTAATGGTGCTCTCTATTGTCGGAGGACGGCTGTGTTTCACATACATCAGAGCTACTTACATGACAGGATTGATAAAACAAGAAGGTGAAATAAATGCAGCGTGTTGTGGAGGTTTAACTACATGTAAGTTGTAAAGAGTACTTGTTACTTTTACAGCTTCTGCAAACTAAAGCAGTGTGGAGGATTGCCTTGGACGGTCTTGCAGCAAAAGGCGAGTCACCTAGCTGTGGCTAGCTGATCTTGGACTCAGAACCGGTTTTGAACTTCATCTCTCTTGATGAGACACTAAATCTGGCTGAGCATCCCAGGACATGTAGTCCATAACCACTTTTAATGCATGTGAAGGATTCTTCAAGGCAACCATCCCTTGTGGCTGCAGCTCACAGCTAAAGGGCCAAAATTGAACTATCACACAAGTTTTATAGCATTACCTAGAAATTGTGCAAATCAAAAACAGCAGTTACTTTGGGGAGGTTTCAGTGATGCAGACTGTGAAGCAATTTCATGTCCAAGTATAAGTAGAAAACACAGACTTGTGAGAGTATAAAATGCTCCGATATCATGATATGAAAGGATTTGGTTTTGTTCATGGTCACTAAACCATAATGACAAGGGGTTAAGCAAATCCCAATATATCAGGACAGGCCTGGCCTCTGTTATGAAGAAGTTAGATGAAGAAAACAGTCTTCAGAAAGCATTTACACTGCTGATGGCTTCATAATAAACTAAGAAACTTTGACTCTACATAGGGAGTAGTAACATGACATTGTACTCATTTAAGAGAACCAGAGTAACTTATAATATAAAAAAAAAAAAACTTAAGTGAGAAGGAAGATGGATATAAAATGTATTTTCAACAAAGCCCACAGTCCGCAGCACAATAACTGATGTACAGGTCATACGTGCTAGTCCATACCATACTGCCTTAGTTAATATGTAATAAGATTGTGATGCACAGTTTTGCTATATATATATATATATATATATATATTTAATATAAATATGCTATATATTGGTCTTTGTCTGCGCCTAAGAGTTTTGTCTTGATTTGTATTTATTGTGGGGTGCGTCCAGTTAAATTACTAGACTCTAATGGGGGCACTTAATTCCTCCCTGATAACACAGCATTCACAAGCTACGTGAAAAGAAAATGGTCCACCCTGTAATGAATCATTGATGTGAACTTGGATGAATTTAAAGAAAATAATGTATTAAAAGGGAAGACTCACCTCCCCAGCTGAATTTGCTTACTTTCTTTAATCAATTGGATATTTAATTTTATTGCCTGAGTGAAAAGTTCCCCCATAACTGTTTAATTTGTAAAGATAGTTGCATGCATTGCAGTTTACTAGCTGAAAGCCTCCACATTTTGACAGATAAGCGTTCCTAACCGGATTACAACATCCGAGTATTTCCATCTGGTTCAATACCGTAACAGCTGTGCCCGAATCCTCCTTAAATTGACTTTCTCTCTCATGGAGAACAACTGTTAAGAGTGATCATACTATAAAACCACAACTACAAATGTGTTCTTGTTGAAATATAACTTTGACTATAGAAATGCTAAAAGAACAAAGCACCACAGCAAGTTATTGTACCATTTATATGCAGCCCAATTAAAATTTACAGCAGAGAAATAAACAGGATGGGTATATTTATTCTATGTAATGCCAACATTATGTAATGTTTGTATTTGTTTTTCCACAGTTCTGTTATAGACAAAACCGGTTAGTTGGATGCTCGTATTTATTACATTGTTAATACTAAGATTATTTATTTCAAATCGTTTTCATTAAAGATTTTAAACTTTTTTCTCTCTCTCTAAAGAAATGAAAATAATGAATCCTTTTCCTCAGTACTTTGCAATTTTAGAGTGGGTTTGAAGCATCAAATAAGGGACTGACAAAATGTTTAAATTGGGGTTAATAAAAATCTTTGCCAAAGGCGGTACTTCCATTGCAAGTTTACAATCTAGAGATCATAGACTTGCCTCCCAATCCTAGTGTCCAGAGAATTGGGACAACAGTGGGGAGTAAAAAATCCGGAATCGAAACGGACCTTTGGTCCGTTATTTGACGCTGGGCGTCCTCACACTCTGTATGATCACCTCCAGCGTCAATTTTTCCCCATAGGGAAGCATTGAGTAAAGCTTTCATATGGGGAAATGCTAATTCGAGTGAGGCCATTGCCCCGCATGAGCATTAGGTGTCGTCCGCCTGCTGATGTTAGCGGGGGAGGAGTCTGACCCAGTACCGAGGGACATCAGCACTGGATTCAGGTAAGTGACTGAAGGGGTGTTGACCCCTTCAGCCCCGCGAGGGAGGGGGCTCCCCTTTTAAACCTATAGTGCCAGGAAAATGGCTTTGTTTTCCTGGCACTATAGGATCCCTTTAATTCAGCATAGGAGAAGAGCATTTTTGGCCAGGAGGCAGTTGAATAAATGGCCGGATCAAGGAGCAGGGCCGTCAGGGAAATAAGGACTGGTTCCACCCGAATTAATGGCAGGTCAGCTTGGTCTAAATGCATCACTGAGGGCAAGACATGGAGGGAGCACTGATACAGTGCAAGGTCCTAGTGCCCTGTACATAGTGCTAGCATGTCTTATGATTTGCTCCTTCTGTGATTAAGGAACGTTCCCTGGTGTTCCCAAAAGCTGGACAGCAGGGAACTATAAGGCGGGAGGACAGGATGGTTTGTAGGCATGTGCAGACAGCTTTCCTATGGAAGCAAGCAAAGGATAAATGGTCCAGTACATCTTCAGATCCAAACAGAGGGTTTGTGACAAGGTTTTAACTTTATCAGGTCACAAAGGAGTTCTACTATGATGTTGGGGTGTACTACACCATTTTATCTTTTGCTAACTTTTCTAGTGACTGAAGAGTCTGGAAATATCAATATTTTATATGTGCGTGTATGTAATATTTAAAACCTTATACAGTATTAATTTTAAATGCTCATTGTTTCCTTTCAATGACTTTTGCCCTTTGTATGGTAACTGAAAAGCCTACAGGGCAAAACCTGCTTTATTTTGGATGAGGATGACATTTGACATATTATAAAACCATTTACATGTCATTCAATGTCTTTAAGAAACTTTTTTTTTCAAAAGCAGACATAACCTCAAATACGGAATTGTCCTGCGTCTCTCGTTAGTCAGATACTCTGGTAATTTAATTTCATTGCAGTTTCAGTGAATTCCTCTTTTATGACAGTCTATTGTAGTGTGGAACTTTGCACTACTTGGATATTCAGTTTCATTTGTTTCCACATCAATTTTACATTTTCAAAGAAGGTAATCCATTTTTTCCTTATTAAATACAGTTTCACATCAGCTGCCACTTTTACATTCCAGTGGCATAAAATAATCATGATTCAATTTGATGTCAGTCTTTTTATCTAATGTTTGCAAGAAAAATTCCCCTCTTTTTTTTTTTTCTTTTTATTGAATTCCATTCTGTTTTCTAAATGAACACGAAGTATGGGACTAATTATAGCTGTCATTCACTGGACTAAGTATTAACCCCTTAAGGACCAAACTTCTGGAATAAAAGGGAATCATCACATGTCATGTGTCTTTAAGGGGTTAAATATCTTTGTATGTTTCCCCCCTACGTGACCGTAGTTTTTTATGAATTAATTAAAGCAAGAGACTTTCTATATAAAGGGACACTGTATGTACCCAGACCACTTCAGCTAATTGAAGCACTCTGGGTGCTGTGTTCCTATGGCATTTAGTGCTGCAATGTAAAACATTGCAGTTCCAGAGAACTGCAATGTTTACATTGCAGCTCTAAGTCTGCCCTCTGTGACTGCCTACCAGACAACCACTGGGGGCGCATCTGGAATCGAAACGGACCTCTGGCATATTATCTGACACTTGGCGTCCTCACACTGTGTATGAGGACCTCCTGCGTTCGATTTTCCCCATAGGAAAGCATTGAATAAAGCTTTCCTATGGGGAAATGCTAGTATGAGCATTAGGTGTCATCCGCCTGCAGATGTCAGCGGGGGCGGAGTCTTACTCAGTACCGAGGGACATCAGCACTGGATTCAGGTAAGTGACTGAAGGGGTGTTGACTCCCTTCAGCCCCGCAAGGGAGGGGGCTCCCCTTTTAACCCTTGTTTTCCTGGCACTATAGGATCCCTTTAATTCAGCATAGGAGAAGAGCAATTTTTGCCAAGTAGTTGACACCGCCCTCGTTTTGACTCCTGGCAATTCTAGCATTAAAAATAAAAAGGATCTACCTAATCTTATTTTTCCTTCTGTTTTATGACTTTATTATTGGTATTCTATTTGGCACAGGGCTTAATTTCTTGATAAGAATTTGGTGTTTCAAAGAACTGTGAAAATTATTTAATTTGCACAAAATGTCACTTAAATGATTCTTTGGACTGTGGAAAATCTCTTGTACTAGTAGTAAAAATCTACTTTGTCAAGCTTTATATGAGCAGCAAATAAAACAAACTACATGACTATTTTGACTTCAGATAGGTGGAGTCTTCTGCGGACAGATTGTGCTATTAATTTTTATTTGGTAGTAAAGGTGCTTAATGTATCAGGTTTTGGCCAAAGTCATGAAGGTTAGAAGTGATTATTTTTGTTGCTGTCGTCCTTGGATTTCCCAGGATCTTTCCAATTTAAAATCACTAATTTAAATTTAATATGAGCGTGTTTAGCATGTCAGCAAATGTAAGAAAATTTAAAAATGTGTGTTTGGGGGAGTGGGGTTGGGAAAAAGCCCTTTTATAATTTAATTATGTTGCACCCTCCTGGATGTAATTGGACAACCAGAGGGGTTTGCAGCCTTATTCCGTTAGTACCTCTGAGCTAACAGAAGTGGCAGGCCCGCTATACTTGAGCGTGCCTGCTGCCTACCCTATAGACCACTGACCAGCGTCTTCAACACCTCCACAGACCTCCAATCAGAAGCGCGCACTCCACACCCATGCACACAGATTGTACATGTGAAGCTTTTTTTCCAGTGCAGTGATTCACTTTTCCGAGCAAAAAGTGAGGGCTTGCAAAGGCTGCAGTTTAACAGATCTATAGCGTTTGCAAGCTCTTTTGATATACCCCCAATGAGTGCATGCTTGAAAAAAACATGCATGTATTTATTTGGGGGCTTATCTACTAAACGATGATTCTTGTTTTAAAATAAAAATAATCTAAAATGGTCCTTAAGGGTATTATTTTAATTGTGATATTTCAGGTTTTTGTCTGTTATATATTTATAAAATCTGGTTGGGGTGTGTGCACATGTGCATTTGACCCTCCCAGGTACCAGTAGCGAGTAACTTTCGTAGACTTCACTAGAATATGCCACAATAAAAATATATTTTTAGTTATTTCGTATTCATTTTATGTTGGCCTTCCCACATAAAAGAGCAATGTGATACATTATATCTAAAGTTTCTCAGAACATTATAGCTGTAGGGTGTCTCCTTTTGAAACCGCCATTCTTAGTAATGGAAAACGTTTTATAATTACCGTAGTCAGTTCTATTAAAGTCTTTCCCATTTAGCACTCCTGTCTTTAATGTAACACGCTATGCACTTAAATTGTTGTTCTCTATTGTCGATGGCTTATTTTATTTATTTTTTAATGTTTGGCAAATAATAGTAACACAAGCAGAGCAGCAGGACTTTGGTGTCCTTTCTGTTACAATATAAAATACCTTTTTTAAGGCTAAATAAGTAATCTCCTTCCGGATGCCCTGCAGATGACTGCAGTACAACTCTAGTTAATACTGTGACATGATTTATATCCTTAGATTTTTGTTTTTGTTCTTTTTCCTCAGGAGAAAATAGTTTTCTCTGCTCAAATCTTTGTTTAGAAACCATGTCTTTGTTTTTGACAAGATGTCCCTCCAATAACACTATTGGGCTAATATCCTTAATGACAAGCAGATTCGCAACTTTCATTGTCTGGAACGATGCATTTGGTGTAAGTGTTGTATCTACACTAAAGATTGGGGCACGTTGGTTAGTAAGCAAAGATATTGTAAGGCTTCAAGCCTGCTAATTAAATGGCTAAATAGTGCCAAATACTTTAAGGATAAACGTATATTTTTAAAATCACTCTAGTACACCATATGAAACATGGGAAGGTGCTTTATACCTTTAGACTACATATTTATAGTCTTTACTACTTTGTCCTCTATCAACTATGAAGGGAAAAGGTTTGGGCAATAAATGAACCAGCTATTTGATTCGTATAATGAGTAGATGCAATTTTACGCCTTGCAAAATGACTGACCTGTTATATTTTTAATTACTGGGTCACATAAAGCGTCACAGACTCCCCCCTCTTGCAAAAAGGATTAAAAAAAAAAACAAAACTCTGCACACCCTACTAGACTGGCATTGAATATATGGGGTTTTAGTTAGTGTTTACAATCTGTGGCATTATGACTACATATAAACACAATATTTACATTTGCAATTTTGGGAATCTGCATTTCCAAAACACTAGCAAATACCTGCTCAGAAACCGATCTATTTTACCACATTTATTTATATTTGTGTCATAGCTACTATGTAACAAGCCATGTTGCTCTTCTCTTTTCTTGAACCTCCAGTGAATTCTGTATAAACTCTCCTATGCTATATCCCAAGTATTTTTAAAAAAAGACCAGATTTTATTTTTTTAGGAACTTGGTAATGAATGGTTGAAGATCTTTATTTATTCCTCGTGTGTGTGTGTGTGTTTTTGTACTATTTACAGCTCTACTCTTGCCCCTCCAGCAATATAAATATATATTGTCTGTTTAAATTAGTTTACAGAGATTCATTTCATTTATTCAGTTTATATTGCAATGCAAAGAGATCTCTCTACCTAAAAGGAAGTGGGACTGAAAATGCTAACGCCCAAAACATGAGATCTAAATGTGCTCTTAAAGGACCACTCTAGGCACCCAGACCACTTAAGTGGTTTGGGTGCCAGGTCCCTCTAGGATTAACCCTTTTTATTATAAACATAGCAGTTTCAGAGAAACTGCTATGTTTATAATAGGGTTAATCCAGCCTCCAAATCCTCTAGTGACTCTCACTGACAGCTGCTAGAGGCGCTTGCCTGATTCTCACGGTGAAAATCACAGTGAGAGCACGCAAGCGTCCACAGGAAAGCATTGTAAATGCTTTCCTATGCGACCGGCTGAATGTGCGCGCAGCTCTTGCCGCGCATGCGCATTCAGCCGAAAGGGAGGTTCGGAGGCGGAGAGGAGGAGGAGGAGAGCTCCCCGCCCGGCGCTGGAATAAAGGTAAGTTTTAACCCTTTACTCTGCATCCAGCCCGGCGGGAGTGGGTCCCTGAGGGTGGGGGCACCCTCAGGGCACTATAGTGCCAGGAAAACAAGTGTTTTCCTGGCACTATAGTGGTCCTTTAACCCCTTAAGGACCAAACTTCTGGAATAAAAGGTAATCATGACATGTCACACATGTCATGTGTCCTTAAGGGGTTAAACAAGATGAATTATTGTTTCTTTAGCACTTCTCGTGCATATGTATTATTTGTAAGTAATTAAAGCTACATTTTTATTAAATCTAAGGTTTGGAGGAGTAGAAAGGCATACCTCTGGCTTTGAGTGAACTACTGCTCTGTGATTATTTGACAGCTGAAAATATGAAGTGGTGTTATGCTATTGCATTTCAACACCATATATTAAATGTTGAGGATGATGGTTTGTGTATATCCTGCACTGTTTAATGGTTACCGTACTTTTCTCACAATTTAAAGATACAAAGGCAAGAATAATATTTAGATTATACAGACCATGCATAGTAAAGGGAATTGGGGGCACACCCGGAACATCCATTTCTAAGCAATGGTGCTGCCGTAGAGAACAACCATTTATACATAATACAGATTAAGGAACAACGCATACAGAAAAAAAATACAATTTTAAATTTCTAAGGCTACTTAAAATCACCTGTCACAGCAAACAAATATGAGAATTTAGTTTCACCGTATTGCCATATTGTGTACAGCCCACCACTACTTCACAGTACCCCAATATCGGTGGGTCCTAAACTAATTTCAACGTGGGAGACATTTTAACTAGTGCTAGTGCTAAATAAGCAAAATTTAATTTTAATAATATGTTGTAATGTGATAAACACTTTTTTTTTTTTATGCAGTGTCAAAACTAAACAATTAAATTGCTTTGATGTGTAGACTCACGCATGCATATCATTTATCTGCTCTATGCCAAATGTGTGTGTTTGTGTGCACTCTTACAACAGATTATTTAAATACAATGTCTCAGCCAGTGACTTGAAACATGGTATCTGCCCTTCCCTTCTTCTCCCTTAGATCTGAAGAGAGGCAGAGAGATCTTTGAAAACTTTGTTAAAGTATAGAGCGGCCCCAAGTCAGAACGACATGTTGAGGCACAAGCTCCGATACACTCCCCCTCCCCCCCCTCCTCTTGCCCCTTATGTCAGTATATGGGATAACTCCATGTCACAAATCCCCGGAGGGGGTTCCCCTTGCGCACTTAAATGCTCAAAATTTATAAATGCCCGTATGTTACCTTTACCTTACTCCAGTGCTCAAGGGACTATCATTACACTGTACTACAAATGTTGTCCTACTTGTTTAAAAAAAAAAAAAAAAAAAAAAAAAAAAAACCCTCTCAGCATGGGACGGTGATCCCACTACTACTTACATGTGTATTGTTAACTGTGATTTTTCGGGGCGATAGCCCACATATTGTACCATATTGCCTTATTAACATGCTGAGAGATCAAAAATAAAGAATTAAAAAAAAAAAAAAGGTTCTAAAAGTAAAAATATTTTAACCCTTTCAGTGCTGATCACATTAACCTTGTGATCTACCTGATTATGGTATTTACCTTGGTAGTAATATATATATATATATATATATATATATATATATATATGTAGGCCATAATTTTTAGATTTAATGTTGAAAATTTTGTCTAGTTCCCCAATCCTCCCCCTTGGAATCAGATGCCAAAAGAGTTTTTGGCAAAACCTGAATCCCCTCCAATAATTGTAAAATAGTCACTCCAGAGAAAGTGCCGTGTTTTGAATGGACTCCTGAAAGGACTCCAGTTATTACTGCCCATCTCTACATGCCCTCTGCATAACAAACTTTCAAATTCTACGATATAGAGATGAACTATTGAATCACTCTGCTTGTCCTGATGTCGGAAAAATCAAAAACAAAAAAATTGACAAAAGTCAATTTGTTTGATTCAACTCTCCCCATACAGAGTACTTTGTTAGCTGCTTGTACTGAATTCTTGACTTGTTTTGCCGACTATTCTGAGTTCTGGATTCCCGTGAACTTGGCCTGTCCCTGTTTTACACATTTTTTCTGATTGTGCCATGTTCTCTCAAAGGCATCATAGACCGAGAAAATCACTTTGTCGTTTTTACAAGTTGAAAAGGGCATCTAATCTATATGGCCCTGTGACTTGCCCAAAAACAAAACAAAACATGCAGGGCCCATGTATAACGGCTACATGGGCCCTGCATTTCTGATAAAGTGGTTAGACCAACCTCTCAAAATGCGCCATTTTGAATACTCTGAATTGCCTAATTTTGAAAATGGTATGCCATAATGGTGGAAATGTTATTATGCAGGCTGCCATACTCTCAAAGGCAACATGTGCCCAGTAAAAACCTTTTTTAGTAAAACTTTCAGGTATGAACACTGAAATGGGTAAGCCATATCTATATCTGACACTGTAACTTTCCAAAACCCCATAAAACCTATATGTGGGGGATACTGTTGTACTTGTGAGACATCCCTGAACACAAATACGCGTGTTTTAGAGCATTAAATCGTATGACAATTATATATGTTTTTATATAAAAAAATTGGTCACAAACCCTTGCCAACGTTCGTGTTCATAAGTGGCTACTGATAAAACTGAACATACCTCATTTTGAATAACCTGGGTTGTCTGCTTCTGTAGTGGTTTACAGTGATCGGGGTAATTCTCATTCCTGGGCTGCCAAATGGTCTCAAAGGCAACACAGGCCCAGCAAACCAATCTGGCAAATGTAATTGTGCAAATACTGAAATGGGCAAGCTTTTTATTTGACAATGTAACTTTCCAAAACGCCATAAAACCTGTACAGGAGGGGCATTGTTGTACCAGTGGGAATGAAAGTAAGAGGAATATAATATGGAAGTTGTTTTTTTTTTTTTCTCCCCCTCACAATTTATTTAATTTAGTTTTCATCCACGTGCAAAGTATCTTCAAAGTTTCTGCAGTTAATGTTTGATAACCTTTTGATTCTGATCTACATATTCTAAAACTTTGATTATTAAAACTTTGAATATCTATACAGTGCCATATAGTGGTTATAGTAATCACTGTGCAGCATGATGTATTGATTATCTCAAATCTAAAACATATGATATCCATAAAATTTAATGGTTTAAAATGTTTTTAATTTTATTTAAAAATGTATTGTTTTATATGTATATAAATGACAATTTCCTTTTTTTGTTTTCTACCCACAGATGATGAAATTTTCCTGGGATAATTACAAACGATATGCATGGGGATTAAATGAACTGAAACCTGTGCAGAAACAAGGGCATTCCAGTAACTTGTTTGGTGAGTAATATGAAATTACTGATGTGCTTTTATTGGTTTAACTCTTGTGTTTTTTGTTGAGCACCACTTACAAAATTTCCAGAAATGTACCCCCGGTGAGTGTGTCATGGGCCCTACAGGTGGGCAATTGCAAGTCATTTTTAAGGCCTCGTTATTGGCGTAGAATGTGAAATTATAAGACTAGAGTAGCAGTGCAAGCAATCTTGACAAGGTAAAATGCTTTAAGTTTTGGTTTATTTAATGTGCGTGTATAATAAATACATGTTGGATATATCTCTCTCTATATATATATCTCTATATATCTCTATGAAGCCCAATTCACTTCATCCTTAGAGCTATATACATTTTATGTATTTTATTTTGGTTTATCTCCTTTCAGTTTGTTTAGCTTCATTGAACCAATCACTTAATTTTTTTTTTAAATCTTTCCACCAGAGTAGTTTATCTATTGTATCTATAAAACTGGGGTTCATTTTAATGCGTTAGAAGATGGTGTAAATATAGGCTATATTATTTCAGTATAATACTTCTGTTTTCTTTCAAATACCACAGACCTGTTGGTGTGTCCCTTTAAGGCACAGTGTAACTTGACATCATTGTGCCCCACTGCACTTTTAGCCATACAGATTTAATTTATGCAAAGTGAGATACCCTAATTTACCAACATTGTGTCAGTGGAAAGGTCTTGATTACATAAACAATGCAGATGAGTTTCCTGAAGAGTTGGTGCATTTTTAAGCTTTGTTTTTGCTTGTTAATAAAGTGTGTTGAAAGGTCACCACTGCATAAGAAGCATATTAATAATCACACACATTTATCTCAACCTGCTTCTAAAAGTTATTCCGTTCATTTTTTTTTTCCAAGTTCAGTCACAGTTTGCAATCTGCTTGATTAATTACTCTGATTTCATGAAAGCATCAATTCATGATTCATTTAGATCAGGCTGAGAAACGTCTACCAGAAGAAAGAAGGTGTTGGTGTAAGCAAATTCAGCATTAAACCTGAGAAACTGGATTCTGAATAGTAAAAGATTATTTTCTTTTAAATCGAATATCATGTAGGTTTTCTTTTTTTTGGGGTGGGATATATTATGCAGCAAGTGAACAGTCGCATCTTGAATTTTATGTTTTGGAAGCAGGAAAATGGGCAAGCCAAAGAATCTAAGGGACTTTGACAAGGGCCAAATAGTGATGGCTAGACAACTGGGTCAGAGCATCTGCATTCTGGGAACACCCCACAAGACTTGCTGTTCTGCAGTGTCTAATACCCACCAAAATTGGTGCAAGAAAAGACAACTGAAAAACCGGCATCAGGGTCATGGGCGCCTAAGGGCTCATTGATTATATGTGGGGCACACAGGCTAGCCTGTCCAATCACACAGGAGAGCTACTTAAGTTCAAATTGATGAAAAATGTAATGTTGGCAATGATAGAAAGGTGTCAGAACACATAATGCATCAGCTTGCTAGCTGCGTATGGGGCAGCGTAGCTGCAGACCGGTCAAAGTGCCCCCTGTTGACCCAAGTCCACAGTCAAAAGTGCCTTCATTGGGGACATGAGCATCCAAACTAAACCATGGAGCAATGGAAGAACGAGGTGTGCATATTTACCTCAGGAAGAGATGGCTGCAGAATGCAGAAATGAGAAGAAGGCCTGCAGAGGCAGCATTATGCTCTGGGCAATGTTCTGCTTGGAAACCTTGGGTGCTGATATTCATATGGATGTTACTTATGACCTACCTAGAGACTGTTGAAGACCGTGATGGCAGTGATCTCTTAATGCACCCTGCCACACTGCAAAGATTGTTCAATGATGGTTTGAAGAACATGACAAAGAGTTGAAAGTGTTTCCTTGGCCTCCAAATTTCCCTGATCTGAATCTGATTGAGCATCTGTATTCTGTGCTACTACAATGAATCCGATCTATGGAGGCCCCAACCTTGCAACTTGCAGGACCTAAAGAATCTGTTGCTAATGTCTTGGTAACCGATACCATGGGACACATTAAGAGGTCTTGTGTAGTTCATGCCTCAACACATCAGAGCTGTTTTGTCAGCATGAGGAGGAACTATTCGATATTAGGCAGGTGGTTTTAATGTTGTGGCTGGTCAATGTAATGTAAGGGTTTCTCTTTAACCCCTTAAGGACCAAACTTCTGGAATAAAAGAGAATCATGACATGTCACACATGTCATATGTCCTTAAGGGGTTAAAGCGGCACTGTCATGCCGAACTTACCTTTTTTTTTTTTTTTTTTTATCGATTCCTCTTCTCTCCCTCTATAATTCCAATCCTGCAAGAAGGCGACTTCATGGTAAAACTAGATCTCAGACGCATATCTGCAGGTCCCGATTGCTGTTTCATCAAGAAAGGTTCGCAGTAAAAAGGGGCAGTACATTCTACCATTACCAGTTCAGGGCTCTACCATTTCGCCTATCATCTGCCCCGATAATATTCACCAAGTTATTGGCTCCCATTACAGCTCTTTTGAGGAAGTTAGGAGTCTCCATCATCCCATACCTGGACGACTGGCTTCTCATAGCAAGAACAAGACAGCTTCTTCTCAACGACCTATGGATCTCTATCAAACTACTACAGAATCATGGTTGAGTCCTAAAGTTAATTCTTCCAACAAGGGAGATTCCCCTCTTTCATTGCTATAGCTATATATATATATATATATATATATATATATATATATATATATATATATATATATATATATATATATATATATATATATATATATATATATATATATACATACACACAAGATCCAGCGCACTCTCCTATCTACTAAACAGCAACTTCAATGTCGACAGACTTTATTAGTCTGTAAAAAAAAAAAAAAAAAAAAAAAAAAAAACTTTTACAGACTAATAAAGTCTGTCGACATTGAAGTTGCTGTTTAGTAGATAGGAGAGTGCGCTGGATCTTGTGTATTTATTGTATAATATGGCCCCCAGCAGCACCCCATTTAAGCATGTTTAGGTGAGTGCAACCATCCCCCCATGTTTCCTATATATATATATATATATATATATATATATATATATATATATATATATATATATATATTCCTATTATATATGTGCGGCGGGTGGGGACCCTAAATAACAATGGGTGGGGCCTATTGTCCTACCCCTCACACCTGAGCGGCAGGTGAAAATTGCTCTGACCACCGGAAATGAAACACACTTGGCTCCTCCGCTGGTCATAGCTGGTCAGGCGTAGGAAACCTCCATAAGACAAATAGTCCCTACTTTGTCTTATTTTTTTTTAAGAAAACTAGAGCAAACCGGAAGAAATGAAGAACAGATCCTGAGAGAGGGAAAGAAGAGGAATTGATTTAAAGAAGGGTAAGTTCGGCATGACAGTGCCGCTTTAAGTGCACCCATACATATTATATATTGCTTTTAAAGAACCAAAATAATAATAGGTTTATATATAAGAAAATAAAGGGAAGCCAAAACAACGTTAAAGGACAACTGTCATCAAATATTCACTTGCGTACCCGCCCTAACACTAACCCACCCTCCCTTTTGAGGCTGCACATCTGTCAGTCTGGGGGTCAATAAATGTGAGTATTGACTGCTATGTGGGGATTTAACCCTGCTTACACCAGAACTTTGGGAAGCTCCATGGAACATTAAAGGGACACTATAGTCACCAGAACAACTACAGCTTATTTTATTTGTTCTGGTAAGTAGAATCATTCCCTTCAAGATTTATGCAGTAAACACTCTTTTTTTCCAGAGAAAATGCAGTGTTTACATTACAGCCTAGGGATACTTCCACTGTCCACTCCTCAGATGGATACTATACTATAGATACAGATACTATAGTACAATAGGTGCTTTCTGGGGCAGTACTGCACAGTGTTCGGCACTGTCATTCCGTGTCTCCACCCTCTGACACTGAACCTCCCTCAGAGATGCATTTATTCAATGCATCTCTATGAGGAGATGCTGATTGACCAAGGCTGTGTTCGGCTTGTGCTGACTCTGCCCTTTGACAGTCTCGGACAATCCAATGCTTTCCTATGGTAAAGCATTGTAATTGACTTTAATCAACACTTCTGATGTCAGTCAAGCAGGCAGATGAGGGGCAAAGCCAGCAAATCCATGTAAGATATATATATATATATTTTTTTTTTTTTAACACTTCTCAGTGTAAGAGTATATGTATTGTGCTAGGGATGGCACTAAATTACCCTAAATATGCTATAGGCAGTTTTCTGTGACCTGATGAAAATGTTATGTCAGTCAAAATAATTGTACCCACAAAACTAGCATGGGCATTCAGTTTTTTTTCTGTTTTTTTTAATCCCGACTCGAGTGAATTATTGGTCTATATTTAAACCACCTAAAGATGTTCCTTATCCCTTAGCAAAGTGTGGTAAAAGCATGTTAAAGTATAATGAAGTATATAAAATGTATATAGACTGTCCAGAGAAATCCACTCTGTATATATTCACCTTGCTAAATGTATAGTCTATAGTGTTTGTATTGGTTTTTTTTTAAAGTCACGGTACATTCTGGTATTTCTAAAACGTTTCCTTTTCTTGCTGTGCTTTCAGCATGTGACTTCATGCATACTTGATAAAATGCTTTAGTCTTTCTAACCTCCTATTTAAACAGTGTATGAGCAAGGCTGCTTTCTCTTTGGAGATCAGCAACCCTAAATAGGAATTGTGACATTTGTGTTTAAGGGCATGTTAGTTTAATACTGACAAAGTTGTTTTGATGGAAGGGGAAAAAAAAAAGCCTTCTCTTAACACATGCCCTTTTCATGCAAATCTGCATTAAACTATTATTCTTATGTCTGCAGTGTGACATGTTACGCAAAACTGCACCCACTAGTGTACACATGGCTATTTATTCTTGCTTTTTCACAATGTTATTTTTGTGGTTGACATTTTAGGATTTTTTAAAAAAACATTTTTGTTTCCTCCTTAGATCTAGATCTTTAATTGTCCCAGCTGGAATTTATTGTCCCCTCGCAACAAGTAAACCTTGATGGGTTCATTTACCAAGAGGGAGATTGTTACATCTTGAAATACAAATTTAAAAAAAGTACTCAGCTGTTTAAACTACTGCTTTTTGAAACCAACACTTCTTTTTAATTGAAAATGCAAATGTTTTATTTAAATGGGCACCAGAAAATACACACTGAAAACTATTTCTCATTTATGCCAGCCTGCCAGTGTTTAAGACTTTCATTGTTTTCTGAAAACAGGACTTATTGTAGCAACTATACCAAGCACATATTGTGAAGGTTTTATCAGTGATGAGTTTTAGTTTTAAACAATGAAATGTAATTTCAAATAGGGTCTGATTATGTTTCTCTCTGGTTAGAATATGATTTGCATCCATTAACACATTCTCCCCTCCCTCGTGTCTACCCTGTACTATGCTTTAACTGTGATTCAACAGCATATTATTTTGTACAGAACAAAGTGTGTTACCATCAACATAACATTAACCAAGGTTAACGCTTGTTAAATGAGCTAATGAAGCATAGCTAATGTGGGCATGGCTCTCTGTGTGGCTATATTGGCATCCTAATGTCTGTGCTAGCTGGGCTTCTTTTGGGGAAAGTCGTACAAGGAGATTGCATAATATCCATCGTAAATGATGAATACTTACGTTGTATAATTCATCAATTTGTCTTTCGTTGCCGTTGCCAGTTATTGATCTTTTACATTGTATAGAAAGTGATTTGCAGAAAAATGCATGCTCCCCCATTGGTTTCTTGTACATAGTGTGCCGCTTACAGTGTTCCATTTATGAAAAAGTTTACTTGCAATTTATTTCTAACACATACTCTCTATTACATAAAAACATGTTGTATGCCCTACTATGTGGAGGGGGAAATGAGAAGGGCTAACTAAATTCTACACAGTACATACAGGGTTAACCCAATGTGTATATACAAACATAAAACGACATAGCTTTAAATGGAGACAGACACTTCCAAGGATTTTTAATATTATGTTTACTTCTATCTATGAATTTGTAAGGTTTGAAAAATATAATAAAATGTAGAAGTCTACACCTCTTTATTCTGCAACTGGACACATCCATTTGTAGCTTTGTCCTTTGCACCTCACAGTCAGCATAGGGAAAGCATAAAGATAAGAGCAAAAAATACAATGGTTCTCTCTCCTCCTCATGTACTATGTTTGCCAGAACGTTATCGTGTCTAAATTAGATTATGATGTAACTTTCTAAATGTTAATTTGCAAACGTAAAAAACAAACAAAAAAAACAAACAAAACCCTACAACTTTAAATTAAAATAAGGCTAAAGGAACACTATAGGGTCAGGAACAAAAACATGTATTCCTGACACTATAGTGTTAACACAATTTTAGGTTCCTGTCCCACCTTGTCCCCCTAAAAAGCTGTGAAACTTGGGTATTCCAGCGCTGCATGGGTCTGCCGGCACTGGCTCTGCCCCGATCCACTTCCATGAGTTAATCAGAATTGGCAATCTCTGCCAATCCAATGCTTTTCAATGCTGCGCTGGCCATTCAGCATCCCCTCATAGGGATGCATTAAACCAAGGCGACAAGCTGTAGTTGCTCTGGTGACTATAGTGTTTTCTATAGTGTTATAGGTGATTTTCAGTGTTTTATTTAGTGGCTGCAAAATCGCTGAAAACTGACGGTTTCTTAATAGAGATGTTGGGGAGTTGTGGTGGTCTTATTATATGGTCAAATCACACTTGGCCTGCCACGCCATAAAGAATTTGTATTTTTCTGTGTTCATTTACCGTATATACTCGAGTATAAGCCGACCCGAATATAAGCCGAGGCCCCTAATTTTATCCCAAAAAACTGGGAAAACTTATTGACTCGAGTATAAGACTAGGGTGGGAAATGCAGCAGCTACTGGTAAATTTCTAAATAAAATTAGATCCTAAAAAAAATATATTAATTGAATATTTATTTACAGTGTGTGTATAATGAATGCAGTGTGTGCGTATGTGTGTGTATGAGTGCAGCGTGTGTGTATGAGTGCAGCGTGTGTGTATGAGTGCAGCGTGTGTGTATGAGTGCAGCGTGTGTGTATGAGTGCAGCGTGTGTGTATGAGTGCAGCGTGTGTGTATGAGTGCAGTGTGTGTGTATGAGTGCAGTGTGTGTGCATGAATGCAGTGTGTGCAGGGCCGGTGCAAGGATATTTGCCGCCGTAGGCAAAAAACATTTTGCCGCCCCCTCCCCCCCCATATGTCCTGACTTCCCCTCCTCCTCCCTCAGTGGTCCTTACCTCCCCACCCCCGTGTTCCTTCACCCCCCCCCCAGTGGTCCTGACTCACCCCTCCCCTAGTGGTCCTTACCCTCCCCTCCCCTAGTGGTCCTTATCCCACCCCCTCCCTCTCATAGTGGTCCTTATCCCCCCCATCCCTCCCATAGTGGTCCATATCCCCCCCCATCCCTCCCATAGTGGTCCATATACCCCCCCCCTCCCTCCCATAGTGGTCTTTATACCCCCCCTCCCTCCCATAGTGGTCCTTATCCCCCCCTCTCCCTCCCATAGTGGTCCTTATACCCCCCCTCCCTCCCATAGTGGTCCTTATACCCCCCTCCCTCCCATAGTGGTCCTTATCCCCCCCCCCCTCCCATAGTGGTCCTTATCCCCCCCTCCCTCCCATAGTGGTCCTTATCCCCCCCTCCCTCCCATAGTGGTCCTTATACCCCCCCTCCCTCCCATAGTGGTCCTTATCCCCCCCCTCCCTCCCATAGTGGTCCTTATACCCCCCTCCCTCCAATAGTGGTCCTTATACCCCCCCTCCCTCCCATAGTGGTCCTTATCCCACCCCCTCCCTCCCATAGTGGTCCTTATCCCCCCTCCCTCCCATAGTGGTCCTTATACCCCCCTCCCTCCCATAGTGGTCCTTATCCCACCCCCTCCCTCCCATAGTGGTCCTTATCCCCCCCCCCTCCCATAGTGGTCCTTATCCCCCCCCCTCCCTCCCATAGTGGTCCTTATACCCCCCCTCCCTCCCATAGTGGTCCTTATACCCCCCCTCCCTCCCATAGTTGTCCTTATACCTCTTTTTTTTGTTATTATAAATTTTTTATTATTATTTCTTATTTTTTTATTATATTTTTTTTTTGTCCCCCCTCCCTGCTTGATACATAGCAAGGAGGGGGGCTCCTTCCCTGGTGGTCCATTGGCAGTTCAGTGAGGGGAGAGGGGGGCTGGCAGAGCTGTACTTACCTCTCCTGCAGCTCCTGTCAGCTCTCTCCTCCTCCGCGCGGTCTGTGCAGCTCCCTCTGTCAGCTCCCAGTGTAAGTCTCGCGAGAGCCGCGGCTCTCGCGAGACTTACACTGGGAGCTGACCGAGGTGCTGAACGGACGGCGCGGAGGAGGAGAGAGCTGACAGGAGCTGCAGGAGAGGTAAGTACAGCTCTGCCAGCCCCCCTCTCCCCCCAATCTGTATTATGGCAATGCAAATTGCCACAATACAGACTCTGACTCGAGTATAAGCCGAGTTGGGGTTTTTCAGCCCAAAAAATGGGCTGAAAAACTCGGCTTATACTCGAGTATATACGGTAATTGGCAGTATCCCGAATGAACTGGTTTGCATATATATTCTTTACCGTTAGTTAATTAATTGCTTTGCCCTTTTATTGGAAGCTCATATGGTCTTGTAGTATCAGCGGAATTGAAACCATGTATCATAATCATGCATTCCTTACAATGATGAACACACACAAAAAGTATCACAAGGCAGAATTTGTTTTTTCTTTTGTCAAACCATTTGGGAAGAGGACAGTACCCAGAAACTCCTTGCAGCATTTCAATTGAAATGACCGGTAGTTGTTGGATGGCCAAAAATGTATCCTCTTTTAATGGGCATTATTTTGGATGGGAACACACTAGTACACAAGAAATGGATCAGCGCTAATATATCAGTGGGTAGGCAGCAACCACAACAAAGGGGGTCTCTCTCATCCTTTGAACCAAAAACAGAACTGTACGAAGATAAATAGGGGCTGCGCCACAGGGAGTAATGGAATATAGTCAATGACGGGAGGTCCAGAGGTATAAAAGAAAACCTTTTAGATTCACACTAGATGGTGTCTTTATGGTATATTCAACGGGAGATGTAATTTCCTAAAGCTTGGAAATGGTATCCTTAATCAGTCTCTCCGATATTCGGTCATATTAAACGGAGAGGAGTAAGGACCGAATAGTGCAATATGTATCGTATAAAGTGGTTATGGTGGAATAATAATAATAATGCACTCGCTTTTGGCAGAGCTATAACCAACTCTAGCGTCTAGCGCTTGTAGTGGTACAATCCCCACTTTGGGATATACTCTAGGTATCCTCAGTTTTTGGGTTAGCTGGAGCGCAAACTAAAACAAAAGTAGGGGGGCAACAGTAGTGCTCTCAATAAAATAACCAGGTGTAAAAAGATACATAAAAATAATCACACAACGTAGAGCAGGCTGACTGCTCTGTGAATTCTGCTCTGGTGGTATGATCCCCAACTCAGATTTCTTTAGAGTGCTGGTTAAAAAGCCGGGTAGCAAAAAAAAAAAAATATATATTATATATATATATAATTTTTTTTGCTTTTGAATAATTAAAGGAAATTGGCACAAACCTATGTATATTTGTCCAAAATAATTATTTTATTCAAATACAAAATAAAACATCCAATAATGCGTTTCTCATTTGTGGCTTTTTCAGTTGGAGTTTGAAAAAGCCAATTTTGGACTGCCAGAGTTGGGAGGTATACTGATACAAGTTCATGTGTATGTCTGCTTATGGTAGAAAAATCATTATAATGTAGTCCATGATAATTGGATTGCCTACCCTTGTGCTATGTTATAGGGTGTTTTTTTTTTTTATCCTGGCATAGCAGAATGCTTTGTACAAACAAAATATTTGGCATGCAGTGCATAAGAGTGGAGGCATGTCTCTGCTGATAATGCTGCATGGTCTTCGTTTATGACAAATTGTAAAGACACAAGAGCTAGACTTGCAATTGATTTAATTCTGCTCTGAGATGCTTTACCTGCATACTGAGTGAGTGCCGTACATCGTAATGTAACCAACCGTCTGAAACCTATATCGTCAAGTTTCATGTCTTTATTTTTACTTTATTTATTTATTTTCATTTTTTTGCATCATTTACTTTATCCATTTTCAACAGATCACACTATGTTTGCTAAATCTATCAGTTCCAAATACCTCACCTCTTACCATCCTTGGACTTTGTTTATGAATGCCACACAGAGCACTTTGGACCTTGTTTGTGCAATAAAACGTGGAGCATCTTATCTGCCCGAAAGAAAGCAAAAAATCCTCATTTGATTCCAGGATTTAAAGCTTTTTTTCTGGTGGTGTGCTTTCTTTTACGGCTTCAAATGCTGGCAACTATAATTTTCAGTATCTTAGTTAAAACTCCTCAGTGCCCTTCTTATTTGATCTTCGAAGTATATCTGTATCATGTGTGCATATATACAGCATTTACTGTACAGCACAAACCTGCTAGGACACTTAAAGAATTATAGTTGTTTGGGCACTGGAGTGAGTGCCTTGGAATATTTGCACCTAGTGGTACTATCTTATTTATGTAGTCTCTCCATACAGTGTTGTTATAGGACACTGAAAGAATATCATTGATCTAAAAAGCAAATGTGTGCAGAAAATAAAATCCAAGATCAAAGTAAACTCAAACAATTCGACAAAGTAAATCTAAAAAAAGTATTTGTACAACGAATGTGTGGTTTGTATGGCTTTCCTTAGAATACAAGACTAATAAGGCATTGCTGTATTTCTGCAACCCGCCCACCCAAAAAAAGTGTTTCAAGAAGCTAAAATCTTTGAGAGATTCACATTAACTATACTGGAATTTCAATGATATTTAAACCCACTCATACTAAGATTTCCAATGTTTTACAAAATACTTTTCTGATTTGCAATTCCCTAACCATTACTAGTTGCAGCTGAGGGGGAAAAAGGGCACTGTTTAAGGAGGATTTTGCAGGATCCTCCATATACCTCATTAGAAGGTACCTTCCCCTGCATCCCTCAAACATCATATTGCCAGCAGAGCACTCCTGATTGAGGGTCTTTGCAAATTAAAACCCCAGATCATGACAGAGCCACTAAGTTCAAATGAGTTGAAAGATCCCAGTGATAAAAGGGAACTCGAAACATGGCCTTGTGTTATGTTTAAATAGACATTGATGCAAATAGTTTAGAAGTTGCAGACCAATATTTATTTCATGCTTGTTAATAGAATTCATTAAACATTGGAAAAACAAATAACAACAGAACAGGTTAAAAACAGATTAAAAACAATCTCTTATCATTTTTTTTTTATTATTCTTTGATTTTTTTTCAGTGCAAATGGTTTGAACATGTTATTAAGATAACAGTCATTAACAGGCACTTAACAGGTCCAATCATGGTTACGACATATAATAACATTGCACAGTTATGAGTGGGCTAGGCAGTTATAAGGATTCATCATGTGTTAGGAACTTAAAAATTTAGGTCGCTACTAGTTATACTATGCATACATTTCTCGTTAGAGGTAGACTAGCTGTGTGTGAGACCCTTGGTGAGGTGTCTGGCATCAAACGTTAAGCCAGGCTTCCCCAAACTCCAGCCCTCCAGATATTTCTCAGCCTATCTATTTAATTCATAGAATCATGGGAGTTGTATTTCAGCAACATCTGGTGGGCCAGAGTTTGGGGAAGCCTGCATTAAGCGATGACTGTAAGTGTGGTGTCTTAGTCGCTTGCGCCTAAATAAATCGCTTGGACTATCACGCATTGGGAAGTTTAGTGAAATGTGACCGCAATCTGAATCAATAAATATGAATAGGCTAGGGAAAAGCGATCGTGTGTAGCATGAGAATAGTTGCTTGGGACCGCTCATTGTGGAGGGAGCAAGTAGTGTGAGGCTTTATCCAGTATGTTAAGGGTGCTCAGTGTAAATGCTTCCCTGAGGGTATTGCCCCTTTACCATGGGGGGGATATATAATCTAAGTAGTGAATGATCTCTGAAACCACGGGGTTTGTGTTCTCCATGCTGGAGGCAAAAAAAGCCCTGGTAGTGATACCGGAGAAACTGACGGAAGCGAAGCACAGAGAGATGGACACAGGTTTCTTCAGGAAGGAAGAGATTCTTTATTGGATCACCGATCGGGACTCAGAGGGACTAACGTCACCAAAATACAACAAGTTCTGAGCCCCGGACAATAGTGCAGGCTCCTTATATAGGCACATAACTCCTCCCATATTAAGCTCCACCCGCACATTCTCTTGACCAATCAATACAAATGAGAATTAACTTCCTGCTTGACCGCATGGCTTGTCCAGCACAATGGAGGAGGGGAATACTACATCCTGTATTCTTGCACATGCTCCGTACACTACTGATCGTATCTTGCCTCGTGCAACCAACTGATCGATACGTCAGCATATGCACGTACACATGCCACGTGGTAATCTCTGCCTACTAAATTTATTTTTACCGAGATTCCACCACAGTAGTACGGGCTTGTGGCAGAAACAAGCCGAAACTATAAAAAATAGAGCGATATAGGTTTGCTGGTCTTGAGTTCACGCCTTATGTCGCGGAGCTTCTCTCATCTCCCGGTGTTGAGGTACGTGGGGTGTCAGCGGCCTGGAGGTGGGGACTTAATGAGTTCGGTTTGGTGTTCATACGATTAGAGAGTCCCAAGGTTGCTAGCAGGGCAGGTACATCCGTGGGGTCAGATTTCGTATGTTTCACCGGCTTTGGTGGACCATCTGTAGGTTAGTCCCGCCGTCTGGAGGTGGTTGTTAATAGGCTGCATGCTTTTTTGCCAAAGTAGTGTGGCTCTGCTTAAGTCCTGTAAAAATGCGATTTGGCTCGATTCAAACTCATAATGCATGTGTCCTTTAGGTACTGCCATTAAGACCATCTTATCAGATAGGGTTTGATATCTTAGGATAATGTCCGTGGTGCTGCTTTTGGGGCTTGTGGCGATTCTGTCTACGCCATCAAATGTTAAATCTTCTGTGGCTTGGGTGCGGGTTTCTACAGCTTGTACTTCAGTTGCAGGAACCTTCAAGTCTGCTTCCCACATATGTCTCTGGTTTAGTTGTAGCCCAGTCAGCATGTCCTGTTTAGTGGCAGGGATAGAGCCTCCAGTAGCCTGTGTGGTCTCCCTGTCTTTTGTACTGGTAGCCAGGCTCTGTGTGGAATCCCCGTCGATGAATTGATATAAAACCCCATAGGAAAGCTAGCAATATAGCGAGCTAGTTTTAAAGTTTTCCTTTAAAGCGGCACTTTCATGACGAACTTACCTTTCTTTAATCGATTACACTTTTCTCCCTCTCTCAGGATCTGTTCTTCATTTCTTCCTGTCTGCTCTAGTTTTCTTTAAAACATAAGACAAAGTAGGGACTACTATTATCGCCGCCACCTGGATCGCGCAAGTGGGGGCTATTAAACTGAAGGGGGGGGACCTAGCACCCCACCCCTGTGCGGTGGGTGGGGGCCCTAAATAATAATGAGGGTGGAGACCTATTGTACTCCCAACTGCCCCCCCCATGAGCAGCGGGTAGGGACCATAAATGAAGTTACCGGCCCTAGTCACTCTCCCACCCCCACACCCTAAAATAGTGAGGGGGGAATAAAAGAGCTAAGTACCTGTAAAAAAAATATATAATATATTTGTCGCCTTTTTTTTTTTTTTTTTTTTTGCTACAGTTTTCAGGCCCAGAAAAGGCAAAATAAAAATCTCTATAATACCCATCGAACTTGTCAAAAAAAAAAGAAATACCTGAGCGCAAAAAAAAATCAGATGAAAAAAACCTGACACTAGCAAATTAATCCATCTAAACCCATGGAGGACACGGCGAAGACTGAGCTCCGCAGGGTGGGGAAAGGCTTATAAAGCCTTCCCATGCCCTGCAATTAGTCTCAGATTGCTCTAATTGGTTGGTTTAAGCCAACCAATCAGAGTGCTCTGACAGGTAAGTCTCTACATTTACCTGTCACAGCATTCTGGTTGGCTTGAAATCCAACCAGACTGCTCTGTGTCATTTTAAACAGCGTTGGAAAATTCCAAAGAACTTTCCCACGCTGTGTAAAATGACACAGAGCACTCTGGTTGCTTTCAAATTGAAATCCAACCAGCGTGCTCTGTCAGGTCCCATATCTTTCCCCCCGCCCCCACATTCTCATTAAGGGAAGGGCCTCAGCAGCCGCTCGGGGGGGGGGGGGAGGGGAGGACGACAATAGGGGGGGGGGGGTGTGTGTGCGCGCGTGCGTCCCACATTCTCATTTAGGGCCCCCACCTGCCGCTCAGTTTAAAACCCCCTCTCACGTGGCATGGGTAGGTGCTCAGGAGGGGGGACATTAGGGGTTGACAGAGCACTCGGGTTGGATTTCAAATTGAAATCAACCAGAGTGCTCTGTGCCTCAGGCTGCTCACTAGTAGAGATGCCCCTACTCAGGATATAGCAAGTAGGGGCAGAATTTACTAATACCAAGTCATCTATACTTGGTATTAGTAAATTTGGCTGAAAGTTTTAGTATCAGCATTTTGGTAGATACCTCCCCAATTCCCACGGTATCAGGGAGCTATCTACTAAGCGGCTGCAAGATGCAGCCACGGCACAAATAGGATCGGAGTTTCATTCATTCAAATGAAATTCCAATACGAACAATGTCCCGAATTGCTTCCTAACACGAATGGAGAAACTGACGGGACGTTTGGGGAAAAGTGAAAGGAGGTTTCGCGGGAGCACAGAGGAAAGGTGAGAATTGTGGGAAAATTGCTCTGACCACCAGAAATGAAGCACACTTTGCTCCTCCGCTGGTCAGAGATGGTCAAGCGTAGGAAATGTCCATAAGACAAGTAGTCCCTACTTTATCTTATGTTTTAAAGAAAACTAGAGCAGACAGGAAGAAATGAAGCGCAGATCCTGAGAGGGGCAAAGAAGAGGAATCAATTAAAGGCAAGTTCAGCATGACAGTGCCGCTTTAAGAAACAATACAACAAGAGAAAGTGAAGCAGTTGTGATTTAATTTAAATGTCATCATTATAGAGATGGTGGGTAACAGTACCTTTCACTTTTTCCCTTTCCTGAAGAGTCACAAATTACTGCCAAAGGGTTTCAAATTTGTGTTTCAAAAAATTGCCGATCACTAGACATTAAATAACTGTGTGCTCCAGTGGGGATTACAATTTATTTTCTATGACCTGGTTTGGCTTAAAATATTATACTACTCAACAATAACAGCCAAAAAATGGCAAAGCCGGAATAACTGCCCAGGGCTACAGCTGATGGCAATCATACCTGAACGTTAAGGGCCACTTAGAAAATAAAGGACATCCAGGTTCTTGCCACTAAATAGCGCTTATCTGTTTCCAGATTACTGGCTTGACCCGTAGTACAGTCAGGTCTTTGTATGACAATAGTTACCTGAATGGTAAAGGGCTTCCTTATTGAAAGTGCCAAGTTTAAAAAAAAAAAATAAACAAATACATTTGCTATCCATTGATTTCAGTCTTGTCTGTTTACCGTATTCTAATTTATGAAGTAAATTCTGTCTTTCGAACCTACTTAACATTTTTTAAAGATGTTCTTTCGCTCCTGACAGTAATTGACAGACATCTTTAATTGCTGCCTTCTGTTACGCGCAGTTCATCAGTAGACGTGTCCAGCAGTTTTTATTATGTGCCAGTCATTCTTAATTTTAAATCGTGTATATGGCAGCATTTTCTCATGTAGAAGTAATTGTCAACAGGGTTTTTTAACTTGTTTTCTGTGTTGTGCGCAAACCATAGGACTGCTGCCTGCAATGGATGCCTTCCAATAAACTAATATTATTACTGCCGTCAAGAAAAATCAGTACGGGGTAATAATGTAGAACAAATGCTTCAAGCAGGCTGTCAAAAATGTGATGGAGTGCATTAAGAGAGAGGCGAACAGCTAATAAAACAAACGAGCAAAAAAGGAAGACGAAAACTCTTGCTGCTCTCTTCAGAGGAATCATTGTTTGGTCTCCACCGATCCCTTACATTGTAGCACAGAAGAATTCTAGTAAAAGAAACCTAGTAATTCTTGCTTTGGGGCAGTGTTGGTCTCATTGGTGAATTAACTCGGAGCGAGCCCCTTCTGAACAGTTTTAAAATTAGATTGGAATCACACGTTATAGATGTGCGAGCTTGTATAATTCATTGAATATACTTTCAGCAGGTGTACGTTTCACTACTTTCAAAACAGGATGTAGTGTGTGTGATGTGGGTTCCCGCTCCCTTCCCCCCCCTCCATTTTATTTTGTTATGGCAAATAAAAAATGGAATTGTAGGAAGACTTTGTAGATTTTTATTTATGTAGTTTTTTCATCAGAATAAGATATTTGCTTTGTTCTTTTTATTACCTGCAATCTGCTTCTGTGCTGCTGCTTTTATTTGGTAATTGAAGCAGTACAGAAGATGCAAAGTTGCTGACACAGCGTGCACTTAAAACAAATTTGACATTTGGGTACAATCCTAGTATTTTTATGCTACAACCTCAGACATTTTAAACAATTCTGTGCAATGCCATCTATAATACGAAAACATGGGATGTACTCTATGCCTCTAACCACCAGTCTTTGTTTAGAATCACTGTTAGCTGTTGAGGGGGGAAACCATTCTATTCATCATATATTGTGTATGGTTAGTATTGCACGTACCATATAAATATCCACTTTTATAGTTACAACAAATGAGTGTTTTGTAAAATGGAGCCTGAAGTATCCGTTTAAATATAGGTTGTTTTTTTTTTTTTAGATTTTTTTTTTTTCACTGTACAACTGTGTGTGAGCTTGAAGGAATTTCCTTAGTACAGGATAAATGAATGCCATGCATAACTATCAAGGGAAAACTCTGAAGGAACTATGCGGTACTTCTGAGTACTCAAGGTTAAGTGAAATCTATATGGTATTAAAGAGAATATTGGATAATGTTAATCAATCCGTCCGGACACTTGTTAATATTATTGATTTGTCATTGGAAGGGAAATGAAAGTACTTGCATGTTAATTCCTCCCCCCCCCCCCCCCCGCCCCCCTACTCAAAGTGCAGCTATGGTTGATTTCGGCAGATAAACAAATACCTGCTCAAATGTAAAATCCTGTTCTCTATTTCTTATACAAAATATAGTCCTGTAAAACTATTGTATTTTTTGAAACGTAGAATGTAACGGAAGATAAGGTCCATTCGGCCCATCTAGTCTGCCCAATTTTCTAAAGACTTTCATTAGTCCCTGGCCTTATCTTATAATTAGGATAGCGTTATGCCTATCCCACAGGGGGAAGGTTGGGTAAATTTAGGTAGGTAGATCATTACCATCAGTCGCATATATAAAAGGTTAAAAATAATTGCGGTACAGCAGTGAGAAACTCACTGTGTAGAAGAGACCTTAAAAAGGCAAGTAACTGGAATTCAAATACCTTATTGGTGCAAAAGCATCATGAAACCGCATACACAAACAATCACTTTGAGTGGCAGTCACAGTTTCTGTTGCTGCATTAAACTGCATCCATGTATTAGCCAGGCTCCTTAAAAGCAAAATGCCCCATCAGCATTAGGGGAGCACATTAGGTAGATGGTGAAAAAGTACCTAAATGGCACTTCATCTGAGACAACTTGCCCCGCAGGGGGGGAGGGGGAGGGGAGTGTGAGACACTCTTTCAAGAAGCCCCGGCTCCGGTTTGTGTGCTGCTAGAACAGTGGCCCACCAACTGTCCAGGATTTATGTATTTCCCGGTTTTATTCCAATGGGGATACTAACAAAACCTGGACTGTTGGTTGGTCTTGAGGACTGGTGCTAGAATTTTACATTTTACACTATACATATTTGCCTTTTATTCAAATACACTTTTTTTTTTGGACATTTTATTGGATGTAAACTTACATTTGTATTCCCTTGTTTAGTTTTTTTTTTAATACAATTTCTGTATTCTATTGTATTTTTTTTTTTTTTTGTTATTGAATAATGTATTTAAAAAAAAAAAAATTGCATAAAGGGTGGAGTAGAAGCCTGCAGGGACATACTATACACACCAGAATAACTACATTTAGCTGATGACTATAGTGTCCCTTTAAATATTGAATTAAAGGATAGCGTCAGAAGTTCCTTTAAGTCGCCCTAGGCTCTCAATGTATATTTGCCATGTGCATCCTGATGGATAATGAGGAAATAAAATTTGTCATTATCTTGGCAGCAGAGTCTTGTAAATCTTCAGAAACAATTTGGCAGGAACTTGAAGGAATGCACCTCAAAATCCATTGAAGCATAACAAATGCAATATACGGTAGTGGTTATGATTCTTGGAATGTTTTTATGTTAAATAGCATTTACTTCCTTTTAATGATGGTAAAGTGATATAGTGTAAATTTACATGACTGACATATGAAACAATTTTTTGTGCCACAGTGAATTAAAAAGAAAAAATCAATTGTTAAGAGGGGAACTGTTGCTACTCTGGAAATCACACGATTGCACAGCATTGAAAACTCGGTTATCTGTGTTAACCCTTTTTTCTATAAGATGCTCCATGCAGGAACAGCAATCTTTATATTGCTGGGTTTAAATGCCTCTAGTGGCAGTTCCTCTGACAGCCACTGAGTCGCTTCCTCCGAAATGGCCTAAACTCACTATATCATTCAAATAGTCACAAATGACCATCTGATTGGCACAGCACTAGCCTCCCAATGTTTTCTTATGGGAAAACATTTAATTTTCTGAGATCATTAAGCTTGATGATCTCAGCCAAGGATGCAGCACAGCATGACCTAAAAGGGGGTCACTATAGCATTCGGACACATTTGTATTCCGAACGACAATGCTCCTCAACGCTCTTTTCAAGGCACACCTAACAGTCCAGGATTTAGGTACTACGTACGTGTGTCAAAGGTGTTTAAAAAAACAAACCAACAAAAAAAACCTAGAAACATCTTAGACGCTAAGGTTTTGTTTTCCCTTTTTCTAAACACCTTAGACATTCCCGGGTAATCCTCTAAATCATGGACTGTTAGGCAGTGCTTCTCAACCCACACCTACTCATTAAATACGTAAAAGTCCTAGGAAGTGGCGGTTCCCCTTTAAATGTATACACCCCAACACCTTTTAATTCTCCAGTTTTCATTGCTCTTTAAGTCTTCTATCCCAATTTAATTTAACTATTGTTAACTAGCTCAGTCTACAGACTGTAAATAGCACTTTTAATTGCCTTTCATCGCTCACACAGATTTTTACATTTTCTTTCAGGCAATATTCAAGGAGCTACAATAGTAGATTCCCTTGACACCCTTTATATCATGGGAATGATGGATGAATTCAAAGATGCAAAGGAGTGGGTGGAGAAAAACCTAGAGTTCAATGTGGTAAGTTCATCTCCTATGTCCTAACTCCCAGCATTTCAAACGTACAAAGAGATATATATTTTAAATTAACTTTAATATTAGTGGTGTGAGTGTGACCAGGGGCCGCGCTGTCCTGAGAAATTTTAAATGACTTACTAACAATTCTTTATATGTGTGTGTGTGTGTGTGTATATATATTATAGTGTGTGTGTGTGTGTGTGAAATTTAGAACGAGCAAAATATCTTCTTTACATAGACGTAATTTCTAAATGCATTTATTGCATTTTGACGATTCATTACTGGGATTATTATTGCTGTGGAGCTCTGTCTCTGTTATACACTCAGGCACACTAACAATATGGAGCTCTGAAAATAGAGGGACGTTAGGATAGAAAGTGGGTTTTAGGCCAAAGTAGGGACACTTGGGCAGCATGCTCTGTAAATCGGAATTATTTAATAATATGCAGTGGCAATCTGTGTTTACCTTTCTACTTGCTTCAGCAGACAAAAAGTTTAAGTAATGCAATTATCTGCATAATCAGCATAGACTACAGAGGTTTCAAGTGACACCTGAGAGCTTCCAGCAGCTTATCGCTTTACTTGAGTAGCTTAGAGATCTTACTACATCCTGTATTTAAGATGTTTTATTTTTTTTCTGTGTCTGCCATCTATACACATAATCAAATCTCCGTTTAGGAACCAGCATTAGTCCAGTTTCGGTGATCAGACATGCTTGTATAATTATGAACCTTACCTTTATAGATTTTGTGGCAGTAGTTGGAGTAAGGACAGAGCCAATCTCTACAATTTATACAGTGATTAGGGTACATCGGCAAATAGGGTCGTTTATTTACAGGGCCTTATAGAAACCTGCAATAGCAGCCTGCTATTCTATTTCATGCATTAATACATACGTTTATGAAGACAACTCAGGGCACTATAGTGGTCCTTTTAAGGCCAGAGTAGCCAAACTGAAAGCATAGCTGCCTGTGAGAACTTTTCCAGTTGGGCTATTTTGACATTAAATATGAAAGTCTGTTTCAATTCACTTTGAATACTCACATTTCTGAATAGCTGTGGTAGGTGCAAATTTCTTGTAAATGAGAAGAGTATTTAAGAATTTTTGTGTGTATGTGTACAGTTTTTTTTTGGTGTTTTTTTTGGTGTTTTTCTTATTTTTTTGTTGAAGTCCTCACTTAAATGAATGGGTTAAAAAGATAGGTGTGTGTGTGTGTATATGTATATACAGTTGGACCTCGGTTTACAAACGACTCGGTTAACATAATTTTCGGTTTACAAATGAAAATCCATAGAAAATAATGCCTCCGTTTACAAAAGATTTTCGCAATACAAAGCAAGTTTCCCCAGGATGCATTGCACCTGAGAGGTTTATATCATCTCCCCCTGCATGCTGGAGCCTGTGGGTAGCACGTGGCGTCGAGTGTGGAGGTGTTGGAGCGGCTTTTGCATTTAGTTTATAGCCATTCTGGAAATTGTTTGCAGTTGTTTTGGGACTTTTTGGTGCATTTCTCAAGCTGTGGAAAGGTAGGGAGCTGAGCTTCGTCGTTTGCATGCTTTTTATTGTGTGTTCTGCATTGTGGGTTGGTTTCCATGCCAGCTCATTTTGACTTTTTTCTGACTTCCAGAACGGATTAATTGGTTTTCAATGCATTCCTATGGGAAACCGTGTTTATGTTTACAAATTTTTCGCAATAAGAAATGTCCCGGAGAACGCATTAAATTCGTAAACCGAGGTCCCACTGTGTGTGTGTGTGTGTGTGTGTGTGTGTGTGTGTATGTATATGTACGCGTGTATAATATATGTGTTTGTCCAGGATCTTTTGGCAACTGCACAGCCCTCTAGGGTAAGGAAGCCAGGTCAAGACAAAGTCCAGTTTAATAGGCCTATGGTCTGTTTATTTTCTGTTGGTAATAAGTAGCCAGGTACATCAGGATACAACAGCATATACAAAGCAGCAATGCTTTCAAATAGTAAAAACCCTTCCAACCTTCTTTCTCCACAAAACACTTTTTTCCTTCCAACCTGCTTTAAAAAACTAGAGCTTAGACAAAAAAAAAAAAAAAACCTGAAGACCTATTTGTTCATCTTGACCCAAAATTGGTAAGCTATGACTATTTTTATTAAGGAAACTAAATAAAAATTAAAAAAAATTGTAAACGACATTACGGATTAACTTCTAAGGGACTTCACTAAAACTTTTTACTGAACAATGTATATAATAATAATAATATGCAATAATGTGGAATTGTAATTTCAACCATAAAGAGCTTAATTCCAAAAATACAGCTGCCCTAGAGTTTTATACAAATCACCAGTTTGGGAAACATTTCACTAGGCTGAATATGACTGACTGTGTGCAAAAAGAAATCTAGTTCAGAAACATGTTTGAAAACCATTTGCGGTATATCTAGATAGGCTTTTAGTTGCTACAGGTCTGGAATGGTGCCAATTGCATATTATATTTCAGAAAATTATTTTACATTGCAAAAAAAAAGTGATTGCGTGAAAAGAGCCAATTTGCCCATTTCAGATAGGTTAAGTCAATAATATATGTTTTATATACTTTAATAAAACTTTGATAATACCAGTTATAAAATAGAAATTATTTATAGAACTAGTAGTCTGTGTTATTAATACACAAGAGATAAATAGTAAAGAACAGAACAGATTATGCATAAACCCTTCTTGAGTGCTTAACTCCCTAATCATACAAGGATTGATGTGAACAGCAAGTAACCAAGGAAACAATTTTCAAACTCCTGGATTTTTGGGGTTGATAATGATTTTGCACACCGTGATAATAAAAAGCACTTTGCTTTCACAATGTTTTCCTCTTTTCAGCTGGATTATATGCTTCATTTTCCAGGTAAAATACATAGTACTATCAATTATTAAATCAAACTTCAAAGAGAAGGCAGCTTCTCCTTGAGCTTCCTCTTCAGCTTTTTCTTTTATAAAATAAAATGCTAAATGCATTGTAGATATTGTGATAGCTGCATACTTTATACCCACAGTATCTTTGCACTGAAATTAACTGTAGTACTACATATGCAACATCGTTTCCATAGAAAATTCACCATCTATTAAACTCATTTACGGTTTGTGTGGGGCTGTCAACACAAAATTGGAGGGGGGAGGGGGTTGTACTTGCCATTCAGGCTAAAAGTTGCCAGACCTTCTGAGGAGTGGCCACTGGAGGTGTCCCTAGGAGGCAATGTAAACCCTGCCTGTTCTCTGATATGGCAGTTTTTGCAAGAAAAAGCTTGCAGAGAATGATTTTACTCACCAGAACTACATTAATCTGTAGTTGTTCTGGTGACTATAGTGTCCCTTAAATGAGTTACTAAGGCCAACCAAAACTATATATATATATATATATATATATATATATATATATATATATATATATATATATATATATATTATTTATTTTTTCAAATTCAGGATGCATGTAAAAGGCACTCTATGCGATAAAGTATGCAAATACAATTAATAAAACCGTAGTATTATAGTTTTGCTGCATGTTGAATTTCAATTTACTTATGTGTTCTATGTTAAGTTTACGTGCCAGAGGGCAGCACATTTTATATGCTGCTCATCAAATCACAGATGTTTCCCCTATTTATGCAACAAATAAGTTCATCCACAATAAAGAGAAGCCTTTTTAATTACACAAATATGTTTCTATTTCACGTTAAATGCACAATATGCAATTTAGGAACATGACTGAAGGAAAAATAAATGATAAATAACAGATAAAACTAGAAAAGCTACAATTTCTGGGGAAATTGTGAAGTGTTCTTGCCTCCACCAGTAGTCTACAACTGGAGTGGGCGGAGTAACTGTTATTTATTTATATAGCACATTTAATTGCAACGTTGTTGCCCAAAGTGCTTCACAGTTACATTAAATCATACAGTTATAAAAACATTAGCAGGTGCAAAAGGCCCTGTCTATGACATCACTTGCTGCTTCAGCCTGGCACAGGTCAGAGTATTTTGGCGGTTGCCATCTTCAAACGGTCATATTTTAAAAACTATAAATCCTACAGTGAAGAGCTTTATATTGTGAGAATCACAAGACCCAGACCTACATTTTGATGTTTCTGAGATATTAACAATGAAGGCACAGTCGCAGTTTAGAAATTGCCCTTCAAATGTGAGCTTTGCATAGTGGAGTTTCAATGAATGTCAATGGAAGGCGAGAGTTGCAAACAAATGGTCACATTGTGAAAACTATCAAGACTATGGCTTAGCCGTGGACATTTCTAGTGACAGCAGGGATAGCTGAACGTTTTGATATAAGATTTGTGTAGGTGGGCCTGAAAATGAGGGAGTGGTGGCAGTTTAGAAATCATGTCCTGATTTTTCAGCTTTTGCCAGCTCCCACTCTAGCTTTGCCATTCATTCCTATGGGACAAATTGCGCCACAAGAACGACGATATTCCGTGAACCATTTGGCGAAACGTTCCACAAAGTAATAGCAATCCGATCGGGAACAATCTGCACGTTTTGGTAAATTTTCGTCTATGTAGTGTAAAAACTGTGGGAGGAGTTAGGGTGGCAAATTTGGCTATAATAAGAATAATAATAATAATATATATGTGAGATAATATTAAGTGGTCTTGCTATGCAAGAACACTTAATAATAATAATAATAATATATATGTGAGATAACATTAAGTGGTCTTGCTATGCAAGAACACTTAATAATAATAATAATAATAATAATATATATGTGAGATAACATTAAGTGGTCTTGCTATGCAAGAACACTTAATAACTAGAAAAGCTACAATTTCTGGGGAAATTGTGAAGTGTTCTTGCCTCCACCAGTAGTCTACAACTGGAGTGGGCGGAGTAACTGTTATTATTTATTTATATAGCACATTTAATTGCAACGTTGTTGCCCAAAGTGCTTCACAGTTACATTAAAACATACAGTTATAGAAACCATTAGCAGGTGCAAAAGGCCCTGTCTATGACATCACTTGCTGCTGCAGCCTTGCACAGGTCAGAGTATTTTTGCGGTTGCCATCTTCAAACGGTCGTATTTACTCTTGCTATGCAAGAACACTTAATAATATATATGTGAGATAACAGTAAGTGGTCTTGCTATGCAAGAACACTTAATGTTATCTAACATATATATTATTATTATTAAGTGGTCTTGCTATGCAATAACAATGAGTATCTGCAAACAGCATTTCAAAAGAAACGAAACATTTAAAATATAAAATAAAAATCACAGCATCCTGGCACTTATGTATGTTTAGTACATTCTTGCTCTACTCGACCTCATCAAATATTTAAAAGTACTTTCACTCTATCACTCAGTTCTTTGTGCAGTATTCTTTTAAGTTCGACAATAAAATTGACATTTTAGCTTTCAAGAGCCTGTTACAGAGAATCTCCTCTTTTTTATACTGGGTTACTTTAGGGAATTATCTATGGACCATCACCAGAAAATGGACAGCTTTTTAAAAAAAAAAAAAAAATAATTCCTTATTGTGCTTTGACTTTCTTTTAATATTTAAAAATGTGTAACACATTTCTAACCAGATGTCTAGGAAAAGAAAAATGGCAATATCAGATACCCCAACGAAGATTTCTGGTGTAGTTTGGTTAAATCGCCTAAATGAAAAGCTAACGTTAGGAATACAAATGTGTATTTCCAACGCTATAGTGCCCTGGAGACACCATGTTCAGGGGGAGCAAAAAATAAGTTTTTACTTCCATGTTATTTCTTGCTGTGCTTTTCTCTGT